>NW_021604632.1:5538391-5564132 GCF_004785775.1 Grammomys surdaster
GAGAGAGAGAGAGAGAGAGAGAGAGAGAGAGAGAGAGAGAGGAGAAAGAGAGAGAGAGAGAGAGAACTTGTTTGGCACTCACAAAAAGAAAAGTCTCCTTGATGCCTACTTTCTGTAGAGGTGGCTGAGGGGGAATTCTAGAGGGAGTCACAATGCTGGAGGGCAGCAGCAAATTCAAGAGCCCCACCATAGCAGTAGCAAGCCTGTCAGGGAAAGACTTCCTCGCCTGTAACTCATTTACTCTTTATTGATCTTCAGATCAAAGGGGACCAGTTCACAAATCAAACGACGCTGCTCCTTAACCTCCTGCTAAGTCTTCAGCCTGCCTCACCTGCTTCGAAAACCCTCCTGTTGTCTTGATTAGCCTAGACATCTCCAGGTTGGAAGCTGCCTAGTGGGGGCAGGGGCTTATGGGTAATCTGTCTGGCATCCAGCAGCACGGCATGCCTGAGCTCAGAGGTCCCAGGCATTAGCTCAGGGATGAGAGGGCCTGGGGCCTGCATCCTGATGCTTCTGCCACCATCCACTTAGTTTATAATCTTTATTAGGTCACTTAAAGCCTTCTAGGGCATCTTTTTCTCAGCTACGGAGCAGAGGTGTCAGAGACAAAAGGACTGACTTCAAATCCCAACAGCAGGGATGTGGAGACGGCTTAGCAGGTAAAATCATTTGCTCTGCAAGCAGAAGGACTGAGTTTAAAGCCCCAGCACCCGTGTAAAAAGTCAGGTGTGGCTGTGTGTGCTGTAACCCAAGCATTGGCAGGCAGGGAGCTCGGAGAATGGTTGTAACTTGCCCCATGACACATTTTTAATTAGTGCTAATCTCAGGACGTGAAACCTGCTTAGGGCCAAAGATCATCTTTTTGACAGATTTTTTTAAATTATTTTTAATAGTATGTAGGTGTGTGTGTCTGCATGTGGCTATGTACACATGAGTGCAGGTGGCCATGGAGGTCAGAGGTCAGACACCTTAGAGCTGCTACAGCTGGAGTGACAGGTGGCTGGGGGCTGCAGGCATGGATGCTAGGAACTGAACTCTGGATCTCCAGACGAGCAGCCAGGGTGACCACTGAGCCATCCCGCCCTCAAAGGTTATCTCCTTAACCACTAAGCTTAACTCCCAGAAAGATCCACTCCAAAAGGTTGACAACAGATACCTTTAGAGGGGCAATCACAGAGACCAATCACAGAGATATAGCTTCCATTTTGAGCTTTGTTTTTTTAAATGTACTTTATCATTTTTTTAATTTTCTAGTATATGATTTTACATTTATGTCATAAAACGCATAGTACCTTAAATGATTTTCTTAATTTGTATTTTCTGTCTATGAGTGTTTTGCCTGCATGTATGTCTGTGCACTACATGTATGCAGTGACTGTGGAGGCCAGAAGGTGTGGGGCTCCCCAGTTACAGGTGTTTGTGAACTGTCATGTAGGTACTGGGACTTGAACCCAGGTCTTCTGTAAAAGTAGCAAGTGCTCTTGGCCACTGAGCACAATATTCAGCATTTAAAAAGACATCTTAAGGCTGGGCTATGGTGCTAAACCTCCTACTTGAGGAGAGGCAGAGGCAGGAGGATCTCTGTGAGTTCCAAGCCTAGCCTAGTCTACATAGCAAGTTCCAGACTAGCCAGGGCCACATAGTAAGATCTTGTCTCCCTTCCCCTATGCTCCTCACCCTCAAAAGAGGTATTTCAGTGTTGGAGAGATGGTTCAATGGTTAACCACACTTACTGCTCAGACCAGAGAACCCAGCACCTATATGGCAGCTCAGCCATCTGCAATTTCAGTTCCAGGGGACCCTCTTCTGACCTCTGAGGGCACCAGGCACAAACGTGGTGCACAGACACACAGACAAAACACTAATACACACACAATAAAATGAAATACTTAAAAGAAGAAGACTTCTTTAAAACATAAATTTGTGGCTTAGTAAATTGAAGAATAAACTCCATACCGGCACCATCCAGCACTCCAGAGTTCTGTGAGATCTTACCTCTCATCCCTCAGTCACTGCCTAACCATGACAAAACTTCTTTATCCTGTTACACTACCCTGTTTTTATGGTCTGAATAATATGCTCTAACATAGTCTGTATGTTGTCAGAGTTGACTCTTTTTGATCAATGCTGCATTGCAAAGAACGTTTTCAGGCTGGACATGCAGTTCAGTTGAGAGAGTACTTATCTAAGTGTCCACAAAGCCCTGGGTTTGATCACTACCAACTCAGAAACTGGGTGTGGTGGTGCCTGCCTGTCCTATCAGGACTCAGGAGACAGAGGAAGGACTGAAGTTCAAAATGATTCTTGGATGGAACAGGCTACCTGCAATGAGAGAGAGAGAGAGAGAGAGAGAGAGAGAGAGAGAGAGAGAGAGAGAGAGAGAGAGACTGAGAGAGATATTTTCTCATAGATGAAAAGTTCCAGAATGTTTTAAGCTTGAAATTTCATAAAGGCCTATTAAGACTGACTTCACTGATACCTGCGTGGTTGAAACCCTCTAAGCAGTTACCCACCCACCTTCAAGGGGAAGCTGGAACCACTCCCTTTAAAAGCCATGGCCAGGAGAGCGAGGATCTAGTGCTCACAGGTGGCCCACTTCCTCATTCACAGTGCCATGTCAGGCTCAAGCTGACCTTCCACCAACCCAGCCCAGGCAGCTGCCTGGAAATAGATTCTCCAACTCAAGGCCTCAGTTTCTGAATCGCTTCCTGGGTCTTGTGTTTCTCCACCTTGTGTACATCCTGACCTTTGGGGTAGAGGGAGGATGGCTGTTCTCTATGGAACTGCCTAGGCTTCTTCTTTCCCTCAGGGAGACCTATGGAGTGCCTCTTAATCCCGGTCTCTTCCTTTTCTTTCTAGTTAAAAATACTGTGATGGAAGTTTTGAACTATATGCCGATCTACAGACGACGGTGCAACGCCCATGTTATCATTACCGAGTTTCAGTGCTGACCGGCACCGGCACCTTTTCCTCCCGTGCTCATTCAGTATCTTCTCCCTCCGACTGGACTATTTCGAAAAGAAAACTGTAACATGGATCTCAGACACATAATGTATCTTTAAATCACAGTCAAAATCTGGTCGCCATCATCCCTGTTGCCAATCGGTTGGTCTTCCAAGTTTCCCAGTCATTTCATAAACAGCTCTTTACAGTTGTTCATTCAGATCAGGATGGAAACAAGCCGCACACATCCCACTTTGTGGAAATGACCCCTTCGTGGGGATCGGTGCTTAGAGGATAGAAACAGAATGCCGGGCTCCTTGTTGCTATGGAGCTGCTCATTACTTCTAAGCCTTTCTGGAGGAGATATAATCTCTCTCTCTCTCTCTCTCTCTCTCTCTCTCTCTCTCTCTCTCTCTCTCTCTCTCTCAATGTCTACTCTGTGTATGCATATGTATGTGTGGGTGTGTGCATGTTCATGTGATACATATAAAATAATAAAATTACTCTCTGTTTAGATGTGGTTTGTCTCCCGAAAGTCCCCATGTGGCTGTTGACAGTCCCCAGTTTCAGATATTTTGTTATTGTGACAGAAAATGACTAATAGAAATACTAATGTTATTTCTAATGCTTTTTTTTTTTTACCAAAAGCAGTTTGGTTTTAGTTATGTTGTTCTTGAAATATATTGTTCTACATGCGTGCAGTTTAAATTACAGTGGGGGGAGGGATTTGTGTGCTTTTGTGGTGTGTGTGCATGTGTGCCCGAGTGTGCATAACATGTACGTGTGCACGTGGGCATGATGCTAGTTATACAGATATACTAGGCTAGCTAGCCAGCTTGCTGACAGGCCTCCCTTCTGGGCACTGGGGTTGCAGATGTGCAGATGTACGCTTCCAGGTATCATCATAGGGTTTCTGTTCCTTGTGTTGACACAGCAAGCCCTTTACCTGATGAGCCATCTCTCCAACCCCTAAATTACTGTGTTTTAAAAATCATTTGAAATCATCTTTTTGTGTGTGTGTGTCCTCAACTTGGCACACAGTGGCATTCCCTGGTGTCACATTTCTCTCCTGTTTCCTGAATTATTCTCATTTTTTGAGTAAACCATGTTGTAATCATATCAAACATTTAGACTACTGCAAAGTCAGATCTGGAGACAAGGCACACTGGGAGAAGTCCACAGCTGTCCCTGTCTCTCCCCCCTGTATCTCTCCACCACCCACAGAGAATTCGAATTTTAATAGTTATCAGTACACGGCTTCGTTTGTTAATATAATCAATACAAATAAGCCTCTAGTAAAAGACACAGAATTGTAAATGTATTGGCAAAAAAAGGCATGCCCCTTTACTCTGTAATCATGAGGCTTCTAACCAAAGAGCTCCGTTAGGCTCCTCTTGAAGAACATTCCTTCAGAGTGATTTACATGACAGGGATTTAACCCACTTAATGCCCAAAGAAATAGGAAAAGAGGGAAACCTTTTTCCAGGAGCTCATGGCAAAGGCAAAGCCAACTCTGTGATGGTCTGAATGTCAAATTCCTACAAAGTAGTAGCTCCTAATTGGCTTTTCTGTGAGGAGGTTGTGGAAACTTAAGGTGTGAGCGGAACTGAAATAAATAAATCACTGGGTGTGCTCTTGAGGGTTAAATTCAGACCCTCCCTCCCTCCTTCCTTCCCTCCATCCATCCTGGCCACCATGAAACGATCAGATTCCTCTGCCGTGCACATTTGCCCTGGCATTCTGCATCTCCACAGGCCCAAAGCAACAGGGCTAGACAAACATAGACTGAATCCGAAAGCCACAATGAATCCTTCATCCTTTTGAGCTGATTTTCCTCAAGTATTTTCTCACAGTGACAGGAAGCTAACATAGCCTCAACCCATCGAGCTGAAGGCACAGGCCTGGCCTGCCCTGATTTCTCTGAGTCTGGAAGAAGAATTGGTCGCATAGACAAGGAGAAGCATTCAACTAAGCTGCAATCAAGTGTGGATGAAGTCTGGGCTCAGGCTGTGCACAGGAGCGAAAACATGACAGAAAGCAGAGGCATACAACTGGGATTTCTTGCAAAGCTCCCAGGGGATTCTGGGTAGCAGCCCTGATGGCTCAAACAACATAAACCAACAACACCCAATCTGTTTTCTTTTTGGAGACTCTTAAAGCAATTTGTTGTGGGAATAAATCTTGCCTCCAAGATACACAGCTACAAGAAACATGACCTTATTTAAAAAAAAAAATACAACTTAATCTCTATTCTGATCCCTCACCACACTAAAGAAAAGATGCTAAATCTTGGTTGAAATGAGGACATCCAAACTTCTCTTTCCTGCCATGTGACTGTACCATCCAAGGAGCATTGAGGGTTCTGAATATACATAATCTGGTGTTTGTTATCACCTCCTCAGACTCAACCATCACCCCGCCCTTCCCATTGCTGCCCTCACAGAAAGCTGCTAAGCATGGTGTGTTGCTATGTCTTGCTAAGAGTGGTGCATCCTGACCACAGGTTGCTCAGGGTCAGTAGGTCTCCAACTAGCTCTGACACCAGATGCACAGCCCTGACATCACCAGGGCCACTGAGGCTTCTGTGACTTTGTCTCAAGGCAGCTAAGGCGTTTGGCCACACCCACTACTTTTGCCCACACCCCTTGCCCTTTCCCAGGCTTGGCTCAGGGAGCAGAAAGTAAGATCTTCTTTCCAGTGAACTGATAACTTCTATACACCTCTTTCTTCTCCCTCCAACAGCCCAAGGAAGCTTTATTTAGACTGATCTATCCTAATCAACATTCACCCATCCTTTTATGGATACTACGAGTCTCTTCTGCTCACTGAGACCAAGGGGTTTTTGAGCGTGAGAAGTTGGAAGTGTTACCCTTTTCCTGTGCTGTGTAATTCCGGGAAGTTTTGTGCATGGGACCTGGCTGGACGTAGACGGTGCACAATCTGAACAGCTGTATGTTTGCATATAGTTCTTTGTAAACAATGCAAAGCAGCAACCAAAACTGTCCTTCGTAAAGCTCCAGAGGGAGAGCCTGGATGGCTACTTGGAAAATCGTGAACAGAAATCAAAATCAAGGCTGATTTCCCTCTCTCTGCTTTAGCTTCAGTTTTATCACCTCAGCACACCAAAGAAAACCTCTGCCTGCGTTGTCTGAGCCTGAATCACTTAAAGTCTAAGAGGGGAAGCTGTTATGATATCTGATATGACCAGGAAGAACCTTAATCCCTTCCCAGACTAGAGTGTACCCAGTGCTGGTGTGGCCTGGGGGAACCTTGGGCAAAGTTAGCCTTCTCTGGTAAGCTCCAGAAACCTGCAGTATTGGAAAAGAGCCTCTTAAAATGTAGCTGTCCCAGCCTGGGCTCAGTCCCCCAACTTCTAAACTATATCAGTTGCCATGGCAGCCACTGTCCTATTGAAATTCTCAATCACAGAGATGTTGCTTCCTCGGACACAAAGGCTGCTTTGTCCAGAAACCATCCACAGGACCTGGCCTGAGAATGGAGCTAAGGTCCTGGCAACAAGGCATCAGGTGACAACAAACAGATGAGCCGCCCAGAAGATGTTCACGCTGATGCCCACAGTCCCCTGCATACCACCGTTGAGTTGATCCTCCCACTGGACAATACCAAGCCCTTTCGTTGTGCCAAGCACGGCACTGATAGACTGCCAAGTTCCTGTAGCCACCAATGCACTTAGTCAGGGAAGCTGATTAGGAAACAGAATTAGAAAGCAACTTAATAAAAAAAGATGAGGGCAGGCATGTGCAGACTGCCGAGGCACCAGACTGGGGAGGACGAACCTGGATGCTGAGACCGGAAGCTTAGAGCTTCTCATGCAAAGCTCATTCATTACAAAACTTCCTGTTTTTTAAATAGGGTAAAGGTCGGGTGATGGGCTTACCACTGGTGTGCTCCGTGGGTGAGGCTGTGAAGGAAGAACAAGGGCAAGACAGGGAGGGGACCAGGTCATCGAGAAGACAGGGTGTCATGTCATTATAATACCATTGTTACACATCACATCAGACTTTCTATGAGCCATCCAGTGCCCTACATTATTTCTAGGCCGAACTGGGATCCAAACCACTGACTGTGAACATGTGTCTACGCTTGCTTCCTTACAGTGTCTTAAGAGAGTCCTGAAGAGCCACCGCAGATGTTTCTGACTTCCCCAAGCTTACCCTGCCCTCACAGTTCGACAAGGGAAAACGTAAAGGAACTGGCATAGAAACAGTTTCCCTGTTCAAATTCGAAATGTGTGCAAACGCTCAAGGCTCGAACATAATAGACACAATCGCTTCTCCCTCATGACAGGAAACCGGCAGAAGAGAAAGTCAGAAATGTGTAGCTTGTCTGGAGCTTTTCAAAGCCCTTGTAGAGCAGTAGGACCAGGCATGGGAAGACGGTCAACAGATGCCATTGAACCTTAGCAAGTTCATACGGCCACAGACACAGAGATACACACAGAACAAAGGAAATTAAGGAGGAAGATAGAGTGCACAAATATGACTGAAGGTCACGAGAGGCTTTTGTTGTGGTTTTATAGATTTACTACAGTGAGCAGAAAGGATTTATGCAAAGGCACGCATGTGTGTGTTTCTGTGTGTGAGCACACAGGCTTGGCCAGAAAGCCTCGAGGTTAGTGGGTCACTGGGTATGGGGATGAGAGGGGGCTGGATTCCTTAGGCGCTGGAAATGGGTAGAAAGGTAGGTTTTGCTTTTCAGCCCTGTCCAAGTCAAGTTTGGGTTGGAGGCTCTACTAGAGCAGCCCCCTGGCCCAAGCTTGGGAAATTCAAGGCCTACTGGTGTCTCCCTCCCTTTCCAACACGAACTTCATATGGAGAGCTGGGGTGATGGGGACTCATTGTGCATGAAAGCAGCACATTGGCCAGGGTACCAAAGCATCAGGTAATTAGCACCACACTCATCAAAGGACCTGGTGCTATTTTGAAAATCTTTCCGACACATCAGCTTAGGAAAAGATTCCAGGAGTCCCACCAGGTTTCCTAGTGCTTCAGAAAGGCATTGAAACCACCCAGAACTTTAGAGGAAGCTGCCCATCACCCGTCTGTATGCAATCTTTCTTTCTAAAAATGGGTGTGGGGATTAAGTCAACTAGAACATTCCCACCTGTAGCCCTGTTGTAATTTGAATGTGAAATATCTCCCAAAAGCTCATGGGTTAGAACACTTAGTGCCCCAGCTGTGGCTGGGCCTCAGGGTTGAGTCTAGCAGAAGGAAATAGGCCACTGGAGGTATACCTTGAAGTTTCTTAGCCCCATCTGTTTCCTGTCACTTTCTGTCCCCTGACTGAAGATACAGTGTGACCAGTCACCCCTTCTTGCAGACATACCTTCCCTGTCATTATGGACTGTATCCTCAAACAGTCCAAACAACCCTTTCTCTCTTAAGTTCCTGTCTGTCAGGTATGTGGTCACAACGATGAGAAAAGTTAACTAATAGAGTTCCCCTTCTTTGACACCCAGAGCCATTGACTGAGCCTGACTAAACCTCTGCTTACAGGGGGCATTTCAGTATGGTGACTTCAAAGCTGCTGGTCTTGCCACTCATGAGTGTGTGGCCCTTTTATACCTCCATATGTAAGCAGAGGGATGTATTCGAGCAGCAGGCTTCTACAAAAAGGCTGTTGTCTTTAGCTGAAGGGTAAATCTGGCCCTCCTCATGTTTCTATAAATAAAGTTTTATTGAAACACATCACAGCTTCAACTTTAAGACAGTAGCAGAACTTGAGTCGTTCTGATAGAGACCACAAAATGACCCATCGATCCTGTGATGTTTATCATCTGGCCCTTGACAGAAAGCCTAATTAACCCACCTTAGGTGGTGAAGAACAGGCTTTAGGGAAAGGAGCACCAATTTTCCACAGGGGCCTCTGCAGTTGGTGTGGCCTTGTACAGAGCCCACCATGGTTTTGGTTGGAATTCACTTGGGGAGTGAAGACCAGAGGTGGGCATGTGTCCAGCCAACTGGGGTAGGAAAGCATGAGGCCATGTTACAGGGGCTAAGCTGGGCCTCTTCTCCATCTAAAGCTGACCATCAACTCCAGACTTGGGAGAAAAGAAATGACAAGCTGAGACTGTTGGGCCAAGTAAGCAGCTAGTACTCAGCATATCTGAGACCTGCAAGGCAAGGCAAAGCCGTTAGAAGCACAATGCCAACTATCACCAGGCCTCAAGGCCAAAGACAAGGGGTGGTCTGACCTCCTGTTTACTGGGTATCCAGACAGTGGTACCCCATTGCTGTGACTTGGTAATCAATCCCCCCCCCATCCCTCCAGCACTATCTGGTTTATCCAAGAAGCCTGATGATACAGAGGGATCTTGAGTTTATATCAATCTGTCCTGGGTGTCGGGGTCCCAAAGAACCTATTTGTCATCGGGTGGTAGTGACATTCAACTTTAATCCCAGCACTCAGGAGGTAGAGACAGGAGGATCTAGAGTTCCAGGCCAGCCTGGTCTACAGAGTGAGTTCCAGAACAACTGGGGCTACACAGAGAAACTGTCTCTAAAATAAATAAATAAATAAATAAATAAATAAACAATAACAAAAACCTAACCAATTTGTCTTTTTCTTTTAGGTCCTAGGCCCAGAAGCATCTAACCTTTGAGACTATAACACACACACACACACACACACACACACACACACACACACTACAGTTCTTTAAGTTCTGCCACTCAAAGCCCCAGTCCCTTAGTCCAACCTCCTGGGAGAAAGAGGGTGTGATCAATGCATTAAGTCACCAACACCTCTGTGTGAATTTATTAGTCAGATTCTTCCTGCTGCATTAGCCCAGTGTTAAGAAACTCCCAAACACTGAGACAGAAGGTGATTGAAAAGAGATGGCTGTGGGGAGGAGAGCAGGGAGCAGAAGCCAGTTCTCCTCCGTCTGATGCTCTGGATAGGGCTAGAGACCCCTCGAAGCTCATTTGCACCCTCCCATCCTCCAGGCATGGCTTCTCCTCTGGTGTTCTTTGTCCACTGTCCCCGGGGATCTGCTTTCCAGTGCGGAGGCGATGACAGGGTGATAGATGTGCCTGCGTGCAAGCAAGCCACTGCCAGCAGAAGGCTGCTGCAGAACACTGGCCTTAGGGTTCACACCAGGTCGCTGAGAAGCAAGCCCAGGTGGCTTCTACCTGTCTGTCCCTTCCCAGCCCATACCTGGTACACGATGCCCTATGGGGGCCATCTGTCTGACCTCTGGGGTCCATCTGTCCTGCTTCCAAGACACCTCTCCTAGACCACCAGTGTATTATCATTACCACTGACTTAGACATAGCACCCATTAATAAACCGAACAACACTCATATCTTACCAAGTACTTAGTCTTTGCCAGGCACTATGTACAGTTGCCATAGCCACCATTCACCAAGCAAGCCTGACATGCACTAACTACAGTACCATTACCCACCTCAGACTTATATGCGAGAACACTGTGATTGGAGGAACTGGTGACACTTGAGGCCATGGAGCAGAGCACGCAGGTCCACACGGCTCTGAAGCTGGTTTCTCTGCTGCCTTCCACACTCCCCTGCCTCTCCCTGTCTCAAAACGTCCCTGCGAATACAGATAAGGATCTCGTTGTTTTTTCTAATGTGATGAAGATGAAGAAATAGAAGGCTCAGAGAGTGAGGGCCCAGGTCTAGGTAAGTACGGCTGAGAAATGATGGTGGTGACACGCTTTGCTGGTGTGTCACTCACAGGCAGTCAGCTAGGGCCACCTGCCTGCCATGAGAACGGGTGTTATTCTGACTGCCCCAGAAACTGAGGCCCCAGCCTGAAGGGCTGGGCTCTAATGATCGGTGAGAGATCGATTTTAGTCCAAGGGAACATCTTAGTCACCTCTAAGCAGAGAATAAGACAGGATCTCTTGTGCCAGGAGGAAGGCTCCCAGAGACACCTAGAAGTTGGAATAGGATGATGGACAGAGGGGGAAAAAAAAAAGAGGAAGTCTGGTCTTTTCTTGATCCCAATGGGGATTCTGCCTCATGAGGGTCAACTCTTAACCTCTCTTATCTGTCAATCATTCACTGTGGGCTTTGCTCACATGGGTGGTGGGAAAAGCATTTTGGGCTAAGTGACAGTTCTCTAGAGAATGGTACAGCTGCAAGCCTCAGCACCCAGCATGCACGGCAGCTGGGGAGTGCTGGAAGCCATTGAAGGACCTGGGCAGGATGCCATAGTCATCTGCTGGAACCAGGGGACACACAAGGCAGGGTCATCGCTGACTGATTGCAACCACTACAAGGCATGTAACCATCTCTTCCCTCTTTCCCTTCTTCCTTCCAGATCTTGTCGTCCTGAGCCCTCAGGGCTCAAGTTTCTGGCTCTTGTATCTGACCATCAGCAGATCTGAAGAGTACAGGAAGTACCCAAATTGGAATTCTGCCAAGCTGGGGCCTGTTCACCTCCATCCCCTTCCTGTAGTCTGTCTGGGAGGGGATCCCCAATGACGCACTCAGGAAGGCAGCACAGAGCCCCACGCCAGGCCTGGGGATCATGAATGAGGGCAGAGAGAAGGCCAGGCAGTTCCTCCTCACCAGCTGGAGCTGCGGCCCCCAGCAGGGTGAGCAGCTGCCCTCCTGAGGCAGCCCAGGCAGGCTCAATGCCCAGCCCTTGCTGGCGAGGAGCCAAGCTGGCTGGGTCCACACGAGAGGTCGTTTCAATTCCTTTCACCCCCGCACTCCCCCCCCAACCCCTGGCTCCACACGCTGTAACCTCCTCATCCTCCACCCTTCATTTGTTCGAGGGTTATTCCCTAAACACAGATGGGCCACAAAGTGCTGAGAACCTGGAAAAAGCAATGAGTAACACACACAAGATCCTTCCCTCTGTTCCGGATCAGGAGGGGTCTAAGACCAGGGCACAGTGTCTGGTGCGCAAGAAAACAGATTCTTCTATTTTTTCATAGGTCTTCCCTCTGGGGATGCCACCCTACAGGGGCGGGGGGACGGGAGCAGGGATGGGGATGGGGATGGGGCAGGGGCGGGGATGGGGGCGGAGTTTAAACCTGCCGTCTCTGCTACTTGCCAACTTACCCCCACCTTAAGAAAAACTCTCTCCACTGGTCAGGTCAGAGACGCAGAGTTGAAAGCCATGATACCTTCAACCTTGGAGCAGTTTCTGTTCTTCCAAGGGAGGGGAGACCACTAGGACCTCAAAACGGAAAAGCAACCCCAGAGTGAGAGGGTAGGCCCAGTGTAACCATGCCTTGCTACGTCCTCAATGTTTTGGATTTCCAAACTTGCTTCTCACAGTTAGAACCTTCTGCAAAGCTCTGAACCTATAAGACCTCCTGTGTGGCCCACCCTTTTCTATTAGACAACATCTTCACCAAAAACACATATGCAGTTGTCGTGTTTGGACTGATTAAACAACAAAAATTTATTTCACCTCATCCTGGAGACTAGGAAGTTGAAGATCAATGTGTCACCAGATGAGTCTGCTGGGAACCTCCGTCCTGGTTTGCCAGGACACTCTCCTGTTCCTCGTGTGGCAGAGGAGAAAGAGAGGTCTGTGCACCCCCATTATCTTATGAGAACGTTAATCCCTTCCACAAGGGTTCTACCTTCATGACCTCATCACCTTCCAAAGTCCCAGCCTCCAATCAGGAAGCTGGCAGCGTCTAAGCAAAACAAAAGAGACTGTAAAGGGTCACACCAACAAGCAGAGAAATTCAGAGTGAACTCAAACAACCCATTCAGTGTGACTGGGGATCCTCCTCCCAAATAGGGCTATCCAGGAGTAGTGGGGGCGTTTCCTTCTCCCCAGTCTTTGATGCCCAGTTCAGTGCCGGTTCCCATTTTCATGTTCTGTAGACCAGGTTGACCTCAAACTAAAAGATCCACCTGTCTCTGCCTCCCGAGTGCTGGGATTAGAAGTGTGTGTCACTGCTGCCAACACCGCCAGCCTCAGCTAGCGCCTAAACAGATCCTGACTCCTTCAGCCAACATCCATTGGCTCTGCCCAAGTCCAAACCATAGCTGCTCCCCAAGACAGCAGAAAAGGGCCACCTATAGGTGGCATTTATGCAGAGGCAGACTTTACAAAGGGAACTCCCGAAGGTGATTACTGACAGTAAACCCTTGGACAATTCAGTCCCCTAGAGTCTGGCCCTACCTCTCTTTCTCTGGGGGTCACTGTCTCTGGGGTTGGGACATGCCACATACTCCATGCTCTTCAGCAATTTAGTCCCTCTGACTCGTTTGCATCTGTCCCTGCCTGGGGCCTCTGTTCCCAGGTTCAAACCCTCAGAATTCTCATGCCTCTCTCTTCTAGTTAACTCACTCTCAGGGAAGCTCAGATGTGAACTGAGGTCAAATCCCGCTGCACGTCATTTGGTTCAGTAGTCTGGTTTGGTCATTGTCTCCGACATTGGACTTCCATCTGTTTATTTCTTGAGATAGTGCTGCACTTTGTAGCCCATGCTGGCCTTGAACCCGTAATTCTCCTGTCTCAGCCTCTCAAGTGATGGGATCATAGTCAGTTACCCACTGGGCTTTAGCTTCCTGAAGGGAACATCAGTTTCTGTTTTAGTAACCTAAATTAAACCTCGAAGTTCTAGTACATTGCCTGGTACAATGTAGATGGTAACTAAATATTTTTTTGTATAGCCTGAGCTAATAAAAATCTTAAATGAATTCATGGAATGAATAAAACATAGCTCTCATCTTTTAGTGTCAAATTCTAATATCTCTGTTGCTTCCTGGAGAATTCTGGAAGTGGGACACTGCCCCTCTAGGGACATTTTTTTTCCCATCCTGGGTATACAGGTCCAAATTCCCAGCCACCAGGAAGTTTCATTCTGGCAGGAAGTGGAACAAATTTGTTTGCAAATCAAGCCAGGTGCTCCCCGCCGGGTCCCCAAGCAAAGCCAAGGCAGCCTCGTACCAGTGCGCAGACGCAGGTTTCCTACTATTGCGTCTCCTCTCGTCTTGGCCTGGGTGTCGCCTTCATCTACCTGTTCCTCTGCCTCTGTTCACTGACCCTGTCCCCTGATCTAGAGAGAAGTTATCAGCTACAGGTCAAGGAAGACGGAGAGGCTCTTGGACTGTTGAGGTAAGTCAGTGCTCATGGAATCCAGCAGTTCTGAGAACCTACCCAAAGGAAAAAACAAGAAGCTCTCCCTGCTGGTCACCGCGTTGAGCTCTCTGTAGACACCGAGGGGGAATGGTTCTCCCGTGTGTCTTCTCCTACTGGTGCCTGCCTGGAGGCTTGGAGAGATTACTGGGGACCAGAATTTCTTAGGAGATTAGGTGTCAGCTGACTATAACCTACAAGCCAAATACACAACATAGTGGCGAGAAAGTTTTATTAATATAGATCGGTGTTCTTTGATGACGGCCATTTTTTATACTACAATGACAAAAATCCCTATATTTTAAAAGCCATATGTATGCATATATGCATGTATATGTATAGACGTGTATGTATATGTATACATGTGTGTATAATCAGACCCTTTACATTTATGTTTTATGATTTGTGTGTACATCTGCGTGTCTGTCTGTGTGTAAAATTATGTGCGTATGAGCACAGTGCCCACAGAGGCCACAAGAGGGCGCTGGATCTCCCGCAGCTGATATTACAGGAAATTGTGAACCACCCACGTGAATGCTGGGAACTGAACTCAGACCCTCTCTGCAAGAGCAACAAGCACCCTTGACCACTGAGTCATCCCTCTAGCCCCTCGATCAAAGAATTCTTGCCTGGCTTGCCAGAGGCCACAATCACAGGCTGCATGAAGGGCAGGAACATAAACTCATTTAACCCCCAGAACCAGTCTCTGCAAGAGCAACACATGCTCTTAACAGCTGAGCCATCCCCCAATCCTTAAAAAACAAAAAACAAAACCAAACAAACAAAAAAACCTGTGCCAACCCCTATTTCAGCGCCCCTGCCTTTATACTTTGCCTCACGCTTCCGAGTAGTTTTGACCCACGTTTCCGGTGAGCATGCCCCACTGTCTGTTCTTCAGCATGTGAACGGCTCCCACCGAAAGGCGAGCTCCACCCATCTGGTCCATTCCTGGGGCATCTGGACTAAGGAAACCAAGAGGTCCCATGTACTGGGGAAATGGAAGCTGTGGGTGTTGAGGTTGGTGTCTGTGACAGGAGACATTGTGAGAACAGGTGTTCCTTACTGGAAGGGAAAGTGGGGTCAGAGGACCTGTGAAGGCCTGCCTCTGCCTGGCGCTCAAAGAGGAAGGAGAGAGAAGCTTTGGTTTCTAAATGTTTCCCAATGCCAGCTCCCATGGGGAGGAGAAAAGAAGGAAGGAAGGAAGGAAGGAGAGAAAAGAAAGAGAGAGGGAGGAAGGGATGGATAGAGGGAGGCAAGCTGCCATAAGAAGGCTTCATTGCTATGTCTATTGATTAACTACCAAGTCCCAATATGCTTCAGGCTCGGCTTGATCCATCAGCTGGAAGGATGGTACCTGGGACCCCATTTCTTTCAGTCTCTCTGTCCCACCTTTTGTAAGAATGGCTCGATCCTCAAGCTCTACTCTCTCCTCTTCCATTCATGGCCACTCTAGCTCCTTCACTTGGATAATCAAGATGGCTGCTGCAATCCCAGACCTCCCAGCTTCTTGCCAACCTGCACATCAAGATGCAGTCCATGCAGCTCCGTCCACTTTGAGTCTTGATACTTTGTCCCTGGTCCCCAAAGTGATGACCTGGGCTGGTGGGGATGAATGTGCTCTTTAGATGAGACTCCCTGTCGCTTGTTTCAGTTTTCCTACTTGCAATGACATCCGCTTACTATGTTCCAGGTCCTGCAATGTTCATCGCACATGTCACCTCCCCTAAAACTCACAACGCCTTCCAAGGCTTTACCAGGGCTGTCTCCATTTTATCAATGAGGAAATCAGAGCTCAGGGAATGTGGCCACCTTACCTGGGGTCGCACAGCTAGCACCTGACAGTGCTATTGGTATGTAGCAGTTAAAACAGGAGTGTGATTCAGGGTGCTGAGCTCCTGACCCATGTGTGTCTGCCTTTTGCAGCAGGGGGTCACTTAACAGTCACTGACCTCACCCCCATTCCTGCTCTTCCAGCGTGTGTATTTTGACGCTATCCTCTGACCGAGGTCCCATGCCCACAGGGAGATGTATTTTGCCCAAAGATCCCAAGCTTTAGATTGGGTTACTCAGAAGTCCCATTCCCATCTCTGGGTTCCTCTGGACTCTATTCTCACCACCACCTCGAGCCGTTTCCATGGAAACTGCTGGGCTCCTGCATCCCTTTCATCCTCCTTTCTGGGAAGCAAGGCCAGCTCTCTGGCACCCTGGCATCCAGGCCTGACCATTATAAAGACCAAAGAAACAATATCTGAAAGAAACATTTGCAGGCTGAGGAGGCACCAGGATGCGCTCTTGAGTTTCCTTTGAAGTTCTCCAAAATAACACCAGGTGCTCTGAGGAAGTCTGCCAGTCACTGCAGCCCACCGCGGGCTGCAAGGTGTTTGCCAGCCCATCTCTGGCATCTCAGAGTTGAATCTTCACTTCCTGGGGACCTGGGACAGAAGCCTCATGGGGGAAAATATGTTCACTGTGCCCCCCCAACTTGTGTCAGCAACAGCCCTCAGAGGGGACAGTCAGTGGACTGGGGATGATGGTACAAAAAGACCTAATCTGGCTCTTTTGGAAAAGAAAGGATCCAGTCACTGGTCGACACTGGTGGACACTGGGAGACACTATACAGAGCACTAGTAACTAGGGTCCAGGGAGTATTTTCTAGACATTGTCCAGGAACATGGCATCTGACATACAAAGACCCTGTTCCCAAAGAAGCCAAATTGATCTCAACATCCTACCCTGCTAGGCCCTGCTCGAGTACTGTCCCCTCCAAGCCTTGGTTTCCTTATCTTGAAGATAAGTCTAAATCTTATGTAGAACATCTAAGAGGGTAGCTGTGAGAGCCAACAATGTATGATATGTTACAACCACTGGTGAAGGTGCATACAGACACCAACATCCACTGCGGCCACATCCACCACCACCACCACCACCACCACATCATCATCACCATCATCATCATCATCATCATCATCATCATAGATGTCATAAAACTCAGACAGAAGTCCCGGAGGAACAACAAAACCTCAGACACTGGAAAATATGTGTGAGTTTCAGTTCACCGAGAAGCAAGCAGAGAAGCATCAGTTCTGTGACACTGCTTTAAGATAAACTCATTGGGTCTCCCTTGTGCTGACCTCGAACCATCTTCTCTCTGACACTGGGTAAGGCAGTCTATGCTGCTTCCCAGACCTCTGAGCAGTGCCAAGACTGGAAAACACACACACACACACACACACACATACACACACCTTTATACACACATACATACAGACACATACACACACTTACATACCCATATACACACACACATATACACACATACACACACCCTTACACACACATATACACATACATACACACACATATACACACATACACACACACACACACACACACACACATACATACACACAGTCTTTACATAAGCCCTAACTCTCAATCTGGGACCACGCATGCTCACAGTGCCCCTTTCCACAGCAGCCCCGGAATCTGGAGAGGTTTCCCACCTCAGAAGCACCAGAAAAGGAACCATACCCAGGTACCCCTTTCATGGTTGGTGGCCTCAGTTGGAGGTTGAGGCCATTTTGGGCAAGCTAAGCAAAGAAGAAGAGTCTGGCTCCCATGTTCCAGGTGTGGGCTAGGGCCAGTCTTCCAGAATGTCAAGAAAAGTTCCTATTACCTTGCGTTGATACCAGCATCTACTTTTTCTTTTTTTTTTTTTTTAAAGAGATAAGGTTGTTTTTTTCTTTTTTTTTTTAAGATTTATTTATTTATTTATTTATTATGAATACACTGTCGCTGTCTTCAGACACACCAGAAGAGGGCATCAGATCTCATTACAGATGGTTGTGAGCCACCATGTGGTTGCTGGGATTTGAACTCAGGACCTCTGGAAGAGCAGTCAGTGCTCTCAACCACTGAGCCATCTCTCCAGCCCCAGCATCTACTTTTTCATTTAGCCCTGATGACACACAGGTAGAGAACCCTTGACTACCTCATTTGTGGTCCTTATCTTGACTTTGTGAGACTGCTGGGGCTCTCAGAGTCTGAACCACCAACCAAAGAACATGCACAGGCTGGACCTAGGCCTCCTACACATATGTAGCAGATGTGCAGCTTGGTCTTCACGTGGGTCCTGAACAACTGGAGCAAGGGCTATCCCAAAAGCTGTTGCTTGTTCATGGGATATGTTCTTCTAGCTGGGCTGCCTTGCCTGCCTCCATGAGAGAGGATAAGCCTAGCTTCACAGAGACTTGATGTGACAGGGTGGAGGGATACTCAGGGGGCCCCCACCTGCTCAGAGGAGAAGGGGAGGGTGGATGGGGGAAGAATTGTGGGAGAGGGTGACTAGGAGGGGACAGTGAACAGGATGTAAAGTGAATAAGTAAAATAATAATAATAACAATAACAATAATAATATTCTTTTGAATAAAAAGAGACTATTTTATTATTACCAATGTCTTTATTTTTACTAAGGTTCAAAGAAGTTAAACGATCTATCCAAGGCCTCTCAATTAGTTATTTGACTTTAAAGTCTCACTCCAAGGCAGGGACTTCTGATATCTAAGTGACCTCAGAACTCAGTTTGAGCATAAAAGGGCTTGCTTAGACCCTTGGGTCCCCCATGGGCACATGACTGAGACAAGCAAAGATGGCCCCCAGAAACAGACTCTCACGGTGCCTCCAATGTAAACAATGGAGACTGTCCCAATGCAATATTTGAGGTCCAAAGTGGTCGGTCCTCGCAATCATACCCAGAGCCATCTTTCCCTGGCCTCAGCAGCCCTGGGAAGGAAGAAGTAGGCACTGCCTTGGATGTTTACAGATCCAGCAAACAGCTTCTGCCTGCAGACTCAGGCTGCAGGGGAACCAGAGGCAACTCAAAGGAACCCCAGCTGCAGGTGCCAGAGCCAAGAGGGCTGAAGCTAGCCCCTTGGGTGCCTAGGAGTTAAAAGCTGGTACTCTGGAAACAGCATCTGCCTCGTTTGCCCCTGAACCTCACTTTGGCATTCACCCTTCTAGGAGGAGCCAGTAGCAACCTCAGTGGGGGATGCAGAAGGCTAAGAGTTTGAATCTGGAACAGTATCCAAAGGCTTCTGTGTTAAAGGCTCGGTTTCCCGTGGGTCAGGTGTTCAGAGGTGGGATTTGGGGAAGGGAAAGTGGATGAGTGGTTAGGGCTACATTTATGGATTAATCCATGGACAGATTCATAATTGAATAGACTGGAAGGGGTAGAAACGGTAGGAGGGTGGGACTAGCTGGGAGGTAACAAGTCACTAGAGTGTGTAGTGGGGGGGAGGCTGTGTCTTATCCTGGGTATGCTGCCTCCTCTCCTTTCAACTCTCTCTCTCTCTCTCTCTCTTCTCACTTCTTGGCCACAAGATAAAGAATCTTCCTCCTTCACAGGCTCCCACCTGCCTGACTTTTCTGCCTATGACACCGTCCTTGAACAATGAACCAAAATACCCACAGACTGAGACCTCTAATAAACTGTTTACTCCTTAAACTTGACCTCCTCCGGGATTTTGTTACCATGGCAGAAAGCTGACCAGTGCTCCCTCCGATCAAGCAATCCTTGCCAAGTTCACCAGAGAGCATGAGCATAAAGGACAGGAACACAGGCTCATGTAATCCTCGGCACAGTCCAAGATGTCAATACCCACACTCCCATTCTACCTACCAGAAACGCCAAGGCACAAACAGGCTGTGTAAGCCAAAAACATTGCAGAGGTTTGCTGTTTGTTTGTTTGTTTGTTGTCTGCTTGATTAGGATCTAGGTCCAAGGAGCTTGATTCTAGAGCAACTGTTCTTTAAGACCGACCCTTGCCTTCTCAAGAGGCAAGACTCAAGTAAGAGGAGTCTAGCTTGGTCATTTCTCAGCTCTGGCAGCAAGGAACGCTGGGTTAAAGAAGCCTCAACAGTTAGCCTGGTTTTGCTGTTTCTTTCCTAGTTTGTTCTTGTAAACAACCTCAAACGCGTTGTGCCTGGACAACACATGAGCGGTTTTAGAACATGGGCTCTATGTTGCGCTTTGAGGTTAGCTCAGAGCTGCCCCAGCATGACCCCAGGAGACAGCCTGCTCCTCTCTGCCTCCCCCCCACTCCCCGCCCCCACCCTGGGTTCTCCTCTCCCCTAGCGACCTGCTTTAGATTCTCACCTCCTTCTCTTTGCTCTCCCTTCGAAGGCAGCTCCCCTAACACTCATTAGCACATGTTAATAAGCACCAATTCATGGCTCTGTCCTTCTTTTTAGGGGCGGGTGCTTGCTGTCGCTCCGAGGGTAAGGTGTCCAGGAGGCTAGCACGCACCGCAGACTTTTAGAGTAGGGCAGATATGGAAGGGAGGCTGGTTCTCTGAAGGGACCACACAGTGTGCTTGCTGTCTGTGGGGGCTTCTGTTTTGTCTTACAGAAACTCAGCACGTCTTTGGGTCAGAGTTTAATGCTATCTACCTGCAGGAGGCTCCTGTCTGCTACTTCCTGGACAAAGGTCTCAAAGTCGTGGGAGCATGCCCAGGATACGGGAGGGAGGGGTGGTTACTGCATAGGAGAATAGCTCCTCCACTCCCATCCGAATCCTCCCTGCATCTTTGCAGATTCCAGTTGTCCACCTAGGGTAAAACCTTGAGAACTCTGCTTTCCTGAAATTCTGGTCCCCTCGTGGGAGCACAAGGAAGTGAAGTTCGGGGCTCAAATCTTAGCTTTGCTACTTGTTAGTAATGCTATTGCTACGGCTAGAAACTGGGTGTGCTCAAGAAGGGAAGGCAGGAGCAGCCTCTCCCCATTTCCAGTTAAAAGCCTGCGGTGTCTCCGGAGGGCACCCAGGAGCCTCATTGAAGACTCTGTCCTGGTCCCCAGGAACCCTGGCAGAGAGGAGCCTTCCCCCCCCCCCCGACCCCCCTTGTGCAGCGCCGCGCCCTGCGCGATTCCCTGCGTGTGCGCGCCCCCTCCCGGCGGCCCAACGTGGTACAGCTCCGGACTGCATATAAAGGCAGCGTGGCGCGCAGCCCCAGCGAGAACCAGAGCCAAGCGGCACCGAGTGACAGCGCTGAGAGGCTTAAGATCTCCGGAGCGGCTCGCCATGGCTGGCCCGCAGCAGCAGCCCCCTTACCTGCACCTGGCCGAGCTGACTGCATCCCAGTTCCTGGAAATCTGGAAGCACTTTGATGCTGACGGTCAGTAAATCTCCCAACTTCTGGGCCCGTTGACCCCCGGGGACCTGAGATTGGCAGAGGTCAGGGGCATGGCTCAATGCGGACAGATATGCTTTTCCCCCAAGTGGTTTATTCTGTGTTAGAGACTGCTGGGGTCTTGAGTTCGGGGAAACGCCCGGCTGCCCTGGTGACAACTGTCAGTAAGTTTTCCCAATGCAGGGTGCTCAGGGTCCAGGTTCTGAGCAAGTCCGAGGGTTCACAGAGAAGAGGCCTGGGCAAAAAAAAAAAAAAAAAAAAGGCACCCAGGACACATTGCCCTGCCTCCTTCTTCACCTTTCCCTTCAGGGTAACGCCTTGCCTCTAGCCCCGTAGCCACAGGTCTCCAAACCTCACTCTCCCCGCCATGCTTCTTATCCCCACTACCAGTTACAGGGACTAGAGAAAGCTGAGCGTCCTGAAGGGAACCTGGGGGGAGGGGGCGGCTCCCCTATCCTGGTTGGCCAGGAGCAGGAGTAGAGAACGGATTGGGGGCTTTTTTTTTTTTAACAAACCTGGGCTTTATCCATTTTTTTTAACCCCACCAGTATGTGGGTTTCCCAACTACAGCCGAGTGGATGTGCTGGGAGGGTCCTGGTATTAGCCCCCACCTGCTGCCTGCTGGTGGTGTAGACTCCTGGGTACCCTGATCGGCTGTCTGTGGAAGGAGGGGGGAGGGCGGTGTCACACCCCAGTGACCAACACTTTGCTCTATGTGGTCTTCACAATGACCAACCCAAAAGTGAGGTCTGGGTAGATGGCTTTGGAGGTGGCTCCCAGACCTGAGATTCCAAGTGTCTACGGTCTAATCTGACTGAAGTATAAAAGAACACGCACACTACCCGTCCTTCACCTCTCCCCTGTCCCCATACCCAGCTTCTGATATTTCCTGAGACTTTTCTATCACTCAAAAAAAAAAAAAAAAAGAAAGAAAAGGGGGAAAAATTCAATTCACCCTCCAATGCCTGGCTAAGATGAACACCCAGAATGCACTGGCATCTCAGACCTGTTGGCAGGGTGGTGGCTTAGGGTGTTTATCCCGGGACTGAGAGGGAGGGGGCAGGAAATAGTCATATCAGTTAGCAAATCTCTATATTCTCTTCTTCCTCTTTGAATCCCCTTGGTAGTGTATGAAGGTGGGTGCACAGTGGTCCTCTGCTCCCAGTGCCTAACATATCGAGGAAAGGGTTAGTGTCTAAGGGTGCCAATGGGTGAAGTTCCAGGGGTTGAGGACTAGGTATCTGGATACTAGGGTGGGAGAGTGATCTGCTTGAGAATTACTGAAGGCGATGCCTCAGTTGCTCAATCTGAAAGATGGGGCCAAGGAGAGACTGTCTTTCTACCTCCCTGCTCTTGGTGCCCATCTCCCTGGATGGAAGGGCTCTGACAGTGTTACAGTCTCTCATCACTGCTTTGCACATGGGAGACACTTTGGCCGGTGTATCTGCACCAGAGACTTACGAGAGGCAAGGAAAGTTACCAAGCTGTCAAGGTTATACCACTGGCCTCCTGCTGGATGAGTCAGCTATAAACAGCCGACTCAACGTCTTACTTTTCCCTGGGGACCATCGGTGATCTTCCGGTCATTAGAAAAACCTTATGTTTAAGTCTGTTCTGAGACATCGACTTTCCTAAAAACAAAAACAAAAAACAAAAAAAACAAAAACAAACCAATTGCACCTTTTTGAATCCCACCCCGAGATGGTTCTTAGCAGAGACCCCTTGTGCAGTTGAAGAAGATGACACAGGACTTGGTTGGTGGTGCTGGCTTCCAGCTGTGGCTTATGTCCCCATTCAAGTGGACTTCCTACTAGGGTAGGAAGAGGGGATTTTTCTAGAGTTAGCCCACAAAAGATCCTCAGCCCTGCTTTGGAAGTGGTGACTAATTCTTTTTTATCCCAGAAAGGGACCCTTGGATACACTCCCCTTATGGAAGTCCCAAAGTGGGCCCAGAAATGAAGGCGATGTGGATCAGAAAGGTTATCTATGGACAAACTGGGATTCCTCTGAGGGATCTAGGAGTAAAGCCTGGGACTGCCTTTCTCTGTACCTTGGTGGCTTGGCCTCTTGAACACCCCAAGGCTGCAGATGAACCAGCACCTCATCACCTGACCCACCCTGGCTCTATCTGAGCTTTGCTCTCTCTTGCCTGTCCTGGCTTCTGTTTGCAACATAGGGATCTGTTGTAGAAAGTTTGTTACTCACTACCTTAAAGACCTCTGGGAGACTCCATAGCACACAGGGTCCCTAGAGGAAGCTCACTGGAGCCCAGTTAATCATAGACACCAGGGAGAGGAGCCACCTCACTCCTGGACTCTTGTAAACAAAGGAGACTTTAGAAAAGACCTTGATCCAGTGAGAGGAGGGCTGGGGGCTGGGGCTGGGAGTGGTGACCCTTAATCAGCCCCTTTCAAGTCAGAAAGAAGAGGCGCTACCTAGTCCTTCCATTCAAAAAGACTGTTCTCAAAGAAGTCATTAACAGTAGGGAATGAGGGGGCAGGTATTTAAAGTCAGGAGCTGGGCAGGAAAAGGCCAGGGATCTCTCCTAGCCTCCTAGACCACCCCAACGTTTCCTCATAGGTCACCAAGAGCAGGCAGTGGGAGCCATCAGTCTCTCTGATGCCACCCAGTGAGGTGGCAGTCAAACTCCCACACCCCATGCCTTAGTATGCTCTGAGGAGTTTCTACGTATCACCTTCATGCTTGGAGTGATATGGTATCTGAAGCCATCACTCTGTTGCTTCCTGGTCACTTTGTCAGCAGTTGGTTTACTCTGTAAGATCTAAGTGGCCATCAGGGCTGGTAGCACAGGCCTATACCCACCAGCTTGGGAAGAGGACTGCAGAGTCAAGGACTGCCTGGGTCACAGAATGAGTTTCGGGCCAGCCTGGGCAACTTAGTGAGACTCTGTCTCAAAATAAAAAGGAAGAAGAGGGGCTGGTGATGAAGCCTGGAGGCGTTCTGTTTATCTAAATGTTTATCTTTAGTGTAGCAGGGTGTAGGTTCAGTCATCAGCGACACAGTGAGGAAGGGGAGAGAGGGAGATGGAGAGGAAAAGACAGACAGACAGACAGACAGACACACAGACAGACAGACAGAGGGAGAGAGGGAGGGAGGGAGAGAGAGAGAGAGAGAGAGAGAGAGAGAGAGAGAGAGAGAGAGAGATCCAGGAGGCTGAGATATGGATGCCCAAGTCAGAGTGTACATACCATCCCTGTGTAGTTCTGACAGACCTTACCAGGCTCCTAGTTCAGTGATAACCTGTGAGGAGCCAAGCTGCGGCTCAGCAGAGAAATAAAGGAGTTCCTGACAACCTTCCAGAAGCAATCAGAATGCAGAAGGGAAAGAGGAGCAAGCAGACATTCATGGGCCAAGAGAGGCAGCACTTGATCCAGGCTTCCATCCTAAATACATAGAAAGGTACAAACAAGAGAGCCTGTTAAAGGAGTCACTTGAAAGTAAACAACATCAACAAAAATGGATTCTAGTCAGCCCCATTGTAGGACAGCACACAGCCATCAAAGCGAGATCAAGTCTATGCACACACGGGAAAATGTCACGTAAGACGATAGCAAAACACAAGGTAAGCTGAGTTTTCTATGTAAGAAGGAAAATAATTTTACAGGCATCGTCTTTTCCCAGAAGAATGTACATCTAGCTACAGGTACGGGGATCTACTCAGAGTCTTCTGGGCTTTGTCCACTTTCAAATAGCCTTGGTCGGCAAGCTTCTCAAAGTCTTTTAGAAGGACTAAGCCTTGTTCCTTATCTGTGTGGGACTCAGATTCCCCCCTACACTGAGGACTTTGAAAGTTAATAATGAAAAAGGACCATACCATATCGAGGAGAGCTCTGCCAGGATCTTTTCCACCTAAACCCAGTGGTTCGAACTGAGTGTCCTGCAAATGACACACCACCCAGGGGGCCAGACCCAAGTACCCAGACAGGCCTTCCCAGAGTCCTTCACATTGCTAGCTCTGTTTCTAGTAGAGGGAAGAGGGGTGGTGGGTGAGGCCCTGAATTCCATACTTAGCAACACACACACACGTGCATGCACACATAGGTATATGTGTGTGCCATACACCATACATACACACCACACCCTACACATATATATACCCCATACCACACATCACACACACACATACACACCACACACACGTACACATCACACACATACACACCACACATATACATACCACACACACATACCATACACACACCACACCACATACACACTACACACACCACAGACATACTACACACACCACATACACACACACACAACACATACACACACCATGCACACACAACACATGCACACACCATACCATACATATACATCCTATACCACACATCACACACACCACACACACAAGCCACACATCACACACACATGCATACCACACCACATACATATACCACACATACACCACATATCACACATCACACATATATACCCCATACCACACATCACACACGCATACACACACACACTAAATGACAGCTCATAGGACCTTA
>NW_021604632.1:5564232-5630455 GCF_004785775.1 Grammomys surdaster
ACACATCACACACACATGCATACCACACCACATACATATACCACACATACACCACATATCACACATCACATATATATACCCCATACCACACATCACACACGCACACACACACACACTAAATGACAGCTCATAGGACCTTAAATGAAAGACTTGTGAGATCAAGAGTACAGGGCACAGTAGGTGCTACGTATTGCACTACTTATTGTGTGGGGTGTGTGTGTGTGTGTGTGTGTGTGTGTGTGTGCTACGTATTGTATGTTGACTGACTAGTACGCCTGCAGTTCACCAGAACCGCTATCATAAACCCATCACAGACTCAGAGCCCACAGGGTAAAACATTGCCTTTGCAGGCATAAGGTGCTGAGTTTGATCCTCAGAAACCACATTTAAAAAAAGAAATCAAAGAGTGTAGAAACACACTTGCAATCCCAAGGTGAGAGGAAGCTGGCTCCCTGGAGCTCCCTGCCTCTGCAGGTCAGCAAGAGACCCTGTCTAAAAGAAAAAAAAAAGAAAACCACAATCACCACCACCACCAAAAAGACGGATAGCATCTGAGGACTGACACCTGAGGTTGACCTCTGACCTCAGCAGCATGCAGACATTGGGTCTCAGTTCATTCCAGTCAGTGGGGTCTAGGTCTGGGGCGAAGGTGTTATACATTTGAAAATGGCTTTCTTCTAAACCTGTAGTGAAGCCCTGTAGACATTTTTGGCCCCAGCTTGGCATCCACCATGAAGGCTTGCTGGGAAAGCCTCCTGGCTCACGTCGGGCAGCTCCTAGAAACGGCCTGGTCCCCTAGTCTCCTTCACCGCTACACTGATTATTTTACTAACAGTTCCCTTTGGTGTGGAGTGTACTCGGTCTATCAACTCTGAGCCGTGTAGCCTCTGGGTAGCCATCACCTCACCTCTTCCACTGTGATTGCACCAGCCAGAAGTAGGGAAGCTGGGTCTGTGAAGAGCAGGGGCTCCCTGGAGAGGCAGCCATGGGGCAGGGCTGAGGTATTGTGTTTGTACTGACAAGATACTTCAGCTTGCTCTTGCCCAGGCAGCCACCAACCCAGGTGTTCTATGTCCCTCCCTTTGCTTATTCCCACTCCAGACACAGGTGCTTTTACTAGCTAAGGCCTTGGGGAGGTTGCTGGGGCTCAGGAGACCCCTCAGGGAAATCTTCCCCAATTCCCACGGAGCCAGAATTAATAGAGCAGGCACTAGACTCTTCAAGAACAGAGCCTCTGCAGCACCCGGCCGGCTGGCATCCCTCCTGGCAGATTGCATCAGATGCCCTCCTGTGCCCAGCCAGCCCCATCTGGACCCTCAGGCTCTGGCCTCCTCCCCTTCTCTTTGGCTCTCTGCAGTCTTACCTCTCTCCCTCAATCTGCCCTTTCCTTCTGGCCTCCGCATGCCTGGGACTCAACCCAGTGTCAGGCTGCCAGCTGTCCACAGGTTCAGGGGACCCAGCCCAGTTCCCAAGCCCTATTCCAGAAGTAGCTGAGCCCAAGAGCAGATTAAAATGGGAGTATCTAAATGTTCTTCTCTGAGCTGCAGATCTGGGGCATTTTTAAATTCTGGAGCTACTAGGAGAGAGGTGTGACGGGGAGCTTACATATAGGTGAGATGGATAGAGAAATCCAGACAAGTAGACCTATGGGCAGATCTTATCCCTGGGATGAGCAAAAGGAAACGGTAATCTCTGTTAGCCGTGTGATGGAAACATCTGACCCCCACAAGGCCTCTTTTCCAGGGTAGGGTTATAACATCAATGTGCTTGTGTGGCAGAAACCTAAGGAGAACAAGGCAGAGATGGAAGGTCTTTGGGCATGGCCAGTGTCTGCTATGCAAAGTAACACAAACACTAACAAGCTTCCCGAGCATACTGATGCTGCCACCACAGGAAGCAAGAGAACAACAGATCCATGCGCACCACACCCAGTGAGAGATCCGGATGGTTGAGGGAGGGGCCTATGATTCTGCCCTTTTGGGAGGTCAGGGCTAGGAATTAAGCCGAATATCTCATATGTGCTTTGTAAGCATTTGACCACTGAGCTGGATTCTGCATTTCTAACCAGCTCCCAGGTTACCGCCAGTCCACACACCACGCAGGAACAGCCAGCTCTTCTGTGGTCCTCTAAAGTTACCAAAGTAAACTTTTTACTTTAACAAGATCCCCAGGTGATGGTTATACACCTTCGTGTTTGAGACGTACTGTCAGCCTTGGGAGCTGAGAAGACAGGCGCACTGCATCAATTAAGTCAGAAAGCCTGGTGTGTGGGGCACAGGCAATGGATTTGCTGTTTAGTTTCCCAGGGTTCTGGTTGAGAACCAACATTCTAAAGAGACCAGAAGTTGTCAGAAACCCTTAAGGTTGAAGAGGTGAGGGAGTGAAGAAGGATGCTCTATTTTTAGGAGACATTACATTCTCCAAAACATTACTTGAATGGCTCTCCTGACGACTTATCAAGTAGAAAGGGTTTAAGTAGTTTTGCTCACTTGAGAGGGAAACCAGAGCCCAGAGGAACCGGCTTGTTCTAGAGCAAGGGACAGTTGTGAAACTTGTGGCACAGTCCCTCCTCCTTGGGTACCTTTTGCCTGCTCACCTCAGAAAATCTGTACATACAAACCTCAGGGAGGAACCAATAAACCTTTCTAGGGTACAGAATCCTTCAGTCAAAAATTTCCAATCCTCTCTGGTCAGATTAATAATAATGAAATGCTATCTGTCCTTAGCTTTGAGGTACACAGTGGTGAAATATGGAAGCAAAAGTAGGCTCAGGAAGGATGCAAGGCCCCCAGCTCCCTCTCAGCCCCCTCTCCCTAATGTTCATGGTTTGAAGGAGGTTAGCAATGATGGTTACTATGGTAACCACATCTTTTATAAATGCCCATCCACAGGAGATTTACTTGGTGCACCCCCCCCCATCCCCAGAACTGTAACAAGGTCACAGAAAAAGCAAACCATTCACCCAGCGCTTAAATCTTCCTAGAAGGATGTTGGCTAACTGCTCCTGTATCCCAGCCCTACATGAAAGGGCCTGTTAAATGATGCTAAGTGATGGCTGGGGGTGGCCTTGGAGGGAATGCCTGTTCCTTCAGTGGTGAAAGCCCTTCTTCAGGACCTGTGTGTCCACTCCCTGCTTCTCACTCTCCACCTTAAATAGCCTGTCTGGCCTTTTCAATGGCTGGTCACACACTTTTGGACCACTCTGTGATTTGTAGCAACAGGGCCATATCTGCAGCCTGGAACCGTTGTTCCCTTTGAAACTAAAGCTCACTGCATGGAGCTAAATTTTCTCCTTTCGTTCAGGAAGGCACATGGGGATTCTTATCATGCCCCCATGGGTGTATGTGGGAACCCCTTTGTTCCTCAATGCATCCAAGAAGGGGGCTTCTTTGCACGAAGCCACCATCTCAGCTCCTGGTGCCCTCTCTCTGCCTCTAAGTTTATTCTTCCTTCTCTTTCTTCTTCCCATTGCCTTTGACTGCTCACTGAGGCCTGTCCTGCCCAAAGATCCTTGAGGGGGGAATCACCTCTATTTCATTACATCATCATCTAGCAGGCCAAGGCCAAAGTGTTCCTAACATGGGGCCAGAGGCAGGAACCATGGTGGTGATGATTCGTGCCTGTTGCACTGGCGTTGTTGAGACTAGTGTGGGTCAGCACTGTAAGTTCTTCAGTTGCATCTCTCCATTGGTCACAGGACGAGGAACTATCACTGTTCTCATTTTACCATTGAAGAAACTGAGGTTTAGAGAGGCCATACTCGTAGTCTGGGTGTCCCAGGAGGAGAAACAGGTATCAGTCCCTAGATAAGATGGGCTGGTAACTTTACCAACCCTCTATGCAGCAAGTAGAGGGACAGAGAAATGACAGGACATTACCAGCCATGGGAAGTGGGACTCTCGGGGAGGGTTTTTGGTAAGGGATGCTATGCAGACACGAGTGGGTACAGCTCTTCCTCATGTGGCTGCCTCTTCTTCCCATTACCCACCTTCTGACTCCCTCGGGAAACACACACTTCTCCACACACCCGAGCTCAGCTCCTGCCCCCAGCCCCTGTAGCCTCTACATCATGGACTGCGACACATCCTCATAGGCCCACCTCTAAGCTCCCTCTCTCAGCTCTGGCTCTACTCACCCTAGCCTTGGGATGCTGGAAGCTGAAGATGGATGACTCAGAGCTGAGCTCTGGTTCCCTGCCTAACTTTGTAAAGCCTCCTAGGGGAAGAGGGTAAGGACCAAGGCTTTGCACTTGCCCATGGTCAAGGGGAAATCTGCATCTAAGTCATGGGGTAACTGTCAGGTCAGAGCTACCACCAGGTGCCAACTCAGTGGATCGCCAACACTTCTGCTTCTTTGCCTAGAAAGCTCCTGGTCGCCCCACCTCACCGAAGCTGGCCTCACAGACCAACAAACCCCACCCTCTTGTGAATTTCCAACTCTCCTGAAGTACTTTGTAGAACATCCTAGAAGAAAAGACAACTGCCTCCTCCCGGAGGAACCCAGTAATCACCTTTTCTTTGCGGACAAAAATAAATGCATAATTCATCTCATCCAATTCTCTCTGTACTATATTTACTGAAGCATCTTCCCCAGGAGGGATGGCCTCCGAGGTTATTTATTTGGGACTTAAGACCTCAGGGGCACTAGGAAAAGAGGTTGGAGAGAGCCTCTCACCCCCATGCTACCCACAGAGGCCAAGGCAAATGCTTCTGTGTGGTTGTTTTGTTAAGTCTGCAATTTCATATGCCCTTGAAGAAAGTGACCACCTTCTTAGCGATTCAGGCTGGACCTCCTCTATGGGGACCTTGCTCCCCTGCTATTGATCAGATTAGGAACTTGATGTTAGTGATTGCCTAATATTGCTATACAAGGGAATCACCTGGGAGCCTTAAAAAAGAAAAATCACGACATTGAGTTCACAGCCCAAGCTAGTGATATCAGGATATCTAGTGGTGAGAGCCAGACATTCATATTTTTTAATGATCCCCAAGAGATCCCAATATGCAATAAATTCTAGAACCATTGCCTTAGCCCTCCTTGCCTGAGTTCCTTCCATAAGTGCTAGCCCAGACCAGTGACCTTGGCTGTAGACTCATGTCAGCACTGGTGTCTGGATCATTCAGGCTCCAGTTGTAAGAACCTATATGACTTCTCACTCATATGACCTTCAGAAAAGTCAGGCTTTGACCTTCAGACCTCTTATGATCAGTGTGCTTTTTCCTCCGGTTCATTCCCATCATGCACACAGATGCTGACACCTGGGCTCAAACAATACTGATACTTGGGACACACTCATGATAGACTGTGTGGTTTATAAACAGAAAACTGTCACCTAGCAGCTTGAGAGATGGTTGCACAAGCGTGGAGACCCAAGTTTGACTCCCAGCTTCTGTGTCAAAGCCAGATGTGGCTGTACACATCTGTAGCTCCAGAACTTTTGGGGAAAAGACAGGCAGATCTCTAAACCCGTGATAATCTAGCCAAAATAATCAGATCCAGGTTTAGTGAGAGAATAAGGCAGAAAGTGATAGAGGGAGGTGTACAACATTGACTTTTGTCTTCATATGTGCACACATGGGTGCACACAACCTGCACATCCATGAGCATATACACTTGTTTTCTCTCTCTCTCAAAAAGTCTCACGTAAGCCACATGGCTATAATCTTACCACCTGGGAGGCAGAAGCAGTAGGGTCATAAGTTTGAGACCAGGCTGGGCTATATGGTAAGATGTTGTCTCAAATAACAAGCAGAACTATTTAACTATAATAAGCCGTTCTGCAGATGAGACGGGTTGTATAATTTTTTCCCATGGATCCCTTCTATATTTGTTTCTTGGGACTGCCGTAGCAAAGCACCACAGATTGGGTAACCTAACACAATAGAACTTTGAAATCAAGGTGTGTGTGTGTGTGTGTGTGTGTGTGTGTGTGTGTGTGTACATCTGCACATGCATACACTGTAGGCTTTGGGAGAGAGACTCTGTCTCTGTGTTCTGCCTCAACTTCTAGAGGCAGCAGCAATCTACAATATTCTTTAGCTTGGAAATGTGTTGCTCTAATTGTTGCCCCTGTCTTCTCTATGCTTTCACACCTGTCATGACTAGTGACATCTATAAAAAAAACCTTACTTCCAAATAGAGTCACACTCTAGGGTTCCAGACAGATGTTGGGAGAACACTCCCCAACTCTATATGCCTTCTCAAGCTCAGAAACCCAGCTTAGGCCTAGTCCCAGGACTACTGTCTGCTGACAAATCCTGATGCAGATGATGCTTCCCGTGGGACCTCCAGCACACAGCGCATGCTCAGGAACAGCAGCCATCTCTGCCAGCTGACCAGATGTCCATTTCTCCAGTGTTCTGCAGCTGCTGGCTGAGTACTCCAAGGATGCTCATTATTAATCTTGAACATGTGCCTGCAAGTGCTCTGAGGACAAGGGCCCATACTTAACATGACTGGCCAAGATACCTGCTTGCAGACTAGTGGGGAAAAGTTCTCCATGGAGGTGATGACTTCCTAGTCTTAATATTCAACTCTAAGGTTAACTCTGTTATTTTCTTTATTTTCACTTATCTTTCCAGGAAATGGGTACATTGAAGGTAAAGAGCTAGAAAACTTCTTCCAAGAGCTGGAGAAGGCAAGGAAAGGTTCTGGCATGGTAAGTCTGTGTCTACCCCTCATGTTCAGGGTTTTCTGTCATCTTGACCTATCTAGTCTTAAGAATGGTCTGTCCCAAGGTACATCTAGAGACCTGGGGTCTCTCCAATCTTGGCACTAAAGAGTCTTTCATTTGTAAATATATAAAGAAAAGCCAGATTTCCCTTAAGAGAACCTCATCTGAACCTCCTTGGGTGTCTTAGAGAAATAGCCATCATGAAAACCAAGAGTTGATGAATGCCCCAAACTATATAGGTATGTGTTTATGTGTGTATAAATATATCTTTTCCCGAGAACACAGCTCAGAGTCCCAGGGGTTGATAATTCAAGATAGGATTCTCAGAGAACCCTAAAGTGTCTGTGAGTGTCCTAGCCTCGGCACTGTTGACACCTGAGGCTGAATAGTTTTGTCATGAGGGATGTCTTTATATTATAGTGATTTTCCAGCACGCTTGCATCTACCCATGAGATAGCCAAGTCATGGCCATCAAAAATGCCCTAGGTTGGGTGTGATGGTGCAAACTTTTAATCCCAGCACTTGAGAGGCAGAGGCAGCCAGATCTCTGTGAGTCTGAGACCAATATGGTCTACATTGTGAGTCCCAGGATAGCCAGCGCTACAGATGAGAACCTGTCAAAACAAACAAACAAACAAACAAACAAAACATCAAAAAAGTTCCAGACATTATCAAATGTCCCCTGGTGGAGAATGGGGAACAGATCCAGTATTCTAGACCAACAAAGGCTGGCTTCTCTGTACGGACACAGAGGAAAACTGAGGGGCCCTGACCATCCTATTGGTATAGAGGAGTCATGACCTTTGAACTGTACTCAGTGGCTCAAGATCATGGCCTAGTCCCTAAATGACAGGAAATGACCAGAGCTGGTTTGTTGTGTCCCATGTCTAGTCTGGAATATATGGGGCCCACTCCCCACCAGTAGTTCCTCTGGCTCCTTTGAGGGTCTCTCTTGTCTCTTGCTTCCTACCCACTGTCTCATCCATTCACTACCTACTAGCAAATACTCTGGGCTCTGTTCTTAAGAGAAATCACTTAAGTCTGAGCTCCTGGTTCTATGCTCAGCAAAGTACCCCAATGAGAAACATGCAGAAGCCGTGGGTGTAAGAGAGTTGGTGGTGGTGCACAGATATGTTTGCCAACAGATCTCTCATCAGCCCTCATTACTAGGTTGATATGAACCCAGGATGCAGAAATCCCAGCTTTTAAAAACGGACTCTGGGATCATAAGCTACACAGAAGAATGTGTTTAATGGAGTGTTTCAAATCTAACCATCATCCTCTTAGTCAGTCTCTTCTTCAGCTGCCATGAGGGTGACTGACAAGTCTGTCCATAGCAATCCCAACTGCTGTCATCAAGGACCAGTTCCCAGAGCATCTCTCATGTGGATATTGGGAGCAGGAGCTAGGCTTTCAATCTCTAGCTGTATTTACCTGGGTGAACTTGAGGAAAGTCACTGCATCTTGGATTCCATTTACGTGTGAGATGCAGGGATGACTTGCCCACTGGGGACCGTGGTAAACCTCTATTAGGATTTACCCACATTTATGATAAGTAGTTGGCATCAAACCTTCCATATTTGTAAATATAGATAGATACTGACAAAGATTGGTACATTGAGATCAGATTCAAAGGCCAAAGGTGATATAGAAGAATCCAGAAAAAAGCTCTCAGAGTTTGTAGAATTTCTCTTGGGCCAATCTCAAGAAGCATGAAACCTCAGTGGAAGGGCCCCAGGCAAGAATCAAAAGAGTAGTTGTCCTTGGGGTGGGAGAGGAGCTGCAGCATTGACTGAGGATAAGGTGACAGCTCAGCCACACCCCAAACCAGGGAAAGGTTCCAGACCGTCAAGAGATCACTATGTTTAAGTTGGGGGATAACAGGCTAAAGGGACTTTTAATAAGTAATCTATTTTTCTATGCTTAGAATAGTTGAGTGGAAGGTTTAAATCTCCCCCTCAGCAGTATGATGCCCTCGAATTCCTTCTAGCATGAAATCAGATAAGAGGACTGCAGAATTGCAAGCGTGTCTTTGATGAGACAAGTGAGTGATTCATTTTGTATTGGTGAAAGGGGTCAGAACCTATTGTGGAGTGCTGAGTGTAGCCGCGTTGTGCTAAGAGCTGTAACTCACATTGGAGTGGTGGGAATAAGGTCGAATCCTTTACGGAGCTGCGGATCGTGGATCGACTCATCTCAAACATCAAAGGGTGCATTTAATCACATGGTACAGAACATGCCCACGTGTCCTGTGTCCTCTCGATAATCATGTGACTCCGCTCTAAAGCAGAGATTGACCCCCGGAGCATAGGCGCCACACGCTTCTGAGCCATGTGTTCAGGACACAAAACGATGCCCAGCCCTGCTTCACTGAGATCCTCAACTCTACATAACATGGCGGCAAGATCAGCCTCCTTTCTCTGTCCACAGATGTCCAAGAGCGATAATTTTGGAGAGAAGATGAAGGAGTTCATGCAGAAGTATGATAAGAACTCAGATGGGAAAATTGAGATGGCTGAGGTGAGAGCCAGGGGGCGTGGCAGCTGAGGGGGCGTGGCTGAGGAGAGCCAGGGGGCCTGCGGAGGCTGTAGTCCTTGTGCCCATCCCACTTCCCCACGCTCAGGCACAGCAGGAAACATCCCTACCTGAGCACTTGAGCCAACCAAACAGGAGTTGGGACTTTCTCTGTGTGTCACCCAAGGAAAGAGCAAGTAACAAAGAATGGTCTAGGGTCTGGTCCCTAAATGCTATCAGGATCCAACAGTTACTGCAAATGTGTGGTAAGTCAAATTTAGGACTAGTTAATAGGAGTATGTATACCCCATCTAAATGCATCCAAATAATATATATTTTACATAGATAATTTACATACATGACATACAGTCCATGTAATTCCTACGTGCCTTCATATACATACATGCACACCCACACATATATACTCAAACTTACACATAAATATGTCTGCCAACCGTGATCATCAGTTTGTGAGCTGTGGTCGAGAGGCCAGGAATGGTAGTGGTAGCCCACAAATCAGGGCCTTGGTCTCCTAAGATATATTGGTTCAAATGCGATAGACCAGAAAGAAGCTCTAGAAATGAAGCTTGAGACAGTGATCCCAGGGGTTGTGGCGTGCTGCAGAGACCAGAAAGGAAGAGAGGATTGTTTGCAAAGGGCAAAGAGAAGGGTAAGCTGGGAGACCATCTCTGCCTTGGCCTATCTCCAATAGAATTCTTTGTTTCACCTGGAGGCTCATACTAGTAAGTCATTGGGTACAGGCTGCTCTGCCCAAGAATTGAGGAAAGCATAGACCTTCCCCAGTAGGGCTGCTCTAGTTTAGCTGAGGGTAGTTCACCTGCGGGGTGGTGGGTTGGGAGGGAGTTGTATCCAGCTGGGGGTTGCCCTTCAGGTCACTGAGGAACAGCACCGCAGATCAACTTAAAAGGCTTAGACACAACCTGTAAGAAATCTTTCGAGGTTTATGGGCTGTGGTGTCACTGCCCGCAACTCTTCAATGCTGCCGTTGTAACAGGGGAGCAGATATTGGAAATAAGCCCCAGAATGGGTGAGGCCATGTGTCACTGGAACTTTACAAACGCGTCTTGGGTCCTGTGTGACACTTGGCTGTGGTTTACTCTTTTCTCGTTTAAGTCAAGAGACAGTACTAAAGAACGAGGCTGTGGTCAAGGTGGCTCCGGCTCTGCCTCTCTGCTCTGTCCCCTGCTTAAAACAAAGACAAAATGCAACAACAATAACAACACACCATTGTCTTCCCCAATCTTGTAGCCAGAGGACTGCAAACGCTTCAGAAATCACATCCAGACGCAACCATGTTCGTTTGCAGAGTGCGCCCCTCTTTAAAAGCGAGGAAACTTTCCCCACAATCCACAGTAGCCCGCCTCTCACATGTCATTGGCCAGTATGGGTCACATGCTTATTCCAAGGCCAATCGTTGGTGAGGGGAATGGGATTGTCTCCTGAAGGAGGAGTGGGTTAAACTAATTAGGATTAGCTTTAGCCCAGGGATCCTGGGAGAGAAGCGAGTGGGGCGCAGAGCAGTTAGGTGGGCTGCTAATGGTGTTGGATACATGGTGGGGATTTGCAAATTTTGAGAATGAAGTTGTTAAAGTCTTAATTTGCAACCAATAAAGCAGCACTCCAGGTGGTAAAGGCTCCCCTTTCCTGGTGGTAGAGCTGATCATCCCAGGCATCTCACTTCTTTCCATACGTTTGTCTGCTGGCCATTTTCCGCTCTTCCAGTGGGAAAGCTGGCTCAGTTCCCCGAGCCTCCCCCTCTCACACTGATGTGGTTTTCTATATTTCCCAGCTGGCGCAAATCCTGCCGACCGAAGAGAATTTCCTTCTGTGCTTCAGACAGCACGTGGGCTCCAGCGCCGAGTTTATGGAGGTGAGCCTTCTCTCTGCACATGGAGATCTATCTTCCTCCGATATTCAGGGAAGGCCTGCCCTAACACCGGCAGAAAGTCCCTGGGAGATGCTAGACCCCCACCCCACAGGGCTCTACTGTTTGAGGTGTGGTCTGTGTAGCCGAGGTATCATACACCTGGATCCCTGTAGACCCTCTGCCACACTGAATCAGGCACTCAGGCCTCCACAAGATCCCCTGGTTGGAAAGACCTAGTTTTCAAGCTGGAAGACTCATTCTTTTCAGTGCAGTTTGCCCGAACATCAGATATGGGTTTAATTTTATGGCAATTTAAAGGATTTTCTCCAGTTTTTCTGAGATGGCAAGATTCTATAAGTCAGTAATTGACCGTTCTGAATTCTGTCCTTAGTACTTTTGCCTGTGTCAAAGAAAAGTGGTACATCCCCAGGGTTCATTGGTTTGTTGATTTATTTATTTATTTATTTATTTATTTATTTATTTATTATCTATAGAAAATGGATGTGGGCTGAAGATGGATGTGGCTCAGTGGTGGACTGTTTGTCTAGCATGTACAATGCCCTGGGTTCTCTCCCTAACACAGAAGGAAATGCAGGAAGAGGAAAGGGGACGAAGGAAGGAGAAGGAGGAGGGAAAGGAAGGAAGGAAACAAAAATTAAAAAAAAAAGAGGGGAAAAGGAAGAGAGGACTGTGTCGACTGCTTCCTTTCTTGTAGAGATGCAGAGATTGGTCCTCACTCCATCTGGATGCATATAGCTTTCAAGAGTCAGGGATGCTTCAAAGGAGCAAGCCCCCCCCCCATGTGTGTGTGTGTGTGTGTGTGTGCGTGTGTGTGTCTCGATGTAGTTTCTCTCCACATGACTGATGTGATGCTAGACTTTTGTGTGACTTTACCCGTCTAAACCCATGCATGTCTGCAGAGCAAGCACAGCCTCACTCTCACACACACCTCCTGGGATCCCACCCCTTCCTAGGGTTAGCCATTTGTTCCATTCTTAGCATCTGCAAACATGAAATGGTCCCTCAGAGGTCCGAAAGGCTTGTGTTCTCCCGTGGACTCCATCCTGCTGGGTACAACCTTTAACATCTAATTTTAGGACTACCTCAGGACTTTCTTTTATTTCTTTTTAGATTCTGCATAGCCTGGGCCTCTTTAACTCTCTCTTCCTAGAATGAGATGAGAATAAAGACACCTTGGTAGAAGGAAAAGGAAGTTGAGAGCTTAGAGCCAGCAGAGAGTAGAGGTGGGGGTGGGGGACGGTACAGTCAAACCTGCTGCAGGATAATGGTTAGGGTAGCCTCCGAATGCTTTGCCCTGCGGAGGAGAACTGGGTGGCAGCTACCCAAGCTGTCTAGAGTATGGGTTTGCTTGTGTTTCATAACTCTAAGGAAAACCAAGACCAGATATCCTAGTATGGAGTGAAAATCACATCTTTTTTTTTATTTGAAATAAAAGAAAGACCCTAAATTGTCCACAAGTTCTAAGACTCCTGTCAAAACAAGAACACAAGAGGCACTCATACAGAGGTAGCCCATGCTGGAAGGAAAATTCAGGGAAGAGATTTGACTTTGCCTTTCCCTCTCAAGAAACCTAGTGTGGCTCAGGTGTGGCTTTGGAGCCAGGGGTGATGGGCAGAAAAATCAAAGGAACACATTTTGAAAGAAATTATATACATACATACATACATACATACATACATACGTATGTATATATGTGTGTGTGCATATATATATATGTATATATATACATATATATACATATACATATACATATACATATACATATACATATACATATACATATACATATATATATATATATATATATATATATAGAGAGAGAGAGAGAGAGAGAGAGAGAGAGAGAAATATAGTACAAAGACTGAGGGGAGCCAGGTTCTCTGGGACTCTGTCACAGACCCAGGCAGTTCCGTCCCTGACATTCCGTCCCCTACCTGATGGTTTCAGAGCCCTAATATATGGGACCACATATTCTCAGGAGATTGTAAGTTACCTGCTGCTGTGCGGCAAATCTTTATCGGGGGATGGCAGAATGAGAACAGTACGTAGTAGCCAGGCCTGTTCCTGTTCCCTCCTGAGTTTACCTCCCATCCCTGCCTCTTCCCTCACTCCTCATCAATTAAAGGAGACCTCATACCCAAAGCTAAGATCTATCAGGCCCTTGCCCTATCCCTGATCAAAACTGCTTGGTTAGCCCTTAGAAAAAAAATCAACCCTAATTTATAGGATGATCCATAAGAGGACCTAGGAACCAGCAGGATGGCTCAGTGGGTAAGGGTGATTGCCGTCAAGTCCAACAACCTGAGTTCAAACCCCAAAGCCCACATGTTAAAAGGAGAAAACTTCTACAAATTGTTCCCTGGTCTCCACAGGCATGCAGTGATGAGCACACCATAGTTCCCTCAGCATACAAAACAAACAGTAAATACAAAAGAGGACCTAAGCCTAGAGCAGATTAAAGTAAGAGGCCTTTGCCAGGCGGTTTTTCTCCTCTTCTATGTAACCTTGACTAAGAGGCTTTCCCTCGTTTCTTCCTTTGTGACACTGAAGGGACCGGCTAAGCCATTGTCCCATGTTAAAGTGAAGACTCTAGCATCCTTAACAGCAAGACCCTACTGTCCCATTAAAGAGAACTTAGAAGAGGGTGGCAGGGTTTGATACGTTTTTGTGAATAGGTTGACATTCCTGTTGCAGGCTTGGCGGAAGTATGACACAGACAGAAGTGGCTACATCGAAGCGAATGAGCTCAAGGTACGATGGGTCCTAGGGATGGTAAAGAGGAGAGAGGAGGGCAAGTTTCATGTACCCAAGAGCCACCCAAAGGCCTTTCTGTTCACACCACAAATGTTAAGGGGCTAGGGAAGGAAGGGAACTGTAAGCTGTCTAATGGGTAAGAGCTTGAAGATCAACTTTGGGGGTATGGAGAGTAAGAGCAAGGCCAGAGTCTTAGTGGGTCCAAAGAACCAGGAGGGAAAGGACGCTGAATGGGAACATGGGATTGTGGTCTCCTTAGGGGTACTTGATCCTGGCACAGATGCTGGACTTCTTTGAAGAAGTCCTATGCCAGCAAAAGGGATCTATCTACAGGACCAGGCATTCAACTAAAGCACATTTCTTGGCACCCAAGGATCCAATATAGGTACTCTTGAGAAAACTCCAGAAGATTGGCTATCTAACTTAGATATCTACCCCAGGTCCTCTGGGAGACCAGTGACCCTTGGGCATAGATAGGGCTTTTATTAAGTTCTGAGAAGGGAGTCAAAGCCAGCCTCTACCATCTAATCTATGTGCAAGGTTGTATGTACACAGGAGCCACCCAAAGGCCTTTATGGTCGTACCACAGATGTTTAGGGGTTAGGAAAATTAGTGAACTATACGCTGTGTAATTGGTAGAGTTTAAAGGTCAACTTTGATTTTCTAAAGGAATAAGTAACTGGGTAGGTGGCGGGGGGGCTAAATGAACAAGTTGGGCTCTGAACAGGCCTTTGGTGTTCCAGGGATTCCTGTCCGACCTCCTGAAGAAGGCCAACCGGCCGTATGATGAACCTAAGCTCCAGGAGTACACCCAAACCATAGTAAGTGGTATCATTGCCTCTCTCCTAGCGATGTGGGGTGTGGCTCCTGAGTCCCGAGGCTTCAAAATGAGCAGGAGCCCTTCTCTGCCAATGCTTCAGGCTTATGTCAAATGTCCCATGGTAGTGAGTGAAAGTTCAAAGCACCATACATCTTTGGAGGTGCTTGCTGAACTAACTCGCACAGTGATATTGAGGTTGGGGGTTCTCTGTTTCCATGGGAACTGATAAAGCTCCAGGAGAAGATGAACCAAGAGGGTGGGCCTTCAGTGATGGCTGTTGTGTCTCACCACCCCAGAGGTGTTTCCCCAGTGACTGAGATGAGGCTGGTCCCTCGCTTCCAATGACCCCAGTGCAGATGACGGCAGGTGGAGGCCCTTATATGAGAAGTTCAGATAACCCAGCTACCTCTTTCTGTCCCCAACAGCTACGAATGTTTGACTTAAACGGAGATGGTAAATTGGGCCTCTCAGAGATGTCTAGGTATGTACTTTTCCTGCTTCTGGTGTCGCTTTGAACAGGCAGGCTTCTGTGCTGCTGTCCCCATCTGAATCCAAGACAAAACCAGCTGGAACTGGAAATCCCCCCCCCTCTCTCTCTTTCTCTCCTTCCCTCCCTCCTCCTCTTCCTCCTTCTCTTCCTCCTCCTCCTATTCTTCTTCTTCTTCTTCCTCCTCCTCCTCCTCCTCCTCCTCTTCCTCCTCCTCTTCTTCTTCTTCTTCTTCTTCTTCTTCTTCTTCTTCTTCTTCTCCTCCTCCTTCTTCTTCTTCTTCCATTCCAACCAACTCCTTTTATAAAGGGCTCAGCGATTGTTTCCATAGTTACGGATGCTTCCTCTACACCCTGCTTCCTGTCTGAGTGGCTTGCTGCCCATGGCATATCCTCTAATCTCTGTTCTAATATTTTCTTTCCAGACTCTTGCCTGTACAAGAAAACTTCCTCCTGAAATTTCAGGTACAAACATTGCTTTGCTTTCTTGTGGCTTTCTCCATTCTCCTCATCTCTCGGATCTTCAGCCTTCTGCCTGCCTTTGCTCCAACACACACACACACACACACACACACACACATGCACACATACACACATACACATATACATGCACACACATGCACACACACACATACACATGCACACACATGCACCAGAGTCATGCAGACTTCCATGATTTCTTACACATTTACCCTCTCTCTCCCTCGTTTATACTTTGGGGCTTTGTTTCTCTAACTCTTTGGTCTTTCCAGGGTATGAAGCTGACCTCAGAAGAGTTCAATGCCATCTTCACATTTTATGACAAGGTGAGAGGGAACAGTATGGGGTGGGAAGGACTGAGGTGACAATGACCAGAATTGCTTGGTCTGTAGGAAGAGACTGGCTTTCCAGAAGGGCACCTGGGCCTGTGGTTTCTTTCTTCTGCTATGAGGGAAAATAAATGGCAGAAGCCCACAGATTTTGCTCAGAGACACATGTAGGCATGATGGAGTTGGGTCATGATATGACAGGAGAAATGGCCTTTTGTTTGATTGCTTTGGTTCTCTTCCTTCCTTCCTTCTTTCCTTTCTTTCTTTGGTTTCAACTTTGAGACAGGGTCTTGCTTTGCAGCCAAGATGCTATCAAATTCTTCCTCCTCTGGTCTTGGCCTCTTGAGTGCTGGGATAACCGGCCTATGGGTGTGCCCATACTCCACACATAGCTCAATCAATTGTTTTCTGGGTCTTTGGGAGTGAGAATCATATCCTAGCCCGACCCTAATCTTAGCTGTCCCCTGTTCAGGTGACTCTGAGGGTCTCCTTTATAACAAAAGGGTTCGAGGTTGACTGGACAGCTATGCTCAGTCATCTCTGAGCTTCTGCAGCCTCATTTATATTTGTAATGCAAATAAGAAACACCACCAGAAAAGAAGCCAATTTGTGCTGAACCGTCTGGTATTAACTGCTATTGACAGAATTAAGTGCATTATTCTGTCCTTCTATGGTCTGAACACTTTGCAGAGAAATGGAAAGGTTAGATGTTCCCTCTAAACACATACACACACACACATACCCACACTCATACACACACACACTCACACATACACACTCATACACACATACACTCATACGCACATATACTCTCACACACACTCACACATACACACACTCACACACATATATACACACTCATACTCACACAAATCTTACACACACATACTCACACACACATACATGCACTCTCACACACACCCACACATACATACATACTCACTCACACATAATACACTCACATACAAAACTTACACACACATGTACACACTCACACATACACACCCTTACACACACATACTCACACACACATATTCACACACACATACACACATACACATACTCTCACTCTCACATATACACACAACTCACACACACGTGCACACACACTCTCACACACATACACACTCAAACATACACACATATATACAGTCACACACACAACCCACACTCACACATATATACACATACACACTCAAACATACACACACACACACACACACACACACACACCAGAGCTCTTGAACTCAGGTAGTAGGAAGAGGTCAGGATGACTCTGAGAGCACTGTGCTGACCGCTCTCTGCTGCCACCTTCAGGACGGAAGCGGCTACATTGATGAGAATGAGCTGGATGCCCTCCTGAAGGATCTGTATGAGAAGAACAAGAAGGTGAGGAACTGAGCCCAGGAGGGGGTTAGGGTCCCAGGGCTGGGAGAGGTGAGCACACTCAGAGAAAAAGAGCGGGGATGGATTCTTTTATCTCTGATCTTCGATGACGAGACAGTTGCAATTTGTGGGGTGGGGTGTCTTTTTCTGGTTGATTTAAAATACATGTAACAAAATTTATCATTGTAAAAGAATATGTCCTAGTGGGATGCAACATGTTCATTACACTGTGTAAGCACCGCTGTCTCCATAAGTCTAGTCCTTCGAAGCTGAAACCCAATACCCACAATCCCGTCTCCCATCTTCTCCTTGCTGTCCTGCCATTTTGCATCTGTAAATTCACTATTGTGGGTGCCGTGTAGAAGGGGAATTACGTGACCACTTCATGGTTGGTTAACTTTGCTCAGCATGCTGAACTCAAGGCTCATCCATGTGATAGCATGTTGGAATTCTCCTCCTTTTAGAGCTGAGTGATAATCGCCTTCCTTGTGTCAACCATCCATCCTGTCTACCTCCTTGCCACCTACACCCCCTTGCGTTGGCCGTTGTCCATGGTGGTGAATAGTGCAATGTTGATGTAGCCCGTTCTGGAGAAGTGCCAGCCAAATGGCTTTCATGAAAGACTTCTAACACAGAGAGAGATTTGGGAGGGCAGCAGCCGAGAGAATTTCCAGATCCATTAACTGGAGAATCTAGGACTGGGGAAGAGGCTGGGAGAGAATCACTGATGAGCTTGTTTCTTTCAAAGGCCAAGAAAACCCACAATTTTGTGACTGGTACTGCCTCTTGGGAATCCTCCAGGAATGTCCCCCACCCTAACACACACACACACACACACACACACACACACACACACACGGTCTTATCTCAGTACCCCCAGTGGGAGGGATCCAGTGGAATGGCAACCAGAAGACAGCCTTTGCATCTGTCTTTCTTCACCTTCCAGAAGATAGCTTTCACTGAGAAAGTGACTGCTGCTTTCTTTAATTAAATAGCAAATTCTCTGTAACTTTTAGAGCTGTCTAACTGCCTGGGCTGCCAAATAAGAACTAAATTTAATGCTCAATTTCAGAAAGGAAAAAAAAATTCGCTGCAGCCTCTGGGTCCATTTGTTCCTCTTTGCCAGTACTTTCTGATCTCTCTGGCTTCACCCTGCGTGTCTACCTTCATTGATTTGAACCTACATTTACATTTTAATGTTACCTACATGTGCTCCAGATAAGATGAGTCTGGGGAATAATTGATAAGGATTCAAACAGTTCCTAGGAAGAAGAAAGCCTTTGGCAGAGTGAGTATTAGAGCTCAGTAAACCGTTTTCCTGACACTGTATCCCAACAGAAAATCATTTATGAAGCCATGTGTGCTCAAAGGAATATTAGGGATATGAAAGAAAAAAACCATCGCTGACTTGCTTTGGGTTAATTAGTCTTTATAAAGCCATGCCTATCACTTGAGGTTGGTGAACTCTGCACACACACACATACACTAAACCTCAGAGTGACCTGCATGTCTTGATCATCAACTCACTGGGCTCCTGCTTAGTTAATGTGGGGAACAGAGGCAGGAGCTGTGCAGGGTGTTCCCGGGATGTGCGTACAAACGCAAGGAGTCTGGATTTGGAAGCAACTCTGAAGGTAGAGGAACGGGGTATTAACAAAGCTGTTTACACGGGAGCCTTCTGTGTGTGCCAGGCTCCAGGCTTGGCACCTGGGCATTAGAAGAGTGAATCGACAAATGGGAAGAGAGTGGCATGACTAAATTCCAGCACCTGAACTGGAAAAGGAAAAGGCCATTTTGGGTGAGCTCACATAGCAGGCGTGGCCTCGTTCTAATGATGCCTGTGTGGGCTGTGATAAGGTTTCTAAGCAGATTACTGCTGGAAGCTCCTGAAGGGATAGGCTGATGGAAATGAACATCAATAGTTCTCAATATCCCAAGGCTCTGGTAGCTCGGCCTTTCCCAAGTTTTGAACAGAATTCCAAGACATAAAATTAGGCTGTCTCTCCCTGCCACACTTCCCCCTGGGAAATTTTTTTTCAAGCTTGGGGTTGATATGACCTCTCCCCAAAGAAGGTCTTTTCCTTGATTACATGTAAATGATGCATAGTTAGGCACACGTCCTTCCCCAGTGTGTACAAATTACAGGACCTTTTTCAGGAACTTGACAACGTTAGGAGAGATATTCCTTAGTGTTTACAAAATGCCTTTGGATGGGGACCGTGGCATAAAGCTGAGAATAGCTGATTTGAGAGGTTGTCTCCAAAATGTATAAGAACAATTGACAGTTGAACCCTGGGGACAAAAGGTGGGGGGACCAAACACAGGTAGGCCAGGTAAGTAGGTAAAGTTTGAGGCTCTGGGGACTGAAGATGTTTTTGATGAGGTAATCCAACCTTTAAGTAAGCAGCTTAGCCTTTAGCCTTCTGTTTTCTCATTGGTGTAATTGAGATGAGGAACCAACAACCTGAAACGGGAAGTGTATTTTTAAGATATCTGCCAAAGTTTACTACAAGAAGAGGAAGAGGAAGAGGAGGAAAAAGAGGAGGAAGAGGAAGAGGAAGAGGAGGAGGAGGAGGAAGAGGAGGAGGAAATGGAGTTCTGGAGAGGCGGAGAAGTAGACTTGAGTCATAAAATGACCACAACTGTCACCACAGTAGTCTCCCATCTCTGGACCAATGGCCATCACCATGGCTCCTTGAGACAAGGGTTATTGGTGTTCCCATTTTTCTGCTAAGGCTGCTGAGCCCCAGAAAAGTTGACTGCTTTCCTCAAAACAATACAACCAGTCAGTGAGAGGGTTTTAACCCAGGTCCACCTGACTGCAAAATCCATGCTTCTCTGCATGCAGACTCCTTACTCTAGGATGAGTTGAAAGGAAGGTTGGTTCAGTGTGCTCATGACTGTGTTGGGGCGGGAGACTCCTTTGGGCGAGGCCATGCACTAAGCCGACTCTCACCTCTTTCTCCCTCCTAGGAGATGAACATCCAACAGCTCACCACCTACAGGAAGAGTGTCATGTCCTTGGCTGAGGCTGGGAAGCTCTACAGGAAGGACCTGGAGATTGTGCTCTGCAGTGAGCCCCCCATGTAAAGGGGTGAAGGGACAGGGACTGCCTCTGCCCCTCCCTTAAACCCTGCCCCTGCTGTCCTGACTCTCTTGACACTCCTTCCCAGACCTCCCCACCCCCTGCAACCTGCACACACCAGCCTGTGGAGCGGGAAAGGAGCGATGGAGAGAGGGCGGCTGGTAGCATTCCTTTGAGTTGCACCAGCCCAACCCTGGCCTGATGGACGGGTGTCCCTGCGGTGGGTCACCAACCACGTGGATGGTGGGTGGGGCACAGGTGGAGCTTCCCTAGTCTCGTCATGCATGATCTCCTTCGCTGTATGATTTGGGCTTCTGAGTCCCACAGAGTGGACTCCTTCCTCTTGCTACGCCACCCCCTCTTTCTCCCCAGGCTACCACTGACCCCGAGTTTCCAGGTTCTGCCCACCAGCTTGCTAATGATATAGCTGTCTTCTCAGAGCTACTGTGGAGGGTGACGACCCTCTTCTTGTGTTCTTGACTTGTCTGTTCCTTTTAATCTTTGGGTTTCCCTGTCTTCTTGTTTACCAAAGAAGAGTTTACAGAGAATAAAGTGGAAATGTTCTGCCGTGGACACTCATCCATTTCTTGTCATGGGTAACATTTCTCTGTGGCTAAGGCTGGGCCTGCCATAGGGATGGGGAGGGCACTGAGGCTACCTGATTGGGGTTTAGGACATCCTCCCCCCAAGATTTCACTGGTGTGGTGTCACATGTCAGGAAGATCAGGAGCTGTAAAAGGCTCCTTGGATACACTGAATTTGAAGCCAACCCCCAAAAGAGAAATGAGGCTCTGGTGGTGAGGGCTCAGTTGACAAAGCACTTGCCTTGCAAGAGCAAGGACCTGTGAGTATCCCCAGGACCTGTGTCAAAATGGCGGATGCTTGTGGATGGAACACAAGGGAGACAGAGGCAGGAAGGATCCCTGTGGGGTTCTGGCCAGCTACTCTAGACCAGTCAGAAAGCCTGTCTAAAAGATAATGGATGGCATTTCTGAGGATGACACCTGAGGCTGTCCTCTGGCTCCATTGACACAGGGACACACAAACACCTGTGCACACACACCTGCTCACACACAGGAACTTTAAAACATAATACTTCAAAACACTATGGGCTTTCATATCCCAGTTTGCTTTTCTATTGCTGTGGTAAACACCATGACTAAAATCAACTTAGAGAGGAAACAGTGTGTTTGGATTATATGTGACAGTTGAGGGAAGTCATGACAGGAACTGAAGGCGGGGGACCTGAAGGCAGGAACTGAAGCAGAGTTGCCAGCTTGCTTTTTATAGCTTACTCAGCTATATTTCTTATACGGCCCAGGACCTCCTGCCCAGGGGTGACACCACCCACAGTGATCTGGCCCTTCCCACATTAATTCATTTGTTTGTTTTCCCAAGGGTTTCTCTGTGTAGCTTTAGCTGTTCTGGAGCTAGGTTTGTAGTTCAGCCTGGACCCAAACTCACAAAGAGTAGATCCACCTGCCTCTGGGCCTCCCGAGTGCTGGGACTAAAGGCATAAACCACCGTGTAGTCCCACGTCAATACTTAACCAAGGAAATGCCACAAGATTGCCCGCAAGCCATTCTGAAGGAGTCTCCCTGGGTGTCTCTAGCTTGTGTCAAGCTGACAGACACTAACCAGCACACTTGTGATGGCTTGCTTGTTCCAAGAATGGGCTGAGTCATCTTTTGTTTTGGTCCATGTTTGCTTTGTTTCTCCATCTCAGTGTCTAGTTCGTGGGAGGCTTTCTGAACTCCGGGTCATTATGTGGAATGGGTCACTTGGACATCCCCTTCATCCTTTAAGAGAGATGCTCTGGTTCTAGTCTACAGTCAGGGCTACTGAAGATGAGAACTGAGCACTGAGCTTTTACAGCCCATGGCCAGTTGGGAACAGAGCCAGGCTGTGACTCTGACAACCTGGACCCACATTTGAAAGCGCTGCCTCCTTTGCAGTAGAGACACCAGTGGTATGTAACAAAGCATTCACATCTCTCCTCAAAGTGAAAAATGCCCAGCACCACCTGATCAGATGCCCCTTACTGAGAGGTCGGCTTGGCCTTTGGATCCCCAGAGCTGTCAGAGATCCTAGAATCCTGGAGAGAGAATTAATTTTTTTAAGACTATCATTGTTTTTCTAAAAGAGTCACTTTATTAGAACTGCTTTATTTAATCCCCAACAATTATGTTAGACAGATACTAAACAGACGAACAGATTAAGGCTCAAAGACACTGAGCTACTTGTCCAGGGTGGTATAGCTTCTAAGCAGCATAGAACACACACTTGGCTGATCACCTGTGGAAATGTCCTTCTGTTTAATACCCAGAAGCCCATCTGGTGCAATAGACAAAGATTCTACCCACGTGAGTCAGATATAACATTCATTTCTTTCTCTGCCATCTCCATTTCTGAGAGAACCCAACCCTGCTCACAGGGCAGGTGGCCCAGGGCTGTGCCACCTGACTTCTGCCCCCCTTCCCTGTACCTAACTGGGTTTGTGCAGACATCTGATCCAAGCTGCTGGAACTGGAGGTTGAGGCTCACACTGCCAGGCAGGAGATGTCATCCTGAGCTGAGCAGGTGTATGGTTTTGAGACTGGAGGTGGTGCTGTGTTTGAGTTTGGATGCTGGAAAGAGCAGAAACCCAAACCTTGGAAATGAGGGGTTGTCAGTCAGCTAATAGTAAAGAAAAGAGTCAGAAGAAGCCAATGGTGGGAAAACAAGGGCCAAAGACAGATGAAAGAGGAGAAAAAAAACTGGAGGGAGGAGGGAGAATGTGGTGGATTGGAAAGAGGAGGGAGGAAAGAAGAGGGAGGGAAGGATAGAAAGGGAGGGAGAGAAGGAAAGGGAGGGAGGAAGGGAGGGAGGGAAAGATAGAAGGAAGGAGGAAAAGAGGGAGGCAGGTAAAACGTGGCATGAGGCAAGCTACCCAACAGTACCTGTTCCCCTCTGGTCTTCTGCTACTGTCTCTATGGATGAGGAGATCCACACTGTGACCTGGAGGACTCCCTGCTCTGAGCTTCAGACCAAAACTCCAACCCTGGGCAGGATGACTGGAGCAGATGCCATAGCGTAGGCTCTATGGGGCATAGAACCGGGTCCTGTCTATTTGGCTGATGCATCTGGTTACTGATGCCCTTTCTTTGGGGCAAGCGTTCTCCCTGGTCAGAGGGGAAATCTGTGCTCTCCTGATGCTGTGGTCTTTCTAAAAACGAGCTCTGTTGGTTAACCCTGAGCCGAAGTATCTGTGCATCAGGACAAAAGGGGGGCAAGAAATCTCGCAGGTACCCGGTGCCATCTGTAGCGGTCTTCAGTCTCGTCTGTGTAGGGGAGACACATCGATTAACAGGGGCTGGGCTGGGATTCATTTGGACCATTTCTCTCCTTTCGTGGCTGCCTGTCAGCTAAACCCCATGTCCCGGAAAGACACCAAGGCTACATCCCTGCTCTAGATGAGAAGCTTCAAATCCCATGTAGAAAATCGACAGTAAGGAAGCCACTTTCAGACCCAACCTTAAAGAAATCTCTCTCAGCAAGCTCCCCCTTTGAAAGCTCTTCAAAGGCCAGGCACTGCTCCATATAACCCTGTTACAGAGGGGAGTCTTAGGAACAGGGCTCACCCTGGGAATCTCCCAGCCCCTGGGGCACTAAGGTTCTCTGGAATTGAGGGCAGAGCACAGTAGTAGAACAGCATATATAATGAGACCTTAGCTCAATCCTCAGCAAAACTGAGGAAGGGATGGAAGCGGGGAAGGAGAGAGAGAGACAGAGACAGAGAGACAGACAGAGACAGAGGCAGAGACAGAGAGACACAGAGAATCTTTTCCTATGTTTGGGGGTGTGCCCTGGAACAGATAATGTATTCAAATTAATGGTATTTTAAGGGAGGGTCTTCAGAGGATCACATAAAGCCATGAAGAGGACAGAGGATGAGAGGGGTCAGGGAGATGGCTCAGTTGGTAAAACGTGAGTCCACAAGCATGAGGGCCTGAGTTTAGACCCCCGACACCCATGTCAAAAGCCAAACACAAGTCTATAATCACAGTGCTGGGAAGGTGGAGTCAGGCAGCCCCTGGAAGCTTGCTGGCCAGCCAGTCTAACTGAATCAGCAAGTTCCAGGCTCAGTGAGAGACTCTGTCGCAAAAAAATAAAGGTGGAGAGCAATCAAGAAAAACAACCAATGTTAACCTCTGGCCTCCATGTGCACATGTGTACATGTGCACACACATGAATACATACGCCACATATATTAAAAAACAAAACAAAAACCCAAGAAAACGTAAGCTGGTATACATGTGGCTCACCATTTGGTGCTCTCGACCATGTTGTACAGTAAGAGTCCTCCTCACCAACTGCCTCCAGAATAACCAGCCCAGTAAACCTTTTCTTGTTATGAATCAGTCTGTGGCATTCAGTTATAGCAACAGAAAATGGACTTAAATGTTTTCTAACATCAATTAACTCCCAACTGCCCCAGCTTCTAACAGAAGGCAGGAGAAACTCCATCCTTGGGGGAAAGAAAAGAACTCAGAGGCTTTACTCGATTTAAGAAGGGAGGGAGAGAGGGAGGGAGGGAGGAGAAAGAGGAGGAAGAGGAGGAAAATGGTACCCAGAACATTCTATAATTAGCTGGAGCTAGTTGTATCCTATGGCACTCAAGGGCAAGAGGGAAATGTTGCTGCTAGAGGAAGCTGGGTCCTTCACCTCACGTCACATCACAAAGAACAATCCTGTAATGGGAATTCCATTGTGGTTCTTTGAAGAAAATCCCAACAATCTATTCTTCCCAATGTGCTTTTGACAATGGGGAGATGGTGAGGACAAAGATATGGGGACAGGTCTTGTGGCTTGGGAAGCAAGGCTCTGAGCATCAGATGACTCCAGAACAGGACTTCCTTTGATGTGTCTAGTGCCCTTGGATGCATGGCCCATTTGGTATGGGACACCACCACTTCCTCTGGGAATGCCTGGCTGGCATCGCAGTGTCTGGGTTGGGACAGGCATCATGTCTTTGGCTTCAATGTCTTCATTCGGTGCATCTTTATTGAGTCTATGCTCAAAGATAGAATGGCTGGGAAGACCATAATAGAAATGTATAGGCGTCCTAAGAGTTTCAAAGCAAAGGTAAACATGGAAACGGGATTTCTCTTTGAGATTCTCTGTAAAGGGGAATATTAAAGATGCAAGCAGACAGCTAACCAACATGAGACTTAGCCAGGCTACCATGAAAGCAAAGAAGCAGGTGACACCAGGACACTGAGGTGGAGGATTTCTTCCGAGTGTGCAGGAAGATTGCTAGGTTGATGAGATGAAGGGGAAGATCTGGAGAAGGAGGGGAAAAAATGTGGACAGTAGATTGCACTGTGGGAAACAGGCAAGGCCAGCTCGTGTGGTATCTTGGGGACGATGAAGAAAAGGGCTTTGAATGTCATTGGAAATGTCAAGGGAAGACGTCAGAGATGGGGCAATTTATTTTGAGGGTTGCTGTGGTTTCAGCAGGCCAGAGAGAAAACAGAACAGGTAGAAAGATTAGGCTCTTATGCAAGACCTGTAGCAGATGCTAAGCCATCAGGAAAGGCTGGTGACCTGAACCAACAAGATGGTAGAAGACCTTACATTAAACATTAGCTTCCTGGGACCAGAAGGATGACCGAGGGGCTCAGAGCTTGCACTTCTACTGGAGACCCACGTTCAGTTCCAGCACCCACACCCAGAGGCTCATGACCACTTGTAACTCTAGCTCCAGGGCATCTAATGATATCTTCTGGCCTCTGCCAGTATGTGCATTTATTCATATACATAGACACATACAAATATGCATACTTCAAAATAAAATAAGTCTTTAAATATCGGCTACTGGCACTGTATAAGGCCGAATTGGAAGTACTTGCTAGGCAGAGGCTAGTTCAGAGAAAGACACAAATCTATGCTGAATGTAAGTGAGGCTGTCGACCTGAGTAACCGGGAGCCTATCACAGAGTTGAGCCTTGGAGGACAACTAGCTCTAAGGGACTAGGAGAAGAATTCAGATTTAGAACACACTGCCTAGCCTCTTGCCAATTCCATTGGGATACTAACAGAAAACTGGTGGCACCTTTGCGTTAGGGTGATTTGAGAAGGATGCTACCTTTACAGGGGAACAAAAGTGTGGGTGGGGCCTGGAGGGACCATAGGCATGCAGTAACCATGACCAGGGCTAAGGAGGACTGGTTCTCATACGTGGGGTGGGGGATGGGAAATGGTTACCTCTGGCAGTAAAAGAGATGAGATTCAAGAGACATTGATTCAAATGTCTCTGCCTTCTCTGTGTCTGCTTATACCTTCCTACCTTGTAAGCCAAAGAGGACGACTTTCTCCCCACAGTGTAGGAGATTTGCCTCTGCAAATGTCCAGGGTTGGTTATTCCATTTGGGCTTTGAAGAAGGGGTAAAGAAGCCGGGCAGTGTGGCTCATGCCTTTAATCCCAGCACTCGGGAGGTAGAGGCAGGCAGATCTCTGAGTTCAAAGCCAGCCTGGTGTACAGAGTGAGTTCCAGGATGGCTAGAGCTACACAGAGAAACCGTGACTTGAAAACAAACAGACACCCTTTCCCCCAAAGAAAGGGTAAGTAGGAAAGATTCATCTCAGTCATCTGCCCTTTGCCCCCTGGGAGATAAGAGACCCTCTGAGACTATCCTAGATGGCTTCTTATTCTCCCTGTGCTCTGAAATGTGTATACTTTGAAAATTCTTTTTCCTCTGTGTGCTCTCTGAAGAATCCAGGTGACTCCAAAATCTTTAAACCCCCTTTTGTCGCCATAGAAACCACGGGCTGAAACCATGTGAAATCTGTTTTCTTTTCCACCTGCCTATTATTGCTGTTGCCACTGCTGATAATTCTCTCCGAAATTGTGATTGTTCCTGCTTGCAGTGGAGAATCCATGTCCCATTTCCTTCTGTCCTTCTTGAATAATGAATTGACTCAACCCCAGAATATTCAGGTTGTTTCCTGGGGCCCCATCTCCAGTGACAATTACTAATTCAGCCCAGGTCCCATGAGACAACAGATGGTGCCTTCAAATTGCATCATTCAAGGGGGGATTTGTGACAAAGGTCTTTTACAAACATGTGGATGAAATACAAGGCATCCATGAGGACTGTGAAGAACAGAACCGTGACAGTGGATTTGGCTGCTAACACTTCAGGCCACAAGGAGTAAGAATAAGAAGCAACCAGGAAAGGGAGGCACTAGTCCTACAGAGCGTGTCACATATTTGGTTCAGGCACACAGCCAGTCCCAGGTTAAATCTATCTGGGGTAGGGGTCAAATCCTGGGTCCCTCCTGTGTGAGTGAGCATCCTACCACTACACTACTTTGCTACATCCCCCTGCCCCCAAGTTAACTCTGTCAGGGTAAATATTATATCCCTAGCCTCCTGGTTCCCATCCATCTCCTTTTAAGTTCTACGTTTAGAACTGAATATTGAACACAAGCCCTAACCAGTAGATGATGATGATGATGATGATGATGATGATGATGATGATGATACCAGGGGCCTATTGTGGACTCCACACCCGACAGCCTCAAGGACAAAAGGCAAGGCTGGGAAGGGCAAAGACCAGAAAAAGGGGGCTTGAAAGTTGTCTAGCACATTTGGACAAAGACGAGTATCCATGGGTATCTGGGTGTATGGATTCAGAGTTTCGGAAGGAATTTAGATGGAGATGAAAATCTGAAAAACATCTGTGGAAAGACGGAGTCAGGGAGATAAGAAGACCGCACAGGAAGCTATGGGAGGGAAGTGGAAGACAGCATCACTTGGTCTCCCATGGCTTGAGAGATGGAAAAGAGCAGAGTTGGCTGGTTGAGTGGAGAGAAGGGTGGCTCTCTGAAAGGCTAGTGGACGAGTCCCGATGGAAGGTCTCAGATCCTGCTGAGACACAAGGGCTGAGGGTATAAGCGGCTCTCCTTTCCTTGTCACATCCTCCAAAGGGTAATGGGAGCTCTTTGGGGCTGGGTCCTTAGGGCAGCAGCCAATGGTGGACTCAAGAGTCAATGAGTGAATGAGTAAACCCAACGTTGGGTGAGAGGAGGGGGCTAGCCTGTGCTCAACTTAGAAATGCTTGTAGGAAATGATCCAACCATGGCTCTAGGAGCCCCCGAAGGTATCTGCCTCTCAGGGAGTGTTGAGGCAGGGTCCTTGAGTGGAACATGGACGCTCACATCTCTAAACAACTTCTTGGGCAAAACAATTGAGAATTGCCGGCCGAAAGCCACACCTCCTCCTCTAGCCCGGAGCTCTCCCAGGACAACCTGAGCTGTCAACGGACTGAAATGATGCCAGCGCTCTTCCTGTCACTTGTTTCTGCTCTAATCTGAATTAATAATCTGACTTGATTTTTTTCTCAGACTAATATCCTCCGTACAGCAGGAAACATGTCCACTGCTGGCTACATCCCTAGTGTCTAGACTATACCAACACATAGCAGATATCCAATAAAGCACTTGTTGAGAGAACCAATTGGCTCTGAGTAGGAAGAGGCACTATGTTTCCCATAGTTACAGATCCAAATGTCAAAGGTTTGACCCTTCTTAGATGCAATCTCTGGCCAGTTGGCCATGGCCAGCAGGTTGTGATCCTTACTAAGCCTGAAGGGATGAGATAAGAAATCCCAAAGGAGGAATGAAAGATTCCGGAAAAGGAAACTACAGAGGCCGGGGTCACCCAGCAAATCCCCATATTGGAAAATTTATGTTTGCATTGGTTTAAAAAGACATTACATCATCATCATATACTGGTTAGAGTTTGTGTTCAACATTCAGAAGGGTGCTTTGGGGGAGCGATCGGAACACGGGGATGCTAACCTAATCAACAGGTTAATCCAGTGATAGTCATGGTTGATCTTGTGGAAACTGGGGAAGGTGGAGGCCGAGTTTTGAAAGGAGGAGGTTTCTGGATGAGTAATTTGTCTCTGGTCCCCTCTACTCTCTGCTTCTTGGCATCTGTGATGTCACTGGCTCTGCCCTGTCACACTTACCCTATCATGCTCAGCCACAACAGAAGCCCAAGGAGATAGCGCCAACTGCGTGGATGAAAATCTCTGAAGCTATGGTCCAAAATGACCACCTGTTTCCCTCGGGTATTTTGTCATGCCCGTGGCATGCTGACATGACAATGAAACATTTTCTTCAGCCTAAAATGTCAGTTTTGTTCTTTGGATTTAAAACAAACAAACAACAGGCCTGTCCTAGTTGGCTTTTTGTTGCTGTGATAAAACACTGACCAGAAGCAACTTAGGGAGGGAAGGGTTAATTTCATCTTTACAGTCCCAGGTTAACAATTCATTACTTAAGGGAAGTGGGGGGGGGCAGGAATTCAAGATAGGTCCCAGAAGGGGGAACGGAAGTGGAGGTCATGGAGAAGTGCCACTTACTGGCTTGCTCCTTGTGGCTTGCTCAGTCTGCTTTCTTATAGAACCCAAGACTGGGACCTGACCAGAGATGGCACTGCCTTTGTTACTCATCAATAAAATGCCCCCAATCCCCAGAGACATGTCCACAGGCCAACCTGATAGAGGTAACACCTCCACTGAGAGTCCGTCTTCCCTGATGATTCTAGTTGTGTCAATTTGACAAAAACGACCCAGTGCATGGCAGTTTGAGGGCCTTAAAGTGAACTGAGTCCTGGGCCTTGCAATGAGCAGGCTACTTGGAGAAGGCAGACCTGAGAGTAAGCGGTTGCCAGTGGTGCTACAGGCTCTAACTCAGAGCCAAACAAACATGCAGGCAGGATCTCTTGACATGCTGAAGGTACGTTGGCTAGGAATGCTGCTGAGCTGAACACAAGACTGTGGGAGAGGAGTCTTCCAGTGGCCCATCAGGAAAACCACACAGGGAACAGAACATGACAGCACCACATGCCATGAAGGCTTCTAGAAGAAAGCTTTTAAAACCCACTCTAACCAAAGCCCCTTTATAACCAGAAACCTTTGTACACAACCTTGAGTGTACAAAATAGACACGAGAAGCAAACATTTACTAGAAATGTAAGGTTTATTTTTAAACAGCTCTTTGGTATACATATTAATTTACCATTTATTAAAGGTGGAAGAAAATTTGCCATGCTAATTAAGATGGATGTGTTTGTTTAACAGCATACAATCAAAGGGAGACGAATTAGATACATGCTGAGAATTGAAGGTAGGAAAATATTAAAAGTCTTTTGTTCCCGTATCTAAACTATTGTGTTTCTAGTAGAGCAGATATCTTCGTCAACACAATAAAAGCAATGCAGTCCATAACTTACAATAACTTCAGGTCTAAGCAGAGAGATGCTTCAGGTGTGTTGGTTGATATTTCCTGGTGTGGCAGTATCCACAGTACAAAATAACGCGTACCCTGTTATTTTTGTTTGGTTTTGATCTTTTGAGACAGGGTCTCACCATGTAGCCCTGGCTGGCCTGGAACTCACTATGTAGACCAGGCTGACCTCAAATTCAGAGAAAAGTGCCTGCCTCTGCCTATCTCTACTTCTGCCTCTCTCTACTTCTGCCTCTCTCTCTGCCTCTCTCTGCCTCTCTCTCTCTCTTCCTCTCTCTCTGCCTCTCTCTGGCTCTGACTCCTGAGTGCTTCCATAAAAGGCCTGCACCACCATGTCCAGCCCACGATACAGGTGATAACCCAAGTTGCAGTGAAGGCACAAGTCCTCCAGGAGCCTCTAGGGAGCAATCTCCCTGTTACATGAACCTTTGTTGGGGGCGGGGGAGCACACTACACCTCAGAAGAACCATAGCACCCCTTCTTAGAATATGGGGCTCCTCTGAACCTGGAGCACTTGTGTCTTTCAGTGTGGTGGACTCGAATACACACACCCATCCCGTGGCAAGGGCAGTAGAGATGCTGAAGAGGGGCGGGGCCTAGGAGTTGGTCCAAGCCCTGCCTTAGTGTGCCAAGTCCCCCTCACATCCACCTTTTGCTCCCATTCTAAGAGCACCATCCTCTAGTTTTTCCTGGACCTCGCATTCCCATCCCCTCAGAGGGTCTTTCAGAGAGTCCCATGCCCTGACATGTAACAAAAGCGTGTGTGAGGGTGATCGGCAATGAGGAATGATTGACACCATTGGACGTTGGGGAAAAGCAAGGTTAAAACCACAGCGAGACACACCCATGGACGCCTGTGGAAAACAACGACGGCCTTCAAATGATTTATTTCAGCTTACAAAGGCAGAGTCTATTTTATCGTTTGGGTTTACAGAGGAGTGAATAGGGGGTGGCGGCAGGGCAGGGGTTGTGGAGCTTCCCTGAGGTAGCCTAGAAATAAATAGAACATAACCAGTAGTTTAAATAAATAAGAGATTGCGCTAACACTCTCCTATTACGTCACACGGTCCTCTATACAATTACTTTTCATCCCGCTGTATCACGGATCACGTCCGCTTACACCAAGCCAACCTGCTTCTGGATCAGCAAAGGTCATGGAACACCAACTTGATACGGGCGCTGCCTCTTGTCAGTCTGAGGAACCTCACATAGTCACTCACTAGGAGGTTGGATATCCTTTCTTGTGAAGGACACAAACTACGGAGCAGAGCCACCTGCTGGCAGAGACTTCACAGGCTGCAGTGACATTCTTAACATAACCAACCATCTCAGAAAGGGAGAGATGGGCAAAGAGACACAAGGAAGTCCCTTGGCACACCAACGGAAAGTCCCGGCAAACATGCAGGATCCAAATGGATGTCTTAACACCATTTTGTCTGTACAAGTGAAACCTGAGGAACCTCTTTGGATCTGGCAACTCTTCCTGTACACATCTTAGAGTAAAAGAACAAACCCTCTCTGTCTTTACAAGCCCTGGCCCTCCCCGGGAAATCCCCAAGACCACTGTAGGTGCAAAAGACTTCCCAAGAGCCAGTTTTTTCAGTTCTCCCTATTTAGTTTGGGAAGGCAGGAGCTGGAGCACTGTCACAGCAAAGTCAGGGGTTAATGCATGGTCACAGGTGCCAGGACAGCAAGCTATGCTTATCCATTGCAATTGGCAACATTCGAAAACAAACAAGGCCAAGAGTGTTGAAGATGTGCGTCCACATAAAAACTCATGCAATGGGCATTTACAGCATCATTTGTCTGTCATGGCTCTAAAGTGGAAGCAATATAAATAGCCACCTATCAGTGAACTGAGAAACAGTCGGGTACAATTTAATCACAAATAAGCACGGGGTACTGCTACAGGTAACTGTGCAGGTGGACCTCCAAACTAAGGCGAAAGAAATCAATCAGAAGGGGTCACACACACTGGGAAAAAAAGAAAACAAAAACAAATTTCCTTGAAGAAATCAGAATAGGCAAATCCATATAGACAAAACGTGGATTAGGAGTTCCCCTGGGCTGGAGATGTAGAAAGAATATGAGGTTTCACTTAGGAAAAATGCTTTAGAATTAAAATAAGAGATAAGGTAGCGGTGATATTTAGACACCTTGATAATGAGCTAAAAACCATCAGCCTGTGCTCTTTAGCAAGGCAAAGACTCTCTCAGGATTTTTATAATAGCCCATGCAGTAAGAACTGCAAGTAACAGAAAAATGGACGTATATCATTTTAAAATGAGGAGTTTTGTATGGGACACTACAAATCCCACATACCACACCAGTAAGTATTCTGGTGAGGCACAGAACATCTGCCAAACAGCACAACCTTTTCAATACAAGCAATGGTATCACTCAGAAGCTAGGGGTTCAGACCCATCAATCCTAAGAAGATTTTGCTAAAATTTAATCCACCCCACCCGCCGTTTCTTTTCCAGCACATGTAGTATAAGATCACGCAAACCAAACTCGCTCTCTAAGTTTCCGTTGTTCATGGGGCCCCTCCACACTGTGGAACAAACTGTCATCTATCTAGAAAAGAAAGTCTGCTGTAATAAAACCACTTTCATTGCAATGCCAACATGTAATCTGCATTAACACACAGTGCATTTGTCATTGCTCTTTTCAAATGAGTCCGGACACGTTTTAAGTGCCTCTGTTTTAAGCTGCAAGCATGGTGGCTGTCAATAGCTTTAACCCACATAAACAAAAGCTCTTTGGGTCATCTCAATAAGTTTTCAGTGCGTTGAGGGACAGCCACATGTTAAAACCCACTGCTAAGTAAAACGGGAGATGCGGAGCGACACCTGTGTGTATTAAAGGTGCCTGTACACAAGGGGGAGCTCTGTGTTGAAGCATTGATCAGCAGCATAGTGGACAGCATTCCACAGGTGGGTAAGGCACAGTGCTGAGAAACTCCACTCAAAGGGAAAAAAATGACAGTAAGTCCTAGCTGAAACCACTGATGATGAACTTCCAGGATCTGAGGCACATGCTCAATTCGGCCCCTCTGCACTTGAGTTCCCAGGCCCTCGCCCAAAGAGAAACAGACCATCAGCTCCTGATCCTGCTTGTAGCTGCAGGTGACCATGGCAACAGTGATGCCAAGAACTACTCCTAGATCCCTAGCACCCTCACCTTCCTGAAGACGCCTGCCTGGAAGGATTTTCCCCCAACAGATTCACCCAACTCGAGACATCAAGGACAGTCGGCCTCGTCTGACAAATGGACACAGAGGAAAATGAGACTTGGCAGAGACACAAAGAATCCCCCGGGGGTGAGGGTGGGCGAGGGGGTGGAGTGGGGCTCAAAAGTTTTCGGGTAAGTGCTCAGTAGGAAGTTCAACCAGACCCAGAAGGTGTCTGGACGGACAAAGTGCTTGTACGACAAGCATGAGGACCTGAGTTTGATCCCTAGAACTCACAGAAAAAAGCCAAGCACAGAGGCATGCTCTTGAAATCCATCTCAGCACTAGGAAGGCAGAAACAGGGGGATCCCTGGGACTTACTCACCAGCCAGCTTCCCCTTAAGGATGAGATCCAGGCCAATAAGAGACCACGTCTCAAAACAACAACAACAATGATGACACCGCCTGAGGAACACTGTCTGACATTAGCCTCTGGCCTCGATATATATATATGTGTGTGTGGCCTACTTTACACAGGCCACTGATGGCTCTGTGATAATGCCACCTGACCAACTGGCTTCTGCTTCCCCCCAGCAAGGAGTGGGGTCTCAGAAAACCCACTGCTTGTCAGAAAACCCACCACACTGGCGCTCAGCGTGAAGGTGGTCGCTGTTTAACAGTTATGTTGTGACAGTGTTACAGGCTATGTATCACCCTACCAGGCCAAGGACTGGGGTGGCCCTGCTAAACACAACTGTCTCACAAGTAGGTAGGGCATCCTGATGGGGAGTCTCTCTTTTCCTGAATTCCATACAATTCTCAGACCTGCTCCTCCTGCTTAGAAAGCCTCTGAGTCTTTCTACCTTGTCCTTTCTCCTTACCCTTCAATGGCAGCCTCTAGCTTCCCTTCCTTCCACTCGGGAACCTTCTGTGGGCACACCTCCACTCTGACACCAACATACTTCTTCTCTGACGTGGCCCTTCTTCAGAACCATGGGGACTGATCTGTAAAGCCCAGTGCTAAAAAGCCAACTATTTCAAAAAAAAATTATTAAAAACGTCAAGATGGCAAGAACAGAGCCCTAAGCCAAACCCAAGGCCATGTGTGAGCACTCTGGCACATAAGAACCCTTCGGACCAAATCCTCTTAAATACAGAGAGAGAAAGGAGCCTTCGACAAGAACCCGGGCCAGAGGAGGCCAACAGTGCCCGTGCAGGCAACTCGTCACGAGCTGGGGACATGTTGCCTCCAAGGTGCCTGGGGAAGAACCTGAAGTCTCACCATCTTTCTTGGTTGATTGCTACAATTGGCCAGAGCACAAAATGCAAACTAGAGTGGAAGGCTAGGGAACAGAAAGATTTCCAAACACTCATTTTAAAAACTAAAGTCATGTTTCTTAAAAGCCCTTCCTGAGCACACAACCAAGCTCTAGATCATAAGGAGCTACCCACGCCACCCCATCCACTCCACCTACCTCACCCACCCCTCCCTACCCCTCACTCCCTGGGGAGAGTGACTGCAGGCTTGGGAGTTCAAGACAGGCATCATGGGGGCATGGGGGGATAGCATATGCCAGGAGGGACTTCCTGTTGTTAGAAAAGGCTAGAGGGTATGAACTTCTGAGATAGACTTTTATAAGGTCACCTCTCACAGCCTTTGGTTTCTTGAGTCACTAAAGTCACGTTCCTGGGATGACAGGAGCTTCACTAAAGGCAGGAGGTGAAATCAGATCATCGGGAAGGAGCCAATAGCCACAGGCAAAGAGAGAGGGGGAGGAAAGGAGGAAGGGAGGGGTAGACGAATGGATGGACAGATGGACAGATGAATGGACGGACAGATGGATGGGCAGAGGGAGAGATGAAGGGGCAGAGGGACAGAGGAAAGAAATATCCAAAAGATTTGACACCCACAAGTTCTGGACTGTTAGGCCCTCTTCCCAGGGAGTTCCTGCAACAAGTTTAGGAGTTACACAACTTGGTGCCATTTACCTTACATGTCTCTTGACAGCCCAGCCCATGCTAAACACCCTCCCTTAGTGTCCAACTGATGCGCCAAAGAGTCAGAAAGCTGCTGAACCCCACGGTGACAACCCAGAAACTCAGACAAGCCACAGAGTGATCTCCAAAACAAAACATTTGCTGGCCAGTCCTCCACCCCTGCCAAAAGGGGAAAAAAAGAGGGGGCCAAAATGGCTTTGGAGGGTCAGGAAGGAAGGAACCTCACACAAGCCTTCAGAAGGCTGGTAGCGGCAAGTCGTGGCTCTGCCGCCACCCACCGACAAAGTCAGAGAGTGGTTTGAAAAACAGGCTCTTTCCAGCTTGTTTCACGCGGAGGGTTGAGGTTGGGGGAGGGGAGTCATTTAGCAGAGCAGGACAAGAGGCCCCAAATTCCCTGCACGTCTAGAAAACGAAGGCAAAAACCACGCGCAGCCCTCGCTGGGACAGCGGCAGCGGCAAGCCCTGCTGCTGGACAGGCGGCTGATCAAAAAGGAGGAAGAGAAGAAGCTGCTTGAGGAGGTGAACGCGAACCAACACCAAACCGAAGACACGGGGTGACCATGGCAACCTGCCAGTCCGCAGACACGCCTTCCTCCTAGCCCTAGAGGCTAAAAGAGTGCTTCCGGGACACAAGTGGGAATCTGCCAACCCAAAGCATAATTTCATGATAGACAAATTGGGGGATGGGGAGAGAGAGACAGAGACAGAGAGAGAGAGCAAGCTCTCCAAACAACTCAGAGCATCACCAATCAGCAGAGATGTCCTGAAGGCACCACCCATCACAACAGAGCTCTCCTGACCACGGGAGCAGGGCAACACTGCATCACAGACAGCCACCAGCCAACCCACGGGGCTGTCTCTTCTGAGGAGTCTCATCTGGACCAGAAGCTTCCAACACCATATCCTAAGGTCACAGGAAGCCTCACGCACAGCACACAGCTCCCCCGACCTGGTCCAAGGTCCCCCCTTCCTTCACAACCAACAAGTACAAGAGCCCATCTCTCCTGAAGAGCTAGCTACAGGACACAAGTAACCGGTGATTTCTATGATAAAGATGCCGATCCCACCAAGGAAGAAGGCCACCACTCCAGCTAGCAGAGATTCTTGCATGGCTCTTAACTCCACCATTGCTTGTTCCCTTATATCTCCTTGAGGAGACATGACCTAAACTAGATCTTCTATTTATCCAAAAAAATAACAAATGCCCTAATCTGAGGCATGGATCATAAAAAAAAAAAAGCAACCCTTCCACCTGTCTAGAAATATCCTTCAAAAATCGGATTCTTCCAACTGCCAGCAATGAGCCAAACTGCTTACCCCCCTCCCATCGCTCCACCCACTCAACCCCTCCACCCACCCCACACTAGCAACCTCAGCCCTACCCAAGGGTTGCCTGCTAAGGAAACACTATACCTTGTCCCCACCTGAAGCCTTCCCTGATCTTGGATCTGTGCTTGGATGGAAACCTTTTCTTCCTCAGGAAAGTGCAAAGGAGCCACAACGTAAACATGTCAAGGAGGGACACCCCCTTTTCCTGAAATAATGGAAATGACACCCCAAAACCCAAACAGGAGGCAGGGTGCAGCCTGGTCCTGAGCTTCTTTGAGTCCTCAGCATCTGTCCTGACTCTTAGAACCGGTACCTAAGACATCAAACAAAAAGTGGGACCACACCCCATTTGCCTGCAGATGGCAAATAAAAGGCCAACCATCAACAGAACCAAAGGCCCTTGTCACAGTAAAAAAGTCCAGGATGCAGTCCTCCTCCGAGGATTTAGAAAGACCTCCTAAATAATGGAGATTCCAGAGGCTTCCATTTCGACTCCCAACCAACCGGTCAAAAGAGCATACTATCTGTTCTGGCGCCTACCTGAAGGAGAAACCACCTGCTCTCGGGTTTGTGGTTTAAAAGAGAAGAACTATATTCATATACAAGAAGATCAAGTTCCTGTTCCCCGTAGGGCACTCACTGTTTAACCATGACTAATATTTTATCCAGCAGGAAAGGACCAAAAAAATGGTCATGTGGCGTTTCAAAGCCTTCCAAACCTTTAGGTGTAAGCAACAGGCACTACGAGAACCGAGTAGCAGGTGATCTGCTGCCTAGATCAGGATCCAGCCATTTGTCTCAAATGGGGCTGGAGGTTCGGACCATCTCCAGTCCTTCAATGTCGAAAGCACCGCCAGTCATTGTACAGACTCTGGTTGGGATCAGCAAAATTAAGAAATCTCAACAAACAACGCAGCTGGCTATAACCAGTTATAGACGTTCACCCCAAAGGGAATATAGAAACGCCAGGATTCTCCACTGGGGTGACCCTTCTCCATTCCCAGAACAGAGAGCATATTTATCAAGGTCTAAAGATGGTTTCCTTTGTTAACACTGGGACAAGACGGGATGGAAGGTGCTTCTGGCATCTAATGGGTGAACAGTGCCAATCATCCTACAATGCGTAGGACCGCCAGCCTCTCCCCGCCCTTGTTATCCCCCCACCCCACACACACACAAAGGATTCAGTTCCAATGTCAACAGTGCTGAGGCTGAAGAGGTCCGCCCTACATACAGGCCCTTGAACCCCACACCAGGCATCCAGCCGGAGCCAGGACGTCTCTGAGCACCTCAACTAAGCTGTAGACTCCATTGCCCAGAACAGTGTAGACTCTAGAAATGCAGGCACAAGACACGGAGATCCCCGGGGCTTGTTGGGGATGAGGTTCAGCAGCCCCTCATGCCCATTCACGAGCCCACCGGTCATAACCAAATGCTCAGCTATCAAGGTCGGCTACTCCCTGCCCCCCCATACAAGTAATTCAACTTTTTAAAAGAATCTCCGTTAACTAAAAGGAAGCCTGCTTGAATGAATCGCTTGGACACGCAACCTCATTTAAGCCTCCCAGGTATCCGATCGGGACCATTATCACCATATGACAGAAAAGAGGACTGGGGTACAAAGATTTAGACAAGGTTCCCAAGATGACACAGCTAGTAAGTGGCAAAGTCACAGACATGACCCATCCCCCCCGGAACTCTTGAGTTTGGAAGCCGTCTGTGGACCGTGAAGTGGGAACCCAGGCAGCCTTGGTTCCATGCCGCTCTCCATCTGGTTCACACACGTGAAGCATGGACGCCGAGCCTAACGAACCTAAAGACGTCACTTCAACAGGTGACGTATAAAGGTCTAACGCTGATGCAGCCTCGGAGGTGGATTCCAGGCATTAATCTTTGATGCTTACTGGAAGCTCGCCACTCCCCTAGTCTCCATGGGGGCAGGTGGCTCCAGGTTCAGCTCTAGCCGATTCTCTGCTCCCAAGATGATGCCTCGGAAACTCTGTCAGCTCCTTCTCCACTCCACCCTGTCTCGTTCCAGGATTTACTTATTCTCCCTGACTTGCCTGCTCAGAGGCTGCCAAGCTTTTCTCCGTGCTCTCCCACGAAGCTAGAAATCTTGCCATTCTCTAGAAAGAACACAAAGAAAGTAACCATTAGTCCGAAGGCTGACTTATTTTGCTTTAGCCAAGCTGCTGCTGGGGTCCCTTGGCCTCTCTTGCTTCTGTTTCATAGCGGGAGGCTCTACTCATAGGTCTCGCAGGCTACAGATCGTGCAATAACCAACCGTATCACGCCAGGAATTGGTACTGAGCTTGAGAATCCCAACCCAAGGAGCTGTACCTTGTCCTTTACTTCCTGATGGTCAACCCCCTCAATCCCTTTGCTATTGAGACTCACCAGGCACATCACCTTTACGTCCACAGGAAGCCTGTGACAGTCAGGAAGCTGCGTTTATCCAAATTGCCTTCAGAAACATGGTTCTGTTTTGTTTTCTGATGGCTGAGTGATACATGCAAATCTAATTGTTTGTCTCAGAACACAAAAACTGGGCTGGCAAGATGGGTCAGTGGGTGAAGATGCTTGTGGCCAAGCCTGATGATGTAAGTTCAATTCTCAGACCATATATGGTAGGTAAAGACAACCGACTCCTATATGTGTGCCATGGATATGAGCATCCCCCCCCACTCTGTGCCACATACACATAATAAATGGAACTTTAAAAGAAAACAGCATTCAGACAGGCAGACACACCAGAAGGAACATACTGGTCAGATTTGCTTTTACATTTTTGATTTAGGGGCAGGCAAGTAAAGGCTCAGCCAGTAAAGGCATTAGCCATAGGGCCTGAGAACCTGAGTCTGATCCCCAAGACCCACATTGTAGAAAGAAAGACCAACCCCTGAAAATCTGTCCTCTGAGCTCCAGGACTGCGCTCCACACACATATGCCCCCACACACTCAACCCATCGATAAGTGTGACTTTAAAGACAATAAACAAATAGTGTTCTAGATGGACTTATTGTGTATGTGTGTGTTAGATGCATGTATCGTGTCTGTGCAGTGCCCATAGACACCTGAAAAAAAGTCTCCAACACACTAGAGCTGGTGTTACTGATGCTTGCGGGCTGCTGTGTGGGTGCTAGGGATCAAACCTGTGTACTGTCAAGCAGTGGTCACTGCTTTTAACCTCTGAGAAATCTCTCGTTTTTTAAAAAGTGAGTTTAATGTTGTGAAGCTAAATGTCCTTCCTCCCAGCACCTGTCGCACTTAACGACCACCAGGCCCCGGCCCTGTCTGATGTGCAGCCCTTCTCTAGGTATTTCTTACTGTCAAGGGACTGTCATGTAACCAGAACCAACATAGTGTGCTGTCTGGTGCGTTTTGATAGTTAGCAGGCACTGCATGAACCCCGCCCTCACCCCCTACCCTCGTCATCCTTATCTGGGTGCTCTTGTGGGGTCTTTCTGGAAAAGTAGCAATATCTCCTGGATTGGCTGCTTCATCCCTGTCACTGTGCATAGGTGGCCTTGGGAAGGGGTTAGAAAATGCCCACCTCAAGGCCTCCCTCTACATCAAGAGGAGGCTGTGTTCCCCATTACTCTGATCCTTTAAAGGTGAGGGAAGCCCCCAATGCCGGGGTCCAGTGCCCTCACTAGTTCAAACAGTAGCATCTCAGCCCAGAATGCTTTAGAGTTGATGTGTCATACATCAGGCAGGGAAGGATGAGCCCCACTGTGTGCTGATGGGTAAGCGGCCTAGAAATGTGTAGTGCTTGTGATCTCACAGCTGGTCAGAGGGTGAAGCCACAACTGGATCTGTCTTCTTGACCCAGGCTACTGTGCTTCTTTGGAAGCTTCTTGGTTCCACATCCCACAGAGAGCAGGCTGTGCAGAGAAGATCCCACCGCCCTTCCACCCTGACTGAGAAGAGTCTGGTGCTGCAGTTATCCCCAGAGTGCATGCTGCTACTAGGCTCCTAGAGGGAGAGGACCAGAAACCCAAGAAATTGCAGCTGAAGCCAGGGCGCCCTCTGCTGGCTAACCACTGGACTAGTCAAATCTTGGATACAAGGTATGTATGGGTTCCAGGAGTAGTGAGGGGTCCTAGAGAGAGGCTCCTTCCCTTATATATCACATCTTCTGAAGCCCCGGGAGCCCTAGTGGTGGACAAATCACGTCCCGTTTTCCCTTTACTGCATTTCTAAACACACCCGCATCATTGGTGACTTTCGGTATGACAGCCACTAGGGATGGCACTATGGGGACCAGGAATGACTTCCCAGTCCCCGTAGAGTTTCTTGAGTGAGGGAGATGCAAATCAAACAAACACAAGGCAAAACAAAAACAACCAGTGGCAGTATAGATCTGACAAGACAAAGACCACGCAGTATGCTGGGCTCGAATAGAAAAGCAAATGTCAAGGAAAGCTAAAAGGTAGGGTCTGTTTGTGTCGGGAGGGCCCCCAGCTTTGAAGAGAAAAGGGAGACAGATAGGGACGGAGAAGGAAGTGCATTCTGGGAAGTGGAACAGACTTGACCACCTTTTCCCCTCCCATTGACTTTAGGACTTCCTCTGTCTTGCTCCTGTGTGCTGCTCAGATGTTGCTGAGGTTATCTTGGAACAGAGGACCTCAGTTGAGAAAATGCCTCCATCAGATTGGCCTAGAGGCAGTCTACAGGACATTTTGTTTGATGCCCTCATCCTGGAGGCCTATAGAGACTAGGTCAGAACTAGTTCATCTCAAGGTCACCAACTTTGGCTTCTGAAAAGGGCCCCCACAAAAGGACCATCTCAAAGGGAAATCAGCCTTTGGGCCAAGGGTTGTCTATAGCCAGATTACATAGTTCTCTCCTAACCACAAGCCCATTACATGGTCCAGTGGTGATAAAGACAGACACTCCTTCCTAAGTATACAATAAGAATGGTTCTTAACCATGTGCGCTACATACCTGGCATTCAGTGGATGTGCAAGCCATGATGCCTCTTCTACACTTGCTCCCTGCCCTTCCAAGACAGGGTCTCAATGAGTTTGCACCATCATGGAATTCTCAGCGGCCCCTTGAGTTGCCTCTTCAGTTTCTTCTTGCCCCTTATTAATGATAACGTTGTTTGAGTGCTTTTTCTACACCACAGCGCCATACTCGGGAGCTCATTTCAATCTGCTTGATGTTAACATCTTCCCGCTTTAGAGGTAAGGGGACACAAAGCCAGTCCTAGGACTGGGGAAGCAGAAGGGGGATCAGAAAGTTCAGCGTTATTCTTGACCACATAGGAATTTAGAGGCTAGCCAGGACTACGTGAGACTTTGTCACAGACAGACAGACAGACAAAATAACTCACAGGCACACAACTTGCATTTGAATGCAAAGGAACCTGAACCAAATGCCAGATTAACCATGTCTCTTCTCCTAAAGCCTCCAACATGACACTACCTAGGACTCTGTGACTCTCAGGGCACCCTTTCTCCCTCCATAATTTATCCTCACACAGCTGTGGGGCAAATCTTATTTATTGTGTCTTCTTTGACCAATAGGCCCACAGCTCCAAAGATCAGTGGGCTATGGACACATCCATGCCTTTCTCCCCCAGAACCTCAAGCAGCCCCACTCCCAGCCCCCTAACTCTCGAGCCTTGGACAGCTATCCCCTATGTCCTTCATTGAAGAGCTAAGTTCATGCCATCCAGAAGTTTAAGTTCCTCGTGGCTCTGCTGCTCTAGTTCATAGGAGCCTTAAGGGGTCTCCTGCCCTAGTTTGTGTTAGTTCAGATCCTGTGGGATGGAAATATCCTGTGTCTCTTACCAAGCCAGGCAGATACAGGCCTTACCTCTTTCCAAAACCAGCATCCTTGACCAGCTGCCTTATTCTGCTCTCGAGACCTGTGTCTGTGCCTCGAACTATCTCTCTCCAACTGTCTGCATACCAACCGTGACCCCCTCTCTCACAGCCCCTTTCTAACTGCCTCTGGATTGTTCACTCCCTGCACATTCCATCAAACCAACTGCTCACCCTGCCCTGCAGAGGTTCAGACCAGGTCCCTCCCCGTGGGGGACATGACCATTCTTTGTCCTTTACTAGAGTTATTTTCCAGGATGCATCTTTCCCAATTAAAGACACTTTAGGTACAGGAACTGTCTTAACATTTCATCCCCACAACACTGATCACAATAACCATGACTCAGAATTATTAAATTTATTCCAAGTAAATTGATACAAAGAATTAGTTAAACCAAAATGACTTTTGAGCATAGGAACATTTGGGTTTTAGAAATTAAAGTTAATGTGCTTCTTGACATAGAATCTTACAAACTGATTCATCCTCATAGGGCTCTCTAGAGGTATAAAACATGTATGGGGATTTATTAGTCTGGCTTCTATGGCAGGAAATAGACAACAGTGCTCCCTCCACTAAAGAAGCAAAGATAGTCAATCCAAGTCCGAGTCAGGGTGCTAGAATAGCCCTGAAGAGTCACTGCTATGCTGAGTCTACGCTGAATGGCCCAAGAAGTCTGAATAAAGTCTGAAGTCAGCAGAGGATAGAAGACAGTCAAAAAGAAGGGTGCTTCTATCTAAACATAGTGACAAACACCTTTAATTCCAGCACTCAGAAGGCAGAAGTAGGTGGATCTCTGTTTAAAGCTAGTTTGTCTATACAGGAGATTCCAGGACAGTGTGGGGCTACATAGAGAGACCCTGTCTCAAAAATATTTTTAAAGATTAAGAAGAAATGGAGAAAGAGAAGGAGAGAGGAAAGGAGGGAAGGAGGGAGGGAAGGAAGGAAGGGAGGCAAGAAGAAAAGGAAGGAAGGAAGGAAGGAAGGAAGGAAGGAAGGAAGGAAGGAAGGAAGGAAGGAAAGAAGGAAGGAAGGATAACAGGTTCAGGCATGGGCACCCACCATGCTTTTTTCAGGGTCTCTTTTTGGCTGTTGCCTGGTGCAGCCCACAGTGGAAACAATTTCCTCCTGTCTTAGCCCCAGTCATGGTCCCACAAGGCAATTCTCTCAAGACACAGCCCCACAGAAATGCCAGTGCGTTTCATTCATCTGATTCTCTCTCAGTGTAGTCAGGGTGACCACCAAGACTGAAGCCTGGAAACTGTGATCGAGGCTGTTAAAAGCTGATCATAGCTTTGTAAGATTTACTCAGTCAGACTCTCTGGGGTAAGGCCTAAGCCAATGGTTCTCAGCCTTCCCCATGCTGTGAGCTTTCAATACAGTTCTTCATGTGGTGCGCTCCAACCGTAAAATCATTTTCATTACGACTTTATAAGTGTGATTTTGCTACAGTTATGAACTGTGAGGTAAATATCTGATCTGGAGACTATATGATATGAGACTCCCCACGTGGGTTGTGACCCACAGGGTGAGAACCACTGACCAAAGGAAAATCCACTCTTTAGTTTTAACATTTTCTTTAATGTTCAGACTTACAAAACAGTGAAAGGTAATAAAGGTCCTACATACCCTCCACCCAACTCCCCATAACCATAACACAAAGACCACAAAACAGTGAAAAGTTATTACTTTTACTACTATTATTATTCCTACTATTAAAGGTCCTATGTACCCTCCACCTTACGTACTCCCCATAACCGTAACACAAAGACCAAAGTCAAAATGTTCACGTCACACCCAGGCTCCCCCATTGTCACCACCTGCTCTCTGTTGCTGTGATAAAATGCTGACCAAAACTAACCTGGATGGCCTTGAATTCAGTCTGTATGGCTCAAACAGGCCTTAAATTTACAATCCTCCTGCCTCAGCCTGCCAAATTGCTGAAATAACAGATTTGGTGAGTTCGTTCTTCCCGAATTGCATAACCTTCTCTGTGGCTCTTCTACCCAAAGCTTCCTCTATGCCTTTCTTATTTTTAGCTCACAGTTCATAACCAAAAGAGAGCTGAGGCAAAAACTGAAAGCAGAAACCACAGAGGAGTACTGCTCACTAACTTGCCTTCCATGACTCTCCTTATAAAACCCAGGATCACCTGGTCAGCACTTGCACCTCACACAGTGGGCTGGGCCCTTCCACGTCAATCATTAAACAAGAAAATGCCTACAGACTTGCCTAAGGGCCAGTCTGAAGAAGGCAATTCTTCAACTGAAGCCGTGTCTTTCAGGTGACCCTAGTTTGTGTCCAGTTGGCAAAAACTAACCAACAGACCCATCAATGTCTTCCCATGTTCCGGAGATCACCTGCATTTTAGTCATCCTTAATATCTGGCAGGGTTAGCATCTCTTGTTTGTCTTGGCTCTCCCTCCCCTGACTGTCCTGACACACTGTTTTCCAAAGCATTTTAGCAACTCCATGAAGCAAAGCTTGTTGATATTTTCACAGTGCATTAAACTTATATATCTACTTGGCGAGAATTACCATCTTCTTGATATTGACGCAAGAGACCCAGATATAGGGTGATTTCACTCAGCCTGCTTCTGTCTCCAAAAGCACTGCAATTTTTTTTTCCATTTTAGATTTATTTTTCTATTCTATCCTGGGAATTAAACTCAGAGCCTTGCGTATCCTTGGCAAGCTCCTCAATTTCTACTGGGTGATTCACATTCAGTCCTTTTTTGGTTTGGGAATTTTTGTGGTTGTGGCTGTGGCTTGGTTGATCTTTTGCTGTTGTCTGGAGAGAAGTTCTAAGTTGTTCAGGCAGGCCTTGAATTCCGTCTGTATGGCTCAAACAGGCCTTTAATTTACAATCCTCCTGCCTCAGCCTGCTAAAGAGCTGAAATTACAGATGATTTTTCTCTTCCCTAATTGCTTAACCTTCTCTGTGGTTCTTCTACCTAAGGCTTCCTCTCTGTCCTTTAACAGTGCATGCATGTCTTAGTGAGGGTTTCTATTGCTGTAAAGAGACACCATGACCCTGGAAACTCTTATAAGGAGACATTTAATTGGGGCTGGCCTGCAGTTCAGAGGTTTAGACCCTCATTCTCATGGTGGGAAGCATGGTGGCACACAGGCAGACATGGTGCTGGAGAGGTAGCTGAGAGTTCTACATCTTGATTTGCAGGCAGCAGGAAGATAGAGAGAGCCATTAGACCTGATGTGAGCTTCTGAGCCCTCAAAATCTCCCAGTGACACACTTCCTCCAACAAGGCCACACCTACTCCAACAAGGCCACACCTACTCCAACAAGGCCACATCTCCAATAATGCCACTCACTATGAGTCTATGAGGGCCATTTTCATTCTGGCCACCCTAATGCAACCACCACATCATCGGCTAATGGGAAGAACTCATAACCATTCTTAAGATTCTGAGTTTTCCAGTCTGATTACAGTGGCTAGCAACGATATTATTATATTAGCAAGCGTGTGTGGGCTTTGAATGAGAAAGTCAAATATGAGGCTCATGTTTGCATTCCCCAACAGCTCGTGCCTTGAAACACTTGGTTCCTAGCTGGTGGTCCTTTGGGGGAGGTTACCTTAGGAGGCGTAGCCCTTCTGGAAGAAGTACATCACTAGGGAGTGAACTTTGAGAGTTTATCATCTCACCTCGCTTCCAGTTTGCCCTCTCTACTTTGATTACAGTTGAAGATGTGTTCTCTCAGCTTCTCGCCCCAGCTGCCAGCTGCCATGCCTCTCCAAGGTTGCAGCCTCTCCCTTTTTTCTTCCCTAAATCACTTGTGGTCACGGTGTTTTACCACAGCAACAAAAAGTAGCTAATATAGCATGCTAATTTTGTTCCTGATGTTACTAGAACTGTCTGGTGGCTGTAGCATTTCCCTTACTAAAATAATAAGTTTAAGACTAGATAGATAGGCATATCATATGTGCATTCATTAGGAAGGTGTTCACTGCCACTTTCTTTAATGTTTTAAAGTCATGAACAGGTGCCTAATTTCAGTACAAACAATCTATTCATATGGACTAATATTGATCCAACATCGCCTCCTATAATCGCCCACTTGGTCGTGATATCTTGTCTTTATACAGGATTGGAGTCCGTTTGCTAGGACATATTCTATCCGATGCCAATGTTTTTAATCAATGTTTTGCACTGACATTTATGAGCAATGTTGTTGATTCGTTCTCTCATCATGGCACAGACGGTCCAAGTGTCCATGCTCATATTGTCTCATGAAAGGACGTTTTTCCTCCCTTGTCTGGAGCAATTGGTCATCACTGGAATTATCTGGCTTGAAAGGGTGTGGTGTGTGTGTGTGTGTGTGTGTGTACGTGCACTTGCACACATGCATATGCAAATAGGCAAATCAATAAAAACAGGATGAGGAATGTCAGTCAGGGCAGGGAGGGATGGACAAAGGTAACCTGGGAGGCACATCCTGTTCCCAGCCCTTCCACACTATTTCTAGATTTCGCTGCCAGAGGCCATGAGGTGAGGAACTCTGCTCCAGTACTTCCTCCCCACATGATGCTCTGCCTCACTTCAGGTTCAAAGCCATGGAGCCAGCTACTGAGTAGGGACTGAAACTGTGAGCCAAAACCTTTCTTCTCTCAAGTTGTTTCCTCGGGCACTTTGTCACAACCACTGAAAGCTAACAACATAAACATGCTAAAAACGGAACTGTTCATGACCCCAGATGAAGCATATGTGTGAATTTCCAAATGAGAGGTGTTTTTCCCCCCAAGATTTCCTTATCTGTATTTGTGTGTTGTGTTTTTGCCTGCATGTAACAGAGCCACCTGCATGCAATGCCCACAGAAGCCAGAAGAGAGCGTCAGATCCCATGAACCTGTAGTGACAGTGAGTGACATTACAGTTACAGTGTGAGTGCTGGAAATCCAGGTCCCCTGGAAGAGCAGCCAGTGCTCTGAACCTCTGAGCCATGTCTCCAGCCTGTGTTGCTTTTTTTTTTTTTTTTTTTAAAGAAAACCGTTTCGTACGAAAACAGTATTGAAGATGTGCCTATGCCCTCAGGGTCATTGCCCATACTCGATATTGATGCAAGTTGACACCAGACCTTTGATGATACAAGTCTTGTTCCCCAAGTACCTAACAAAGAAACTACAGCTCTGCAGGGAACGCAAAACAACAGCAAAACCTAGTCACTGTTACCCAAACGGTGTCCAAGATTCCTTCTTCCCATATATATGTGTTACTCTTCTCACTGCTGGAATAAAATCCCCAACAAAAGCAACTAAGGAAGAGTTTCTTATCCCATTCAGCTACCAGGGACATACATTCATGTGGTGGTGTCTAACTATTGTCACTGTGCCAGGTTTTCATGTTGCAAAACTGAACATCTGAGGCCAAGCATGACAATGCTGCCCATAAACTCAGCACGCAGGAGGCTGTGGCTGGAGGACCAGGACACAAGCCAGCCTCTGCCATGGGGCATAGTAACAAAGCTTTAATGAGGACATGGGGAAAATGGAATCTCCATTCATTGCTGGTGGGATGGTACGATGGTGCAGCCACTTTGAAATGCGGTTTATCTCCAAAATGTTAGTCACTGTCTTGGTAAGTTCAAGGCCAGCGCTGGCTGCATTAGACACTGTCTCAAAACAAACAGAAACTCCTAACAGCTGTATTCATTCAATAAGTAGGCCCCTAATATCCCTCCCCTTAGCCTCAGATTATGACCGTTCTAGTTTCTGTCTCTATGAATCAACAACTCTAAAGGCCTCATAAATGGAACAGTACAGTGCTTATCCTTTTATGGCTGTCTTGAAATTTGTCCAGATTATGGCATGTGTAAGAGTCCTCTTCCATTTTAATGCAGCATAGTGCATCCCTGTGTGGTTACGTCACAGTTGGCTTATTCATTCATCTTTGATGAATACGTTTAGAGCCTGTGATTCTACAGCCTCACTGAATAGCTTCACTGGTAACCTCTCCCCTGTCCCTGCCCTCGCCTCCCCCCTCTCAAGTGTGTGTGTGTGTGCGTGTGTGTGTCTAGTTTTTTCGGAACAAAGTTTCTCTGTGTCGCACCAGTTGCCCTAGAACTTGCTCTGTAGACCAGGCTGGTCTTGAACTTAGAGATTTGCCTGGGATTAAAAGCAGGCACCACCACACTAAAGCTAATTCTATACCTTTTTAATAGATTTTTTTAATTAACTATATTACTTGAAGGAATATTGATAGGGGTTGAGGCACTATGTCCCGAAGGCCAATCAGTTCCCTGCTTGTTATCTATACACTTTCATTGATGAAGTTCATACTCACGTGTTTATCTACTTATCTAAGGCTGTTTGCATACCACAGCAACAAAGCTGAAGACTTGCAACATCAACTCTAACAAGACCTAAAATATCCATCACTTGGCCTTTTAAGTAAATGCATGCTCTTTCCAGGGCTATAGTAACATATAGACCTCAACATTAACTAAGTGGAAATACAAGTTTATTTGTCTTTCATGGTATCTTAGTTGGGGTTCTATTACTGTGAAGAGACACCATGACCACAGCAATTCTTATAAAGGAAAAGATTTAATAGGGGCGTGTTGACAGCGTCAGAGGCTTAGTCCGTTATCGTCACTGCAGAAAGCGTGGCAGCATGCAGACAGACACGTGTTGTTAGAAGAGGTCCAAGGTTTATGTAGACTTGGGGCTTCACTGCGTCATGGACAAAGCTCAAAGTGAAGATCATGGGTTCACAGGATCAGTCCTCAGTCCCTTCTACTATAGAAGAACAGTAGGAAGGATGTCACTGGGTTTCTCTCCCATCTACCTATCTATCTATCTATCTATCTATCTATCTATCTATCTATCTATCTATCTTTCTTTCTTTCTTTCTTTCTTCTTCCTCTTCTTCTTCTTCTCCTCCTCCTCCTTCTCCTTCCTTCTCCTTCTCCTTCTCCTTCTCCTCCTCCTCTTCCTCCTCCTCCTCCTCCTTCTCCTTCTTCTTCATCATCATGAGATGAAATGTGATCACTCAGCTTCCCAGCTTCCCAGCTTCCCATCCACCCATCCATCCATCCATCCATCCATCCATCCATCCATCCATCTGGCCCGACGCTTCTGTGACCATAACTCCCTTGTCACGAGAGACTATCCCCCTGGAACTGTAATCCAAAAATAAACCCTTTCTCCTCTAAGTTGCCTTTTGTTCAAGGCATTCTATCATAGAGACATAAAAAAGTGACTAATAGGCCCCGTCCTGGAAGAATGGCAGGCCCCTACTTGCTAAACCCAGATAAAAATAAGCCATCTCTATAACTTGGTTATCTGAAACACACCAACGGTATTCTGAGTTTTGCTCTATTTTATTAATTCCAAAGCTATATCTCATAAAGTTACCTGCCAAACACAGAAATCAGTGATAGGGGATGAAACAAAAAGAAAAGCCCCCAAGCTGTATAACCAAAGCCTGGGAGTACAGCCGGCCAGCCATCGAGGCTCAGGTAGAGGGTTGTGGAAGATGTCTGGTACTGTGAGCTCACATGGTCTGATCTTCATGGTTCTTCACTGGCAAGACCATAGCCCACAACCTTCAATATAAGAGCTGGTACACTGTGGCACTCTCCTTGGAACCCGTGACCAGATACCGATTATCAGAGGACACGTCACAGCACAGAATGTCATAGCATTCCTCTGCCTAGAAAGAGAGGACAACATGGAGGAGTGGGGCATGAGCTACACATGAGGACTTCATGGTCCAAGGTTTACGTAGACCCAAGGGTTCACTGTGTCATGAACAAAGCTCAAAGTAAAGACCATAGGTTCACAGGATCCATCCCCAGCCCCTCCCACGACAGAAGGCTATCTCAGTGGTATTCTCTAGTTCTTTCGGGGACCCACCAAGTAGAGATCTGGGGCCACAAGCCCTGAGTGTTTCAGTACCCCCCCTCCAGACTCCCCAACTCCGTACCTGGAACAACCTTCTTAGAGAGGGTGCAGCTAAGCAATGGATCATCTCATCCAGCGTGGTTATAAAATAGGTCCCTGTCACGGGAAAGAACGGGGGCGGGGCTCATAGACTGAGCCTCTGTTCTAATTCCAGATGTCCTCAAGTAGACTACGGGGAGAGCAACTATCTTCTCTGCCTCAGCTTCCCTGCCTTCTGAGAATCAGACACATGGCTCAAACCACCCCTTTATATGCTGCCGCCGTCCTTCTATATCCAGGACAAGTGAGTTATTACTGAACAAAAGGCCCATGAGATGGAACTCCTGAAGCGTCTGTCTCCCTGTACCCTCCTGCTTCATTCTAAATGGGAAGCCCCTGTGAGGGAGGCATATGGAAAGGGGGTGATTGAGAAAGGAGACAGGGACCCACCACCTTCACCTGGCTTCTAACTCACCGCAAGAGGCGAACTTGAGATTGTGATGTTGCGTGTATCTTTGGACAACAGCTTTATACTTCTCCTCTCGGTGAGCATGCAGGATGACGATGTCACTCATCTTCAAGCCGGCTAGCACCCACTCCTCACTGGGGTCGTGGGTGATGCTAAGGATCTGTGGGAAGATTTGGGGTCAGCATTCAAGATTGCCAGTGCCATAACTCAAAGACCCAGCCTCAAATTCACATTCACCAACCCTCGCCCACACCCAAGTGCCCAACCTGGGGTCGAACTTGGTCCTGAAGACAACCAAGCACGCACCTCGTGGCACAAATTGTGTTGTTGTAGCTTCTGGTAGCTCCTCAGGTCCCAGGAATATAGGGTGGTGTCCTCACCACCTGTCCAGAACTTAAAGCCCGTGACGTCCACACACCGGGACCCATAGGGAGGGACTTTGTGTTTCCTGGTGGGAAAATGACTCAGAGGTCTTCAGAAATTTTTGTCCCTCAACCCAGAAGTTACAGGGTTAGGAAGCGCCTAGATGCACCTTCCAGGCTGCTTGGCATAGCCCTATTGCCAAGAAGGGAAAGTGGGGTCTCATGTCGAGAGACCTTAGTAACTCTGGAGAGATGTCCTACCTGATCAAGATTTGGTTCTGCACATCCCAAATCTCCACAAATCCTTTGAAAGAAGCCAAGCAGATGTGAGCATCGGAGGAGAGGGCCAAGGAGTAGCATATGGAGCCCGTGGAGACCATCTGAGCCCTGATTTGGGGGGTGGGTGCCAGGTCCCAGAGAGTCAGAGCCCTGGCCATTCCCCCTGTGATGAGGCTCTGCTCATCGGGGAACAGCTTGCATGCAAGGACACGATTCCGAGGGTCCTGGGGGAAGAGCATATGCTGTCAGTACGCTCGGCAGTGCTGGGGACAGAGGCCCTGGCTGTCTTCTCTAAACCTGATAGAGCCCCTCACCTGAAAGTCCAGCTGGGCCTGAGGCGCCCTGTCTGAGGCATGCAATGCATCTTCATCCCACACCCTGATGTAGCCAGTGCCACACGTGTACACGTGGCGGGGAGCACTGCTGATGGCAATGGCGTTGACTCGTTTCCCATGGCGGAGAGTGCCAACCCTCCAGGAACCACGTGGGGACTTCCACTTGACCACTGCCTCATCCGGAATGGGAGGCTGAAGAGAGGACAGGACTGGTCCACTAAGGGGGAAGCCTGCTCTGCCCCTTATCTCCAAATACCTAAGCTTTCTCATAAGAGTTTGGCTCAGGGACAACCACCTCCCAAAGTGACATCTCCTGTAGAAGTTACCCTGTGGGCTATAGGGCCTACTTATCAGAATGGTGGAAGAAGGACAGCTTCATTAAGAAGGTGGCATCCCAGGCCACCACTACCTAAGGGTACCTAAGGGATGAGAGGTGTGCAAACACACCACTTCTCCATTAGAGGATGCGTAGGAAAGAAGGATGATGCCTGGGTATTAAAAACATAATATTAAGGTACTTACAATGGCTTTGAGGAATGACCAGACTTCTCTGTTAGGCAAGGATGAAGAAGAGAACTGTCCTGCAGGGAAACAGCCACATCCACCTCTCATGGACAGGGTATCACAGCAACGGAGACACAAGCTCTCGTAACACCAAACCGGGTACCTCATCCGCCATCTTGGATCCATCTTGGGCCACTCCCCTTCCCCACCCACACTGTCACAGCCAGAACTTACCAGTCATGTCTCCAGGTTGAAAGCTACGACAGAGAAGGAAGACAGGGAAGATGGTGTGAGGTGCAGAACGTGGTGCCAGGCCCTCTCTACCCAGGACAGTCCATCACTGCCCAGCCTTGCTCATTGTAGCCTTACCTTGAGCCAGTTCTTCCTTCTGGTTCTGCCTCTGAAAACCACATGGGCTGGAGCCCAGATGCGTCCTGGGCCTGAGGATCCCACTGCTGCTGGATCATACTGTGCATCTCCTGACAAACAGGGTCACGCTGTATTGAGGGACATGGGGGCAGCTGGAGCATTCCCTGTGCACTGTCCATTTGGTGTTGCTCTTGTTGCCCAGGATGAGAAAAAACACCAGAGCTTTCTGGCATCTTCTTCATCTCCTCTGTTTGATCATAAATTCTGAGTGTCCTGAATGAGTCCTCTTTCTCTTCACTCATGTTCTTGGGTCAGTCAAGTTAATGAACCATCTGGCTCTAGGGACCCAGCAAACAGATCCTGGGTTCCCAAGTCATCCTGATCTCCTGTACTACGGAAGAGAACATAAAAGGGCTGGGAAAGAAGCTCCGTTGGGAAACACTTGTTGCCCAAGCATGAGAATCTGAGTGCAGATTCCCAGACGGCCATGTGAAAAGCCAAGCACGTCTCTGTCATCCTAGCGCCAGGAAGGTGGAGACAAGATTCCTGGGGCTTGTTGGTCAGCCATTCTGGATTACTAAGCTCCGGGTTTAGTGAGAGACCCTGCCTCAAAAGAAATAAGGATAAGACAAAGGGCCAGATGCTTCCACTAGCCAGATGGCCTGACTTCAGTCCTCAAGCCTGCGTAAATATCCAGATGTGGGAGCACACAGCTATAATCTCAGCACTTGTACAATAAGGTGGGAAGTGAAAACAATTATTCAGAAGCCCAGAGACCAGCTTCCCTGGAGTAGGCAGCTCAGCGGCAGACACAGAGAAACCCTGCCACGAAATAAGGCGGTGGAAGAGAACCTGCTGTTGAACAGCTACCTTCTGGCCTCCTCGTGTGCCCTGTGGCATGGACACACTCACATCCATATGCTCATACATGCATTCACCCCAAAAAGGCAGTTTCATAAAAGATGGTGTATAGTTGAGGAAGACAGGGGATATCAACCTCTGACCCCCACACACATGCTCACACAGGTGACCACACAAATCCATGCAGAGGAACACACACACACACAAACACACACACACAATTGGAACAGGGACAAAAAAAATCAGGCACATTGCACAAAATCTGTTGAGAATGTCCTGAGAACAGCTCCTTTAATGTAAAGCCTCAAAAGATGGACTGTCAATGAAATTTTGTCAAAATGGACTGTTTCTGCATAGACAAAATCAAGCTCACCCTTTAATTTGGACATACCCATTTCAAATGTGGCTCATCCCCAACGTACCCAAACCCCGAGGCAACAGGAAATGTGCATGCAGACCATGGGGTGTCCCTCCCACTACAGGAGACAGCATGGAGGAGCTTGGGACCATGAACTCAAATATAAGACACTGTCTGGTGAGAACAGGATGCAGACTTAAAGACTTGGCCTGCCAGTAATTGACACTGGCTGCACTGCACCCTGAGATAATTCTAAGATGGGAACAGAGTCACCCCTGCAGGCTGTGGAACACTGTAGAAAGGCTAATAGAAAATGATACACGGAAGACAATGCACTTAACTGCAGCCTGTTCCAGAGAATCAGTGAACCTAAGACAAGCCAGTGCCCTGTTCAGAAAGATTCCACTCCAACCTATCCAACAGCTAACCCTAGAAATGTCCCTTGGAAACTCTATGTTTTCTGTTAAGAGAACCTAACAGAAACCTCGGGGACCTGGATGTCCATGGAGAGGGAATCTTCCATTCAGAACAACAGTTTTGACAGCCAGGCTCGATCGTAAAAGGCTCTAGCAGAACTTCAACAAAAACCCAGTAGCTTTCCAATAGTTAGTTGTGTATTTGGCCCTAAACTAAATGTTTCACATAGAAGATCTCATTTGATCCTTGCCACCATATGCTTTATGTTTATGGATGGTTATTTGTTGGTCTAGGGGTGCTGCAGATCAAACCCAAGGCCTTCCTCCATACATGCCAGGAAATCACTCTATCACTGAGGCAAACTCTTAGCCTTTCTGAACCATTTTATAGATACTGTTTTGAGACAAGATCTCATCCTGTAGCCCAGGCTGGACTCAAACTTCTGACTCTCTTCCTGCCTCAGCCTCCCGAGTGCCAGGGCCCACTTCACAGATTAAAAAGTGAAGCGTAGAACAGGTGAGCCCCAGGTCCCAGGTTAAGTGGCTAGAAAGCACAGAACAGCCTCACACTGTGTTTCCTCTGGCTTCCTTTCCTACCTCCCACTAAAAGCGGTACCCACCATAAGAACCAAGGCAACTACTCTAACCTAGCATCCCCACCTTCACAAACCAATCCTGTAGACACAATTGGATGGATAGATAGGTAGATAGATAGATAGATAGATAGATAGATAGATAGATAGATAGATAGATAGATAGAATGGTATACGCATAAGTTGTTGTAAAACCTAAACACCACAGGTAAAGATTGGTCATGTAAGCTACAGCCCATCCCTACAGTGGAATAGTACACAGTAGTTTTTTAAAAAAATAACACAAGGATATGTTCACTGATGTGGAATATTTCATGCTCTAATATTAGAGGGGGATGGTTTACAAAGCTCAGAACAATGTTCGAAATATATTAACTTTGTATAAGAAAGGATGGAAATTAGAATTTATTTTCATATACGTGCACACATGTACAAGAGATTAAGAAGAATAGCTGTGTCTCCAATACAGACAGTGGAGAACAGGAGAAAGGAAGGGGAGGGAGGTTAGGCGCAACAAGACCTGACACCACTTCTTCTTCCTTAGGAGTGCTTCAGGCTTGTTAAAAACTCTTGAGCCAGGGCCATGACTTTTCATATTCCCTAAATCATCATTCTCGTGCTTCTTGGTTACATCGTTTGTTCAGTTAACATATTTTCTCTGAGAGCCATCAGGCTTCTTTAACTAGTAGCATGGGGATGGGGGCGTGGCTAGTTTCAGCCCTGGTGAGACCAAGCAGAGGGGTACAGGCCGCCTGCACCTTAAGGATGCCTAATAGGTGAAGCCCCGCTTGCAAGTCCTCTTATGGAAGTTGAGTAAACCTTAAAGCAGATGAGACCCTTTAATCAGGGCTTCTGACGTCAAGGTAACTAGGCTTTCACCAGAGATAAGACAAGGCTTTGAAGGAGCCAAGTCATGGGTTTCCCTCCTTTCTCTCCAAGAGCGAGCAATCCTGCACTCAAAATACTCTCCGGTGGGGAACGCACCTTAGAAGGCAGGTCAAAGCCTAGAGGTTGAAAGTGGGAGAGTAAAGACCAGGAGAGGCCCGGATCCACCCTTCCATACCTGGGAGGGTCAGGGTGATGGGCTGCCCAGCACCTGTGGTAAACACCAGCCTAACAAATACTGAAGCCCTGGGTGAGAACCCAGTTAGGTGCTGGATTCTGAATGGCTGATCAGTATCAAGGTGTGGCCACACTCGCACTGAGCTCTGGAGAATGAGGCAGAGATCTCTCCACATATGTTTAGTGGGTAGAGTGAGAAACTTCAGGGGCATAAGCCTCTGGGTTTCAGCTGACCTATAAAAGCCAGAATTTGGTCAAGAGGCACGTGTCGCCCCACCTCTAGGTGAATTCTCTTTGCTCCTAGGGTGGATCTTCAGCAAGCCAGCATCAGGGAGTTAGTGAAAGGAAGGGACCATGCCCTCTCCTTCTCCCTGCTTTGGCTTTACGTTTGTCATCTTTTATCAGAGTTTCTGAAGTTAACCACTAGAGAAGCCTTGCATTTCTGTGGCTATCTTGTCTAGAGATTCTTAAATTTGAGCATCCTTCAGGGTCCTCTGGAGAGCTCGATGTCCCACCTCCCAGAAATTCTGATGTAAATGATCCAGAGCTGAGAATCTACTTCTCACTGGGTGCTTGGTGATGAAGATCATAGCTTAGGAGAAATGGTTGGGGTGGCTGGACCGGTAGTGATGATGGGGATGATGGGGGTTGCTGAGATGGAGATGGTGGAGAAGATTGGTGATGTCGGGATGGGAGGAGTGATAGAGATGGGGTTGGTGATGGGGATGGAATGGTGATGGTGACAGCAGCGTGGTAGAGGTGGCCACTTAGATGGTGATGCAGTGGTGATTATAGAAGGTGATGATGTTACTGGGGTAATGGTGATGGTGGTGGTAGCGGTAGTAATGGTTGCAAAACTGGTGGTAACGATAGCGATAATGTTATTGTGGTGGTTTCAGTGATGTGGGGGTAGGGATGGTGATATCAGCGGTGATGTGGTGGTGAGCATACTGATGTTAGGTGCCAGTGCCGCTGCTGCTGCCCTGCCGCTGTTGGTTAGAGCACCATGTTTGAGAAACTCTACACAACCCTTCTGTCCCCCTAGTTCCTTCCCACAGAAGGATAGTTGCCGGTGAGTCTGGACACTCCTACTCTCCTGCCCTCATCTGCCCCAAATAGCTCTCCTATTTGCTCCCTGTTTCTGCCATACCCGACCCACAGTTTTCTAAGCAGCATGTTCCCACCCTCGGGCTTTGGCGAATACTTGCCCCTTATCTAGGAATGACATTCCCTGGTCATTTGTATATCAAACAGATACATTGATGCTCCTGTGAACTATGAGCCAAGCCTATGCCAAGGACCGAAGTCCAGGCCAAAGGACCAGAGACCAGGAGTCCTTGAGGAACTCCCGCATAAAAGAGGAAACAGTGCCTGTGGTCACTGCAGCCCTTGGAGGAAAGAACTTCTCAAAGGGGTCACTGGGTTTCCCATAAAGTGGTTAACTGCCTGCTGTATAACTTCCCGGGAGGGAATTTCACATAAATCCCTGTCCTGACACAATCCATCTTTTGATGGCTATCTCTTTATTGATTCTCTCAGGGAATACACAGTGAGGGACACAGGGCCTGGACTTTGTACTTAGTTTGGAACCATAAAATTTAATGGGGGAGGGGGATAGAATCCCACAGAATCTCATCTAAGACCAGAATACAAATCCAAGCCCAGATGACTATTTTTAATGTTGTAAGAAGTATTATATATGAGTCATTTTCTATGAAATACTACAAAACTTGTGTTTAGGACAAGGAATTCAAATCTTTTTCGGCTTGTTTTGTTTCTTTGAAACCGGGTCTCACTGTGTAGCCCTGGTTGGCCTGGCTGATCTTGAACTCAAGAGGTCCACTTGCCTCTGCATATTGAGTGCTGAGATTAAAGATGGGTGCCCACCATGCCTGGCTATAGTTATCTTTCTTATTGAAAGACACTTGAATGATTCTCAACTTGTGAGACAAGGTCTCCCTGTGTAGCCTTGGTTGATCCAGAACTCCCTAAGTAGACGAAGCTGGCTTTGAACTCAGAGATGCACTTGGTTCTGCCTACTGAGCGCTGGAATTCAAGATTCATCTCTGCTACCTTCTAAGACTTTGATTCCCCCACTTCAACCTGGTAAAAAAAAAAACCTTTGTTTACACAAAGACCCTGCTGCATTCTCAGACTAAAATAACTGATCCTCTCCACCTTCATTTCCTTTGCATGTTCAAAACCAGCCAGTCTCAGAGCACTATGAGATCAGACCCTAGCCAATAGGAAAAAGACGCAGTCACTCCTGCATTAGAATAAAAACCAAGTGTGCTTGCTGTCTTAAGGTGCCTGATCTTCCAAGCACACCAGCTTGATCAAGAGTAAAGCTTTGCCTTGTTGAGACATTTCCATTGGAGTGGTGGTCTAGTTCTTGCCCCGGTAAGCTATTTTTAATGATGTGTTTGGATATTTCGGCTGCATATGTGCCTGTGTACCACATGTATGCAGTACCCATAGGCCAGAAGAGGCATCAGATCCTCTGGAACTGAAGTTATTAGATGTTTCAGAACGTCCATGTGGATGATGGGAATCAAGCCTAAGTCCTCTGGAAAAGATCAGCCAGTGTCCTTAACGACTGAGCCATCTCTTCGGTCCTCCTCCACCCCTCACATATGACTTTTTAAAATATTTGAAAAAGCTTTATTGAGCTATGAGAGTTCCTTATACATTCTATATATCTTACCTGGTGTGTGTGTGCATGTGTGTGTGTGTGTGTGTGTGTGTGTACACTTCTCCCCCTTGTTGTCCTCTGTTCAAATGTCCCAGTTCAGTATTCTAACTCTCCCTCCATTCCTATACAATCTTAGCTACTGCCAGTTTAGTTCTTAGCAAGCTATCATTTAGCATAAGTGTGCAGAAATCATCCTATCCAGGTTGTTGGAGCCAAATGTCCCTAATTCTTCCTCGTCCTCTTCCTCCACCTCTGCTGGGTGAAGATTAGCCCTACCTCCCGCACTTCCGTGTTTGTCATTGTGAGCAGATTCAGTTCCTTCTGGATCCTCAGTTTCCTGACACACAAGTTTCCCCACAAGGTAGCTTATAAGAGTGGGCTGGGACAATTGACAGAGCATTACGTTCTAGACTCTGCCCTGTCTAGAAATCCTCACCTCGAGGATACACTTGATGGCCACAGGGGACCTCCCCAACACTAGCCAACACTGTCTCTCTGAGGCCCCTGAGGATCACTGAGCCCCAAATGAACATTGATTTACTTGCCATCTGGCACCACTGATGACTCTCACTGATCTCGGGGTCTTGCCCACTTCCCTCATCATCCACTGACAAGCAAGCCAACTCCTACTACAGAAACGGAAGTTTGATTACATCTCCTCGGGTCTTAGGAAAGCCGTTTATTACTAGCTCCGTTTTCAGATGGGGAACCTGAGGTCCAAGCTGATAACATGTGATGACAAAAACGTTCTAAAACTGGAAAATGATGATAGTTGCTCAATGCTGTGACGTCACCGAATTGTACATTTTATAGAGTTAAAATGATGGATTTTGAGTTGTTGTTTGTGTATTTTTTTTCAAGATTAAAGAAAAAAAAGCAATAAAGAGTTAAAGGCCTGAAAAGTCCCAGTATCATGAGGCTTCTTCCTCTCCATCCAGTGAATTCCAGGTAGTTTGGCCGGTGGTTTCTTACCTTTACAACCCTAGGAGGGCCAGTCAGCTGTAGATATCCCCTTGCCCAGAGAATACAGTCAAATGAGGTACGTGGAGGCAAAGGTGTACCCCAGCTGGTGGGTCAACACCTAGGTGGTACCAGAACCAAGAACATTGGCCTGCAAACCTTTATTTGAGGCTGTGCTCTCTGGTGGACAGGCATGGAGCAGCTTAAATCTGATTTCTATCCATAAGGCCTTTGCAGTTCCTAGGTAGTTCACTAGAGACCTATGCTCAGAACTGACCCCCACACACACACACACTCACCCCTCTTCCGTCCCCCACTCCAGGAGCTTCTCTTTCAACAAGGTGCCCCCGAGAGAGTCACCTAGATATTTGTTGATGAAAACGTATAAACGATAATATCCACAGGTACCAAACACTTCCTGTCTTCTGTATACAGTGTGAAAGCCTGCAGTTCCAAGTCCAAAGGGCAGAGGGCGGTAAAGAGTGGGCTGAGGTCACAAAATGGGGGGGGAGACGCAAAAGAGAGATGACTTTTGCTCTGAGCAATGTACAGGAGGGTCCTTCCAGGAGGAAGGGACGACAAATGGGCCGGGCCACTTCTCACTACTCATCTCCTCCACGTTCATCTGGTCCTTTGATGTCACCGGGAACCTCCAACTCTCCAAGACTTATCGGGTCTCCTTCCAGACAAGAGTGATGGTGGCGGTCGCCTCTCACACAAGGCGCTGTCCTTACCCACCCCGAGATTGAACATTTGCATTCTCACAGTCCGGTTTCTGTCCAGAATTTTCTTCCTAGGGAGCTTTGAGCTAAGCCTTGAATTGTCACTATCAGGGTCTTGAGGTGACATGCCTCACCTCAGCTCTTCTTGTGAGCTCCTCTGACTGGGAGCTGGTTCATCACTGGGCTCCCAGCACTCTTTAAAGAGGATGCGGTGGGCTAATGGGTGAGCTGCAGCCACCCCTGCAGCCCTCGGGTCTCCGCCATCTCTTCAGGCTCCCCAGGAGACACCCGGGACATTTTCCTACCAGCACCTCGGCCCCAGCTGCTCTGGGATCCTGGATCTGAGGCAGCTGGCGAAGGGCTTCTCCTCAGGTTCCGAGCAGAGAAAGAGCCTTCGTGTGGCCGAGGGAACCAGGTGGCCTCGGGAACCAGGTGGCCTCACGCTGGTGACTTGGCGACGATTTGTTTCCCGCCTTGCTGGAAGCGACCAGGCGAGCTGCTCCACAAGGAGGCAGCAGGAGCGGAAGAGGACTCCTAATGGCTGCTTTGCCCTCCCTCCTCCCCATGCAGGACACCCCCAGACCCGCATACAGCGCTCGTGTCCCTGTCCCCTTGCACCAGACGCCAGCTGCAGGCCTAGACAGCCCTGCACGAGCAAACCCCCCTCCATCCCCCGAGAATGGCGGGATCTGTGCAGCAGGGTGCATGAGGCTCGGGCCTGCCCTGGGAGGAGCCCTCAGAGGCCCACGACCTGGTGACAAATGAGCGGGGCCCCAGCCCGGGTGAGGGAAAGACAGGAGGACACACAGGGGTCGACGGTGACAGACTAGCCTCTTACCGTGACTGGCTGCGAGTCTCTGGGGGGACCCGGGGGCCGCCACAGGAGACACTTGGCGCAGTGTGCAGTTGAGGGAGGCTTCCTGGAGGCTGGGCTTGGACGGAGGGTGGGTGGGATTTCCGCGGCCGACAGGGGGTGGGAGCCACACCTCAAGAACATGGCAGCCATTTGAAGACCCGCCCTGCTATGGTAGATGAAACTGGAGCAGGAAGGAGGCAGACGAAAGAGTAGGCCGATGACTCCCGCCTACTCCAACTGGTTCAGGCCTTAGCAAGGAAGCCCCAAGGAGGCCTGGAAGGTGCTCCACCTGAGCTGTAGTGCGTGGAACTAAAGGAGACTGAGACCTTGCCCAACCCGATGGCTACGTGCTTATCCCTGAAAAGGCCGAGATCAGCTCGTCTCCGGTTGTCCGATTCTTGACTAAGCGGAAGGGGCCAGCAGGCATTCTGGAATAGAACGGAATGCTCCTCGGTTCCTGGTCAGGCAGGACAACAACAGACAAGAGTGGGAAAGCAGTCTGGAGGATGGGGAGATTTCAGAGGCAGAGAGGCCGAAGAGAGTCTTCCCAGAAGCCCCTCTCAGACTCCGGTACGATCAGGTGTTTTCTGAGGGCGACAGGTTTGGGATGGGAGGGTAACCTCTCCTCCTGAGACAGATGTACTGGTCCAGACTGAAGGAAAAAGATTGTAACAGGCGCCCATCTGGGCCTAGAGCTCCAGGTGAGAAATGTTACAGTGTAGAAAAAAAAATTAGTCTTTGGGGTTGAGGCTCCTCTTTTGTCACCGTAAGGAATTTACTAGACTTGGGCAGCTGCGGCTGGTGTCCTCTGTCTAGTGATGAGGCTCAATGGCTTGAGGTTTGGCAGATGTCAAATAGCTTTCTTCACCTGCCAGTCTTTGGGGTCTGAGTCCTGGACAGTAACAATCCTACAGAGAGGGAGAAAACACTCCCAGCCGTCAAAGCACAGCCTTCCAGAGGCCTGGATCAACCACTTCCTTATACTGGCCAAGATTCTGAGCCAGAGTTGACACAGGTCCCCACTGGTGGCAGATGTGAAACATCAGACCTTCTGACTTCAGTGCTCTTGGATTTGTGCCTCAACGCTGCATCTGCGTTAAGGGAGCAGAGCTGGTGGGGGGAGGGGGAGGGGGAGGGGGAAGGGGGGGTCGGCTCTTCATCCTAGACAGCAGCAGCTGACCATGAGCTAAGACCAGTGGAGCAAACCCTGGCCATCTGTTGTGAGACAGAAAGTTTCCTGTGTACCTAGCTCTGCTCCTGCCTTTGGGGGTGGGTGTTCAGGCACTGCCTAGCATCAGGCCAGAGAGAAAGGAGCAAAGCTTGTTGGGGTAGGTGGGTAGGTGGGTCCGTAGGAGGTTGGAGGAGATGGGAGGAGAAAGAAACCTCCTCTGAGAGGTTTTCAGTGTTGCAGCACTCTTTATCCCGGCGGAATATAAGCTTTGGTGAGTGGGTAGGGGTTTTCGAGGTGAGTGTACATTATTGGCTCGTGCTGGGTGCTAGGAATGCTTGCTTTGCATGGAGAAGAATTCCAGGTGCTTGCTGGAAAAGTCGTAGGGAGAGAGGAAATTAACCCTGTAATTTGGCTGTCAGGTTACGAGACTCAGGCTACGCGACTACCTTCATGGTTGTGAAGGTGGGGGTCATAGGGCTACGTGCCCCAGAGCGTGCAGGCCCAGAACAAGGAGACCGTGATCCTTATTCCTGTCAGTCTCAAGATGAGATTTTCGGGATTTGGACATGACTTGACCTCACTCTTGCTCCTGACCTGGTCCCCTCAACACCCCCGCCCCCTGTCACAACTGCCCCACCATTTCCTGGGGAGATGCAGCACACACCAGATAGGGAGCCCAAGTAGACCAAAGTATGAATACCACCACCAAAGTTCAGCTTGGTGAACTAGTGAGTTTTATTGGCGTTATTTATAGAAAGATGGGTAAAAGGTTACTTACAGGAGCAGAAATGTCTCAAAGACAGCTGCATCACCAAAGCCCATCCCAGTATCAGTCACAGGTCATAAAGCTGGGAACCTGAAACACAGTGTACAACCTGCAGGCAGCTCAACAGATTGGAGAGTGTCCTTTCCAGGTACCTCGGTTGTTCTTTGCCTCTTCCAGACAGCTTAGTTTATTTATGCTTCTTCCAGGCAGCTAGTCTGGTGTCAGAACCTTCTTTGCAGCTCAGCTTCCTTCTGTCTAAAGGGGACTCTCAGCTTTTATTCCTTACTCTGGCGGTGGGGGGAGGGGAGAAGGCCTAGTGAATCTGATCAGTTTTCGAGACTTCCTAAAAGTACTTTGAATTGTTGACCTGCCTGCTTAAGGAGCTTCTTGCAGGATCTGACCTCTTCCCTGCCTGGGATTAGAGACAATGGAAGTGAGCCATTGATTTGCTGTGTGACAAGAGGGTGTCCCATACATCCCTGGACCTCAGTTTTTCCATAAGTAAGCTGAGGGCTTGGGCCCATGGCTAGGGACTTCTCTGGGTCTCATAGTATATGGTTTGAAACTACTCAGGCCAGCACCCATGTGGCCAACAGAAGGAATGAATGGGTTCTTCTCCTTAATCTCTCTGAGGTATGACAGAGGGGACAAGGCTTGCCTCTCTCTATGCTTAGCTCCCAGGAGTCCCAGGAGAGGGTCAATTTACACAAAGGCATCCCTGAGACACTCCACTGAGGTCCTATGCACGTCACCAGCTGATAAGGATGGTTTCTTTGAAGTGCTCAGTGCAGTACTCCTGGCCAACACTGATGGTTGAAGTTGTAAGAGCAGAATAGGCAAGCTTTAGGGCTATGATGTATATTCCATGTGTATTATGTATGCCTCTGGGAGTCTGTGGGAAAGGGGTTCTGACAAGGACATTGTCAATGGCAGTTTGTGTGCACACCTTTATGCCATTAGGAAAGAGACTTGGATGCTTGATTTTGCACGAGTGCACACGTGTGTGTGTGTGTGTGTGTGTACACATTTGTGTGCATGCACAACTGTGCAGCAGATAATCTGTCTTCACTACCACACTTGGGAAGTAGATCCTACCACCACCCCATTTTGCACATGCTAAAATGACAGCCTGCCAGACATGGAGACACTTCTCCAACCTCAGCTATGTACAAAGAAATTAGATATGTAAAAGGTAGGATACAGGCAAAACAATGCTTTTGTTGAGGTTTTTAAATGTTTTCCCCTAATTGTTCTCTAACTTTCTTGGGGGGATAAATTCAACAGCTGTCTAGAACCAGTTGGGACTCAATCTTTTCACACTTGAAGCAGCTAACATGGGGGCAGGGCCACATAGTCTGCCCGGTTTAGACAACGCCTATATGATGGCAGTTCCTGGTGACAACCACCAACCTGTTCTCTAGAGCAGCAAACTGCCTTTGACCTTCCCTTACAGCTGAGTAATGGTGTTTACTGGCTTATGCTCCTAGAACCTTGTCCTTCTGCTGGCTCACCCCTACCCCTTGTTTCTGTCAGAATATTTATCTACATAATTCTAGATTTAAACAGATGCTGCCAACGGTTCTGAGAAACTCTCTTACAAATAAGAAACCAATGCAGTCCCTTTCTTTGCTATCATCAGACAGGGCTCACATCACACTCTGGGATGAAAAAAAGCTTTGTTTCCTGTGAGCTGGGAGGTATCATTATTACCTTTCCTTGGATTGACTCCCTTACAATTTTTTTGCTGCAGCCCCATAGAGTTCTTAGTGGGGACAGATAGAGACTGGAGAATTGCCTGAGTTATCCTGGGCTCCCAGTGCCTGGGGACCCCTTTAGACCACACCCTTTCACTCTCACCTACTTGGGCATGCTGCAGAAGAGGCCCCAGGAAGCAAGTGAGCAAAGCAGCGTCTACAGATAAGTCATGGTATCAGGAGTCCAGGGAAGGCCCTCAGGGATGAAGACAGATGTTCCTACAACAGCCGCTATCCATCTGGTCCGCAGTGGAGAGTCCGGGTGATTCTGTTAGAGGCCAGTCATGAACTATTTGTGGTCTCCTAAAGAATAGACAACTCATCTGAGGACAGTGTAACAATGATGGACTGTGGCTTCTTCAGAGGGAAGATTCTGTGGATGCTCTATCAGCAAAAGCAAAGCAGCTGTATATCTTGAAGTGGATTAACCAATAGCGGTGTCTCTGTGGGGTGGGCATCGCCCATCTGGCTTGAGCCCAGGTTCAAGCTAGGTGGTAGATAATCAAACAGGACTGGGGCAGAAGAGAGGGTCCCGACTAGGGACCATGGACTAGGCTTAGAGCTGGGATATTCAACATTGTAGAGAAACTGTTGGGTGTGACATAAAGAAATGTCAGGGGATGGGGGTGAGGGTAGGAGTGGGGGTGAGGGTAGGGGTGGGGATGAGGGTGGGGTTAAGGGTAGGTGTCTGAAGCTTTATCTCTGTCTGGAAGCAAGATGGCTAAGAAAC
>NW_021604632.1:5630855-5660048 GCF_004785775.1 Grammomys surdaster
ATAACCCCTCCTTACATTGCTTTTGACCATAGTGTAATATTAACACCATGACACATGACACAGCAATATTAACCAAGACAAGATCTCAAAACAGAAAGAATCTGAAGACACCTTGCAGAAAGGAGATCTCATGTTTAATGAAGATACACCCAGGCATCTGGGATAAACATCTGGTCAGGGTCCAGGATGTCTGGGCCCTAAGAAGTTTCCATGAGAGCTACAGGAGACTTCTTGTCACATGCCCCTACCCTTCTCCACCCCTCAGCATACAGATCATTCTACCAGCCACCAGATGGAGTGGCATGTCATTCATTTAGGACCCTGTGTGGTCTCGGGAAGATGAGATGCCTGGCCCTGTCATCCCCTGGTCCTCTCAGAGTCAGCTCTGCAAACAGTTCAGACCACTAGGAACTGAGGCGAGAGAGAACAGGCAAGGAGGGTTGTGAGCGAGCAAGCAGGGTGAGGGGTCGGGAAGGAAGGTCTGCAAGGGAGGAATAACAGAGATGGAAAGGAAATGCCTACAGAGAGAGAAGGCAGGGTAAGGTGAGGCAAAAAAGGTGGCCCTGGACCTCACGGGAATCCAGAAGATAGCTACAGCCCAGTTATCTAGGCTACTGGTTTTGTTTGCTTCTTGGGGTTGCCCGGTTATGGACAGGGGCAGATGCATTCTGCTCTCACAGGTGAGTCAGTGGACTTGTCAGTGCCTTCCAGGTAGCACTGGTACCCTAAAACTTGGATCTGTTTGATAGTTGACTCCAAGCTACTGAGCCAGAGCGTCCATTTCAGTGCAGTGAGGGTGATGACCCTCTCAAGATTCCCAAGACACAAGGGTAGATGAGAAGAGCACTGCTCTCCTTGCCCACAGAGTCTAGCTGAGAACTCTGGAGGCTAGCTAGGACTTCATCAATGCCGCTCTAAAGCTCCCCCTCTAAGGATACCAATTTCTCATGAGATGGTCCCTGGGCACCACATTTACTCTCTTGGCAGTCCATACCTGAGCCCTCTGTTCTGTCAGATAGGTCTGTGGCTTACAGCACCTGATCCAAACTGCCTCAGTGTGAGATGATGGACCACAGGGATATTCTCTGAAAAGTCAAATTTGGGTTATCTAGGAGAGTCTGGCCAGGACTGCAGATGTGGGAGGAGTGGGGTCTCCCCTTAGGTCTACCTCCCTCATAGCTATAGTTTTGCAGTTCTCTAGGGATCATACCACTTACACAAGCCTTAATGCTGCTCCTACTAACCCCCGTGTTCACCCTGATCCTGAGTGAAAGGAGCCCATAAGAAAGAGATGAAAGGAAAGGTATTGGGCAGGAGAAGATAGAAAGCTACTGAAAAGCAGAGCCCTGGGAGAGAGGAAAGAGGCTGCCTCTTTTGGAGATGTCCTCTGAGCCCCCACAGGCTGTGACCAGGTATGCAAGCCTGTATTGGGCAGGGACACCCTGTGTGGGTGTCTGTGGGGGTGAATGCTATGGTTGGTTGTGCAGGTATACAGGAATAGGCTGTATGCTGTACAGATAGGTGACTGTGGGTGGGACAGAAAGCACGAAGGGACATATCCTCCCTGTTGGTCATGTCGTGCATCTTGTTCAAGTGACCATGCTATAGGCTCCAGGAAGCCCTGCTCTGTATGCATTTGAATGTGCTGGAAGCTTCCTCCAGGGACTTGTATTACAGTTTCCCTGCTGTCAAAACCCTCTCTCCCTTTCAGATGAGCAGGTGAGGTAACGTGCTTGGGGCAGAAAAAGCAAAGGAGGAATACTGCTGCCCTTGAGGTTGAGGCTGAGAAAGGAGCCTTATGCCTAGAATAAAGCTCATCCACTGTGTCTGCTCAGAACTACAGGGGACCATTCTCCCACACAGGTAGAAAGCCAGTCCAGCAAAGCACGAGGGACATTTCTCAGGACCCCCAGGTTTCTCCAGCAGCTGGCAGGAATAGAAACCCTCGTGAAATCCTGGAGTCTCTGAAACTCTTCACAGTAGTATTCGGTACACCTCTGACCCCAGGCAGGGGTCACATATTCACACACTGCTCCACTCCACAGTTACTGCTGTATTCTCCTCATTATTCAGACTGCAGCAACAGGCTCAGTTTTTCTCCAGCATGAGATCTTATTCCCGACCTCTCTACCCCATTTAAATAAGCTACCAATGGCACGTGCCACACAATTTCTTAACTTTGGGTATAGTCATTTGAATGAAAATGGCCCCCATATTTGCCTGCTTAGCCTCCAGTTGGGTGAATTGTTTCAGAAGGATTAGGTGTGACTTTGTCAGAGAAAGTGTGTCACTTAGGGTGGGCTTTGAAGTTTCAAAAGCCCATCCCAGGCACAGTCTCTCTGCCTAAATAAGGGAGCAATAAGGACATAAAGCTCTCAGTTACTTGTCCAGCGCTATGCCTGTCTGCATGCTGCCACACCTCCCACCATAGCTAACCCACTAAAACTGTAAATAAGCCCTCAATTAACTGCTAAAGAAAGCAAATAATGAGTTGCCTTGGTTATGGTGTCACTTCACAGCAGTAAAACAGTAACTGTGAATGTAACATGAATTCCTTTGGAAAGATCCACATCCAAACAAGGGAACCTGTTAGGAACGCTGTCTGCCCTCACTTCATCCTATACAAACAAGGCAGGTGTCCTAGTATACTTACCAACATGGCTTTTTCTTTCTACACCAATGCCAACATAGACTTGGTCTGAGACATTTGCAACCCACGCAGTAGATGTTGCATCTCAACAGCCTTTCCAGACTGTCAGCTCTTCCCCAGGGTAATTTTTATTTAAAAGTATATTCTTATTGTGCTGTGTGAACAAGAAATACTAGGGCTAAGCTTCCTCATTAAAATCCAACAAGATCATATGTATTGCTTTTCCCACTGTTCTTTCCTGTAGAGAACTGTTCCCAAGTGTCCAAAACCTGCTAGGCTATAATTCTACCTCAGCTCAGTGAAGTCAGATCTGCATTTGTATCTAAGAACAAAAACTAAAAATAAAAAGACAAATGGAACCATTTCACCCATCTTCTATTTTGAATGTCACCTTTATTTTCTTATAATCTCATGTCTAGATTTAAGGAGCAAGTAGTACCCAACCCCAAATCCTCTCATATTTAAACCCAGGTACTTCCTCAGGCTAACTGTAGTCTCAGAATAAAAATTGGCCCTGATTTAAATTATATATTTTTTCTCTTACTATAGAAAGCACATCTCAGCAATTTTGCAGTTTATTAGATTTATTTGAATAGACAAATTGCACACTTCAAGATGATCAAAATGCTTAATTTCATTATAGGTATTTTAGTTTTTAAAAATGACATTATTTTCATGCATGCAGAGACCAGAGAACAACTGTGTGTCAGTCTGTCCTTCCCCTATGTGGCTCTAAAGATTGAAACTAGGGTCGGGCTTGGCCGTTACCTGCTGAGCCATGTCACCAGCCTTACACACTTTTAAATGAAGACATTTTGGAAAGAACTGCTATATGGAAAAGCACTAATAGTCTGCACTGCCTAATGTTCATCTGTGTTCTTGGAATTGATGGCTTCCATAGTGCTGGGTTTTCATTTTATCCTGCTTCCTACTAAACCAAAGACAACCCCCCAAACTCCCCAGATGTAAGCGGACGTGAGCCAAGTAAATGGGTTTCTGCCTATGTCTGGTCTCTCTCCTGTTTCCAGCACACAAAAAAACCCCTTCTAAAACCTTTTGTTACTCCTAAGGTCTCTTGCAGTCATCTGCTCAAGTGCCTTGTTGCTAGACTCCTTGCTAGCTCCAGGAATAGGCTGGTTGTCAAAGGAGCCAACTATGTGCTAAGAGAGTTGGAACTTTCAGCAACCACTGTTGACTTCTGGAAGGGGAACCTAATCTAACAGCTAAGGCCTTCATCAATCATGGGCACACACTGTCATCTCCATAGAAGCACTTAACAACAAAGCTCCACAGGATGAGGCCCTCCAACTCTGGAGACAAACGCACCTTCACACAGGAACCCTTGTTCCATCTCTTCATCTGGCTGCTCCTGTGACATTCAGGATGTAATTTAGAGTAAACGGTAACTTTAAATTGTCTGTTTATGTTTGGTGAGTTGCCATAGCAAATTACTGAACCCAGAGAGTTCAATATCAAATCAGTAGCCAAAACAGTAATGTAGGACTCATCACTAGTGTCTAAATGGAGGGGGAGAGGAGGGAGACAGTCTTCTCAGACTGAGCCCATTTCACCAGTAGGATGATTATTATGGGTAGGGACTAAACTGATTATAGATTGGAGGACATCCAGTTGGTGTCTGCAAACAACTAGTGTGGAAACCTGAATATTTGGTACTAGAGGTGTTGTAAGTAGGAAAACCTATCCTTTCCTACCCATTACCAGTTGACAACACAGAGAAATAACTGCTGTTTCTCAGCTTCTTGGCAGTTCAAGTAATCTTATTAATGGCTTACATTTTTCTTAAAGGGGGCAAGAGATTTCAAAATGTATAATAAAAATTCCCACATTTTCATGGAGCCCAATATCACAAAACATCAAAACCAAAGCAGATCCCTTTCTTTGGGGCGTAGCCATGTTTGTAGAGTTCAGTCACTACAAAATAGGAACTCTAACATGCTATTTGTTAATATATTCTATGCTTGTATGGCAGGCATCTGTAGCAAATACAGCATCTACAATCAGTGAGGACTGCAGAGTATTGGGGGGGTATGCATTTCATAGACTCAATGTGATGTGCAAAAAAAGTCTTCACTAATTTCCACTCCTTGGGTGCTGAGGCAGGACACTTCTTTAGAACACTTGTGATTTGAAAGCACTGCCTGTTCATGTCACTGTTGAGTTTTAAGTTATCTTTTGTTAAAATCTGAGTACTAGATATTACACTTTATATCACAAATGTTACAAAGGTCTTTCCATTTGTGTGTGTGTGCCTGTGCGTGTCTGTGCTTTACAACTCAAACTGATTTGGAAGTATTTACAAAACACACAGGTTTATTTTTGAGTGGTCATCTGCCAACATTCTCCTTATTGCTTATCTCTACTTTGGATAGGTGCTTTTAAAGGCTTCTTCTAACAATTTTTTAATGTTTACTTTTCCCCCTTTTAAAGAAAGTGTAATGCATTCTTGCTGTCAAAACAAAGCAGAAATAAATTAATTTCTCTCCTCCTTCTTGTATTTGTTTCCTTTGGTCTCCCTCAGTTGAGAATCCTTCATTTTCTTCAGCCCTACAAAATTCCTAAAAAATCTACTTTTCTTGGTGCTGCTGGGAATAGGATGTTTTCTTTCATTATATTTCCTGACTTGTTACTGGTATAAACTAAATCATTTGTTGGGTGGTGGTGAGGCACACCTTTAATACCAGCACTCGGGAGGCAGAAGCTGGTAAATCTCTGAGTTTAAGGCCTGCCTGGTCTACACAGAGAGTTCCAGGACAGCCAGGGGTACACAGAGAAACTCTGTCTTGAAAAACAAAACTTCATTTTAAAAAAAAGCAAGTTATTTTAGATATATCTTTCCAGCTGCTCATCTTGATTAAAAATAAAAGAGAAAAACTGTTTCCAAATGGAGACCGTCATATTCATTTCCAACTATTGGTCTTCCTCCAAGTAATAATTGGTCAGCCATGATCCATTTCTTATTAAACATAGGTTTGGTTTTGGTTTTGGTGGGTTTTTTTGGTTTGTTTTTTTTTTTTTTTTTTTTTTTTTGGTTTGCTGGTTGGTGAGTTTTTTTGTGGTTTGTGTGTGTGTGTGTGTGTGTGTGTGTGTGTGTGTGTGTGTTTTGTTGTTGCTGTTTTTAGTTTTGTTGTTTTTTCTTCACTAGGATTTGTCTTCATTGTGAACATCTTGGTGCTGACTTAGTTGAAAGCTAAACCTGAAAGTTTTCCCACATAATTTACACACATACGGTTTCTTCCAAGTATGGACGGTCTGATGTATAATGCAGTCAGAACTAAGGCTGAAGCCCTTGCCACACTCCATGCATCGGAAAGGCTTTTCCCCAGTATGGCTTCTCTGGTGTCTAATTAAGTGAGCATTGACATGGAAGGCTTTGCCACACTCACTGCACTGAAAGGGTTTCTCTCCAGTATGGATTCTCTGGTGCACAATATAGTCAGAACTACAGCTGAATGCTTTCTCGCATTCCATACACTTGAAAGGTTTCTCCCTGGTATGTATTTGCTGGTGTCTAGTTAACTTGGCATTGATACTGAAAGCTTTCCCACACTCCTTACACTGATATGGCTTCTCTCCAGTATGCGTTCGTTGATGATCAAGCAAGTTTCTTTTAGAAGTAAAGCACTTCCCACATTCATTACATTCAAATGGCTTTTCCCCAGTGTGAGTTCTCCGGTGCTGCATTAGCTTTGCATTAACATTGAAAGCCTTTCCACAGTCACTGCACTTATATGGCTTCTCCCCAGTATGGATTCTCAGATGCTGCCGAAGCTGGGAGTTACACCTAAAAGATTTCCCACATTCACTACATTCGTAAGGTCTCTCCCCTGTGTGGATTCTCTGGTGCTGGATTAACTTCCCTTTGGTACTAAAAGTCTTTCCACAGTCACTACATGCATAGGGTTTTTCACCTGTGTGCACTCTCCGATGTTGAATGAGCTTTGCATTTTTAGTGAAGCCTTTCCCACACTCACTGCAGCGATGCGGCTTCTCTCCAGTGTGTATACTCTGATGCTGCCTGAGCTGGGTGCTACACCTGAAGCCCTTTCCACACACATCACACTCATAAGGCTTCTCTCCAGTGTGAATTCTTTGATGCTGAATCAGTTTTGCATTAACATTGAAGGCTTTCCCACAGTCACTACACTCATACGGTTTCTCCCCAGTGTGTATTCTCTGATGAGTAATGTATGCAGAACTACAGCCGAAGGCAGTCCCACACTCCTTGCACTGATAGGGCTTCTCTCCTGTGTGTATCCTCTGGTGTCGAACGAGACTTCCATTAACATTGAAGGCTTTGCCACATACCTTACACTGGTAAGGTTTCTCTCCACTGTGGATTGTCTGATGTGTGATATAGTGTGAACTGTAGCTGAAGCATTTCCCACACTCCACACATTTGAAAGGTTTCTCTCCATTATGAAGTCTTTGATGCCAAACAAACATGGTTTTAACACTGAAGGCTTTGCCACATTCTGTACACTGATAGGGCTTTTCCACATCACAGATTTCTGGAAGCTGATTAACTTGAAAGCTACCTTGTGTAGCCTCTACTAATTCTTTGTGTTTCCAAGGTCTTTCCTCTGTAGCAATTCTTTCATTCTTAGTAAGTTTGGTATCAGAGTACTGCTCTCCAGTGGAGCTGGTATGATCCTGGAACAAGTGTGAAGTCTGACTAAATAAACCCCCTTCCATGACGCTCGTCTTAGCTCTTCTGTCAATGGCATGGACCCTTTCCCTTTCACTTCCTGCTGACTGGAGTTCCTGGTTTTGGCCAACAATGTAAGTTTTTGAAAAGTATGTTTCCTGAGAAAAGTCCTTCTGAAGTTGAAATAATATATTCTTTTTTTCTTCATACACTTCTTTTGTCAAATTATTGCCAGTCTGGGTAGCAGTACATTCTACCAAAAGAAATAGAAAATAATAAAATATGTCATATAACTATGTTGGAAGAAAATATAATAATTAGAAAGCTTTTCATTATGTATAGGGTCTCAGTATGTTGCCTAGGCTGGTTTGAACTACTGATCCTCCTGTACCTACTTCATAAGGCCTAGCATCACGTGTGTATATCCACATGCCCTGCTCTAAAAGCTCTTTACAAATCACTAGATTAGGTCAAATAACCTAAGGTTCCTCCATAGAGTGTAACTGTCATTGGTAAAGGAAGGAAAAAGATCCAGATATGTAGTCCATGAGAAGGTGCCCAAGATATACCTTAAAGTAAAAAATTAAGAAATAGAAAACAAAGCAGATTCCAACTGTGAAGAATGAGAAGAGTGGACAAGAACATGTATCTCTGGGTCAGAAAACTTCTGAAGAAGTACAGCTCTGTGAGATCATCTCACCCGAGTGACCCCCCACTCCTGCTCTCACAGAGCAAGGGCACTGCAAAGGGAACAGTGGTAACAACGGTTAAAGAAGGTGGCAGTGGTGAAGAACTCTGTCTTGTCCATCAGATCAGAGTGTCCCATCACCTCGAGCTTTCCTACACTCTACAGTTCCTTCTTGGTTGTCCCTATGGATCAAGCTCCTTATAAAAGCAGGAAGTGATGAACAAAGGCAAGGCAGAGGACCTAAGGACGTGCTACAAAACTGGGTCTGACAGGCAGCAGCAGAGGAAGCAGCAGAACTGGGTTTTGTTTCCCTAGAACTTCACTCGAGCCTTCCTGAAGAGCTCTGCTAAGGCCTGACCACACCTCTTCCCATCTCTTCTAAAATACTGCTGTACAAAATTTCTTCCCATCGATCCTAAAAACCGATCATCTCTGAGCACTTTTATAGCAGTAATTTTATAGCCTTGACCGCTCCACTTCTCAAATCCCTCCCCCAAAAGGCTTCCTTTATTTTTTCATCTCTCACTTCCCCCCAACCACATAAAATATGCCCTTCCATCTCCTGTAACCAGACAAGGCTTCCAGCAGTGGGACTGGGACACCAACCCAGCCACAAAATCTTCGACCCACACCTGTCCTGCCTGTAAGATCTACTGGGGCAATGGTGGCTCAGCGCTTGTGGATGGCTCAGAGACCTAGAACCAAATATGACAGGCAAAAAAAAAAAAAAAAAAAAAAAGCCAATGAAGTAATTTCTAATACTATTCTGTTATACTCATGGGTGGTGCCTAGCTCCATTGTCATCAGAGAGGCTTCCTCTGGCAGATGCAGAGACCCATAGCCAAACATTAGGCAGAGCTTAGGGGGAACCCTACAGAAGAGGGAAGATGATTATAGGAGGCAGAGGGGTTGAGGACACCAGGAGAACACAGCACACAGAATCAACTAAGCAGGGCTCCTATGGGCTCAGAGACTAAAGTGGCAATCACAGAGCCTGCATTGGTCTGGGTCTGCACTGGGTTCTCTGCATACATGCTGGGGTTGCTTAGCTTGGGGTTTTTTATGGGACTCCTAACAGTGGGAACAGGGGTATCTCTGACTCTTTTGCTTGCTCTTGGGACCCTTTCCTCCTACTAGGTGCTTCATGTGAGGGTTTGTGCTTACTACTCTTAGTGTATCTTACTATGCCATGTTCGCTGCTTGCTAGCAAATCTTATTTTCCAGCTTCTCTTTCTTAAAGGATGTAAGGTCAGCAAGTCAGACTTCAGAGAGATCACTGGCTGAGTTATGAAAAAGGCCTTTGGTTCTGTGCTCTATGGCTTCGCTGCTACCACAGTCCTCATGCGCCCACCTTCTCCCTTTGCCCACCCAGAGCCTGTCTCACTTTTTGCCAACAAATGAGATTAACTGTGGCATACATAATGAGACTTGAACACTTTTGATTAAGGACCACTCAGTATGAATGTATATGCGGACACTTGGCTGAGCCCAAGACCTACTGACAGTCTGTGTACCTCTAAGAATCCCAAGTAGTCATGTACCCATCATTGAATGTACATAACATTCAAGATGCATGGAATAGGGGCATGTTTATTTATACTCTCAATGTATAGATAGTTATAATCTAACTAAGCTAGACCCTTGATGTAAGTTATCTCAGCTGGCCTTGAGCCCACGGAGTGGCACCATTGCCTTACTTCATTACTACAGCTTCAGAGATGAGTTCACTAGACCCTAGAGACCTCAAATAACTGACCTGCTCAGTCGTGTGACTAGAAAGAAACAGTTTCCTCACAGACACAGATGGTATTATATCATAGCAAAGCCTGTAGCTTTAGCTATTTCTGCTTCTGTGTAAAAAGGTTATTAGGGCTATATCGTCCACTTTTAGTGGCAACGCTCAAAATTGCTAAGAACTTCCACCCCCAAATCACGAAATCCATAGTCTTGTTTGAAAATCATGTGGTTAGAGACAGAATCCGGCATCTGGGAAAATGCATTGCCATAATGCAGAAATGTGTTACACACTTATGTTGTTGGGCAGTGTGTGCCTCTCTTACCAGTCCAGAGGCCCTGGAAGTCAGTTCCAGTGGCCAGCTGAGACAGGTTTTCCAGATCCTTTCCTTCCTCTAGCTGTAAGATCACAGCAGGTTTGAGAAGTGGACATCCTGATTTGGGAAAAGGAAACAGAAGAGAATGAAAACTCTCCCACACGTACATTCCTAACTTCTCCTGAGACTGCCTCAGCCACGGGAGAAGAAGGTAAGATCCTCAGAAAGAAGGCAGATAGGGATAAGAAGAGTCAGAATGGAAGCCAGGGACCATATGCAGAGAAAGTCAGGAGAGTCTGCCCAAAGGGATACCCCTTCTTGATCTTAGCCTGAAATATCCAGAGTTCATTAAAATTCTTAAAAAGACTCAAGATATGTAAGGTGAGGGGCAATCTGAAGGCACCTCTGTAGAACAGCAAGTTTCTACTTTTCAAACCATGTCAATATACAGCTTCTCTAGGGTTGTTCAGAAGCATGTCTAAGTCTTAGCAAAGTTCTGTGTTTGCCCCAAACAGCTTGCTCTTCCAGCAATCTACATATAAGGAGATTAGAAAAAGCCCACTCATAAAGGATTACCAAACCCCTCCTGCCACCTCTTAGTAAGAAAGGAGCTAAGAAACTCAAAATGGCAGAGTCTGAGTCTCAGGGAGAGAAGCCTTACCCACAGAGGCCAAGTTCCTGTAATTCTCCAGCATGACATCCCTGTACAATGCTCTCTGTTCAGGGGACAGACCATCCCATTCCGTCTGGGTGAAGTACACGGCCACATCCTCAAAGGTCACCGACTTCTGAAATAATAGGTTCTTGCTGCCCTAGGGCCAATGCTATGGCTCAGGCCCTAAGTCAGGGGCAGAGGGCAAAGTAAGGGCTTGGGAAGGGGGCTTGTGAAGAGCACAAAGTTAGGAACAATAAAAGATGGAGAAAAAAAAGACAATGGGAAAGTCAACTATGGAATAGCCTCCTTTTCTTACAGCAGAGAAACTGTATGTCATTTTCACACTGGGCTGAAAAAAAAAGAATTCCCATGAGCAAATTCAACTGCACAATTCTGCCCTCAAACAGGCTGCTCCTTCACTGGCACGCTGCTCGAAGCACCTGCCATTCCCACTGCATGCCTGCCAGGTATTAGTTCCTCTATGGTTTACCTCAGCCCCCAGTTCCACTGCCCCCATCCTCATACGGTAAAACACATGTCCATCATCCTTCCCAAGGGTAGCCTGGCTTCTAACCCATCTGCCACCTGACTGCCCACACAGATCCCCAACCAAGGACTTGCAGGTCTGCTGTCTTTCCCTTGTTGTTCCCACTTTATGACATGGCCCCATCCCTGCTAGTCAGAGGCAGAGCTTCCTTCTTACTGGACTGCAGTTCTTCATGTTTTCTCACCCCAGCTATCAATTACCCTAAACCTCTGCAACTCCTCCAAGTACCACATGGGTGGTTTCCGTGGCAACATTCTTTCCAGAATCCCTCTGCCAGTGTGCTCAACTGCAGTGTCATACAGATCCTTGTGTGATTCCGTCTGCTGAGTTCACTCTCCTGCCACCTTCACTGGCCAGCCCGAGTCTCTGCCACCTGCCTCTCCACCTTTCTCGAGATCCGGCCAGCAGGTAGAAGTGCTTTTCCCTCCAAGTCTCGCCAGCTCTCAGTTCTCAGTCTGAACTGCCCAGACGAAGGGATGAGGGACCCACAGCTCACCTGGGGCCAAACCGATGGGATCATGGTTGTCATCACCTGGTCTCCCTCTCAAGGAAGGACTGGAGCTGAGGAGAGACAGAGGGTGTGGGTGGGGTGTAAGGCGAGCCACCCAAATCATGAGCACAGTTAAGATCTGAGGCACAGGTAGCTGGTTTCCAGACAGGAACAGAAGCTGCCAGAGAAGACGGAGTGACCCCCTCACTGGTTCAAGTATCAGGTATTCTTCCCAGGATGGACACTGATGCTCTGAAGTTGGCTGCCAAGAAGCCCGTGATTTGGCAGTTCTTACAAGAATCATATAAAAGTATTTATAAAACTTAGGCAGAGCCTAAAAAATAACAGACCAGGAATAATAGATTCAGTTCAAGAAATAATATTATCGAACCTAACTCATTTTTCTGTCTGCAACTAAGCATCATTTGCAATTACACTGTAAGAAGGGCTGGCTAAGTGGCAGCCTCACCATGGGACCTGGGAGTCAGGCTGCAGGAAGACACCACAAAGATAGGGACAGCTGTTCCTCTACTTCCTGCAGTTCTCTCATTCTTGGTGTCAAGAATCCTCAGGCTTACCAGGAGTGATGGCACATACCCATAATCCCAGTACTTGGGAGCTGAGGCAGGAGGATCAGAGTTTGAGGCTAGCCTGGGCTGCAAAAGACCCTGCCTCAGAACAACAGAAGGATCTTGATGAGTCCAGGGCATAGTAATGCATCCTTGTGAGCCCAGCACTTGGGAAGCCAAGGCAAAAAGCTCTTGAATTCAAAGTTCAAGGCTACCTTGAACCACACAGGAATCCTGTCTCAACAGACCATGGAGGGAGGGGGGTGTGATGTGTACAAACAAATGAACCCTAAGGCTTTTGTTCAGGTCTCTTCCATGGCCTAAGCTAACCTTGAGAAAGCTGGGCTAAAAGTGCGTGAGGTGCCTTTCAGTTCTCAATCTAACCTGTCCACTTTGGATGACAGACATTTCTGCAGTTCTCCTAAGCAGAGACCAGCTTTACAAAGCTGTAACCAACCTTCACAAGGACTTATACCATACAGACTTCATTCCTGCTGTCCGGCTTCTCCCATATTCTGAGTGGGATGCCTGCTGCGGCAGACTGCAGGCAAATAAACATCTGTGAGGCCACCCTTGACCATCAGGGGGCAGAATTTGATAGGTAAGTGCTTTTCCCATTAGCCCTAGAAGGCCATCTTTGAGATTCCAAGGCTCCTCAGAGACCCTGCAAGACAGAACCTGTTGAGGGTCAAACCTGGTAAGGCAATCTTGTAAGTAATTTATTAAAGCAAACTAAATTGGCCTAAGAAAGCCTCCCTACTCATATACCAGAGTCCGAACCTATAGAGAATTGCAACCTAACTCAGTGTAGAAATAAATTCAAAATCTAACTTCAGAACTGAGTCTCAAACAATCATCGTGGCTAGGCCGATTAAACTAGGATCAAATAAGGCAAGCACCGGGCACAAACCAAGTGAGATAGCTCTTCAGTAAGGTACAGGCCTTTCCTGTCTAAAATATCAAGCCCCATGGCATCACGGGCCTCACAAGTTGTTGTGGTGTCAAATCACTCTTTGCTCAACTGGACTGTTATATCTAATTTGTCTATATTTTTTTCATTTTGCTATCTTTATCCAGACGACTACATTCATAGTTAAATTCCCACAAACAAACAAACAAACAAACCAAAACCCTTTGCCCTATGTTCTATATCTGGAAAAACCTAGACTACAGAAGAATTTTTACATTTTTCTACCTCTTCAAGTTGCAGGAGTTTTTTCAGTTATTTTCATTATGTCTTATTCAGCAATTAAAAACTATCAGGCCACAAATTTCTCTCTGGCTCAGAATTAACCCTTGACCAAGAATGCTCACGGGTTCTCATGTTCCACATTTTAATTTCTACTTTAGAGCTCAGTAACTCTGACTTGTCTGTGACATAATAGCTGTTTAAAATATATTGGTGCTGTTCCGGCTTTCCTGCTAATAAAGCGCGTGTTTAAATGCCCTGATCTATTATTCTTTACAGATCTTTTTTAAAAGTTTTGGTTTTTGTTTGTTTGTCTGTGTGGTATTAATGCCTATCTTTTCTTAAAATATCCTCTGGTATTTAAAAAAAAAAAACTTAATTCTACAATGAAGAATATGTACTTCAATTTGAAGACAGTAAGTCAACTTATGGTCCACCTCAATGGCAAAGGTGTTTGAAAAATTCAATATTTTTAAATATTTTTAAAATTCAATATTTTTAAATATTTTTATTTTTAAATAATTTTAAAATTTTTCAAATTTTTAAAATGTCTACCAAGAGGGTGCCCAGGATGGGGTGTGTGTGAAATGAATCAAATGCATTCTGCATTTATATGAAATTCTCAGAGAATAAAAAAAAAACTTGAAAAATGTATTCCTGTGGATATTCTCATGTATAGGAGACATGCACAAAACATTCACCATTGGCACTACTTTTAATACATAACCAGCCTAAAAACAACCTACATATCCACTGAAAATACAAGCTTCTATATGGTTTTTATAGCTGTATATTACCCAGCTGGCATATACGCTACTTAGAAATTAACCAAGTATACTAAGATGCTCAAAAACAACAAAAAAGGTTAAACTGTTTACATATCGGTCCATATGGATACACTTTTAAAAACAGGCTGTAATTAACACAAAATTCAAAATAGTTGTTACCTCTGAAAGTGAGAGAGTCTGAGACACAGATGAAGAACAAATATACTGATGGATGTGGCAGTAAGGACTAGATTCTTTCCTCACTGGAAAGAATTCTTTCCTCATGGGTAAGCATGTGTTACTTTTCTTTTCTTTAAAAACTCTTTCTCGTTGTCTGTCTCTGTCCCTTGGAAAAGTAGTGTTTTGACTACAGTAAGGCTATAACCAAAGAGACCTATATCCATCCAAATGTCGTCCTGTCTTCTACGGGGCATGAAATAGCAATTCTGAAACTATTCTGTGTGTACTCTTACTATGTCGTAATCATGTGTGCATGTGTGGGGTCTGACGTCGATGCATCAGACCAGGCCTCAAGCCGGCAGTCCCCAGTGACTGAGAAGTGGCCCTACTTTTCCTGCGGTGGGCCGCGCCCCTCACCCTGTCTGGAGCCCGGGACAAGCTGTACACACCTGAAGCACCTGCAGGGCCGCAGCGCGTCAAAAGACTTGCGATGTCACCTCGAGCCACTTCAGCCCCGCAGGCAGTCACCCTCTGTGAAGTGACACGGCCTCCCCGATACGCCACCTGCTAAGCTCTCTGGGCCTGACGGTGGTCGCCACTCACACGTCACCGCTTTGGGCACCGAGACGTGGTGGGTCGCGAGACTGGCTGCGGGTGACCCTGCGTGCTGACCGCCAGGACACCGCGAACCACAACGAGTCTGCACTCACCTGCGCAGCACGGTCCGCGGCGCGACCGGAAGTGCGTCACCGGCCCGACCCCGCCCCTCTAGGAGTGTTGCTCTCCCTCTCCGGGTGCCCCGCCCGGAGTCTGCGGTTCCCCTCTGTCCCCTAGGGCTCAATCCCTTTGTCGTAGGCGGTGGGATCTGACGCCCTAGGACCCTTACTCCTGGGGACCTTGATAGGCCCACCCGAGAAAGGCCACCCGAGCTTGTGTCTTGGTAAAGCTGCAGGTGCCAGCAGGTGGACTGTGCCAGTGCATCACAGGCTGGAGGACCCAGGGTCCACTTTAAAAATAAATGTTACGTAATGTCATCCAGGCCTGCTGGGCCTTGATTGCAGCTGTTCTGGAAACTGAGGCTGGAGATGGAGTTTAGTGATACACTGCTTGTCTGGCACTCTGGATTCAAAAACCAGGGCAAATAATAATAATAACCACCCGTCCTTACCATGAAATTCATAACTACCTGCTGTTGACACAAGAAAGCAATCCTTACCTTAAAAGGAAAAGGAGATAGTTTCTTCTCAAACCAAACTTGAGTGATCATAGCGCAGGAGCACAGATTTAGGTTACCCCAAATATAACACGTTCCAACGCAGAAGCAGTTTTAATAGTTTTTTCAAAAAAAAAAGTCCTAAATCAAAGTTTAAGATACATTGGCTGGGCACATCAGAGAGGTGGTTACAGAAAGATAGGGGACACTTTTCTATAGGTCAGATGGATGCTATATGGTAACTTTCTTGGCTTTTGTGTTGGTGGAAGTTGATGGCCTGTCACAAGATCCCATCAGGTGTTTACTACTATAGGATGTTAGTTCTTACAGAAAAATGAGATAGGAATGGTTATTCAGAGTGGTAATGCTAGCCAAAAATATGATAATTAGCCTCTGCAGCTGTAGCATTCCAATGTCTCAGCACCACTATAGTTCTGATAAGTCAGTCTTTGTAGACACAGCTTTTGTTCAGTAATTGAAAGTTGGCACTGCCTAAAGACCCACAAATAATACCATACATCATAAAGGATATATGAAAATGATTTATAGTGACATTACTTTGATCTAATGGCATACAGACTTGCCATGCAATTCGGAAGTCACAGCCTCAGAGCTGCTGTCTTTCGCTGGTGTTTCCACAAATCACAAAAGCGTGATCTAAAATGTTGAATGCTCTTTTGACAGAGTTCTGAGTGAAACATGGGATGATTTTTTTTCTTTTTATGATGCTGTAGTTAGATTCTTAAAATTACTACATGTTAAAACGTGTGAACATATGTTGTGGAAGTCCTAGATTCAGGTCAAGGTTTTTGCATACATGAATGACCAGCCACGTACTAGCAAGTCTTCCTCCAAGTCTTGGTTAAGACTGTCCTACATTGCAGGCTTTGTGGCACTTCTGACTTTCATCCACAATGCTACCCATCACCATCAAATGTAAAAAATTACCCCACATAAAGTCCTAGAATGAACCCTGGGGGGAGGGTAGACAGTACTAAAATTTAAAAATTCTTCTACCTGAAGATGCTCACAGAAGCCCACCCCACACTGAGGAGCTATTGGGAACTGATGGCTGCGGAGGGGATGATCTTCAGGGAATGAGATGGCGGGAAGAGGAGTCTATTTTCTTCAGGAAATGGTATGTGGTCCCTGAGAGGCTACCCATGCTCCAGGACTAGCAACACTAAGAGAACTCCGTGAGTTCTAAAAAGAACACATGAAGTTGGAGGAGAAGGGACAAGAAGGGGAGGGGAGACAACGCAGGGGAGGGAATGGAGAGGGTTGTCAAAACCATTACATGTGTGTATGAAATTCTCAAGTATTGAAAATGAACCCCCTTCCTGACTCTGGTAACAATAGTTCTTCCTTCCAGCTTGGCTTGCCCCCATCCTGCTGTACCTGAGGGGGCTGGTTGGCCCTGTCCATCCCTCCAGGCTCTCACCACACCCATTTTCTTAGCTCTTCCTGCCATTGCACACTTGTTCTTTCCTAAATGAACACCATTCACAGAATGCTTTCCCCTTACCAGCCCCCTTCGTCTTGACTGTTACAAGAATAATACCTACCTGTACTAGTGATTCATAATTCAAGAAATTAAACTGAAAACATAGCCTGGTAGACTGCTGAAAGGGTCATTGTAGAATTAGGAAGGAAAGGAGTTTTTAAATGGTGAAGACATAAAAGATTTTTAAAAAATCCAAATTAAAGTTCTAGCCATACAATGCATGGGTGAAGAGAAGATTAGCCAATGAGAGCAAGGGTAGTGAGTTTGGAGACATGGCAAGACTCGCTACTCAGAAAAGAAATACAGAGAAGAGGAAATGGCCAGTACACTGAGGTGAGGCCTCCTGGCCCTGCCACTGACCACCCGTGAGGCTTTGGGTGAGCATTAATTACCCTTTTGGAATGCCATTCGTTTAACTGAAGAAATGAAGCGACAGAGTGGATTTATACAGAACTATAGCCTATTGTTTCGCCTAAAGTAATGGCGCTGGATTCTGGAGTTACACTACAGGTCATTACAGGTATGACATTAACATGACGAGGGGAAGAGGCTGCCATGCCTGACTGCTTCAGGTGCATGTTCTGCATAGCTTCCTAACAGACATCAAACTCAGATTTTTTTTTTTTTAACCACTAGGAAGATAGACGGACTCTATGGTCGATTTATGACATGATAACAGTTGAAAGTTCTCCAAACAATAAGATGGTAGGACGATAAAACAAAGAGCTAGTCACTAAGTGACGAAAGGAGCACAGCATACCTCCTTTCTCATGGGTATAGCCTAGTAACAGTCTCCTTCCATGTGTCTAAACTGGGCCCTGGATATCCTTCTTGGCCCAATACTCCAGGCATGAGATTCTCCCTGACCTTCAGAATACTACAGGAATACCAGCTTTTAGACCCACAGTTTCTGAGTCTCAGATCATGCATTCCATGTCAATGGCTTTTTAATATGTATGTTTTTGTTAACCTCTTAACTCAGCTAGCTCCCAAACAATTTAGACTTGATTATTAGATGTATTTATCAAGCTTTAAGGACACAACAACTGAGCAGTATTGTTCTATTATAATCCTTTAAGCTAATCTGGCTACCTCCCAGCCTAAATCCCTGAGAAACATGCATTTCAGCACTTCTCTGGCTTTCTGTGCTCCAGATGTTTACTCCTGGTGTCTCTAGGACTCTTTCCATGTGGCTAATCCTCAGGTCCTCTCCTCCTTCCCTGGCTAGGAGAAAGTCCAGCCCTCTTCTCCCCTCTAGTCAGTCATTGGCTGATCAACTAGCCTTATTGACTGTAGGGAGTCATTTGCCTGTTTCTATGAATCAGAGAATGAGAGAAAGAAAAAAATGAAAAGTCTACCTGCCAGGCAGAATCAAGGATGGTCAGGGTCTATTGGCAGATTTCCTGGCTTGCTGAGGCATGGATTGGTAAGAAGAGGTGCATTTGAGTCTCAAGGTGAGGGGTTAAGGATTCTATTTACCTTTGTGGAATGAACAGGGAAGCCTTTAGATGGGATGCCCCTTGTATATTTCAGCAATTGTTTCTGTTTGCTTGTGGCTTTGCTTCCCATGCTACTGTGAAGTATAAAAAAGCTTAAGAAAGATAAACTCAAGCCTGCAGGTTGCTGCTGGATGCTGTTGCTGTGGTACTGACCAGCAGTCCTCTAAAATTTAACACTTGGCTTTCCATCTTTTTTCTGCCTTTCCTATCTTTAATCCTCACTCCTCCCCCTCCTCCCAGAGGCTGTTCAACTCATGCTAGTAGGTCCGGCACAATTGACCATGCAGGGAATAATTGGAGAGCAATGTTTATACAACATGGGGACAGGTGATTTTTAGAGCAAGGATTGCAACTAGATATGGGGGCACAGAAATCAACATTTGAATAACACAAAGATAATCTTTACACACAGCACAATAACATTGTGCCTACAATTCCCCTAGAAAGCCAAAGAACCCCAACCCATGTTGTCATAAAGAGTCTTGGAAAAGTCTTGGCTTTAAGGAATTTACAATCGTCCGGCACACCAAAGTCCAAAGTCCCAGGAAAACATCAGTGACTCCAATACTGTGTGTCTTGTTGTATGTAACACAGGTTAGTTAATTGTTTAACACTTCTAACTATGTGAGCATCTTGTTAATTGAGCATTACCAAACATATAAAGCCTTTGGTTAAGCATTAGAGTCTCATTTTCTACCGGGTACCTCGTGGATGATGGGATGGTCTGGGCTCAGCCTAGCCTTGTGGAGACAGTGTGGAAGATTGTCAGAGCCATCTCCCACAGAGGTGTCTTGTGGGTGGCAGGGTCGGTGTTTCTTTCTTTTTTTTTTGTTTTTTTTGTTTGTTTGTTTGTTTTTTGAGACAGGGTTTCTCTGTGTAACCCTGGCTGTCCTGGAACTCACTCGGTAGACCAGGCTGGCCTCGAACTCAGAAATCCGCCTGCCTCTGCCTCCCAAGTGCTGGGATTAAAGACGTGCGCCACCAACGCCCGGCTAGGGTCGGTGTTTCTGACTGGTCAATTCTAGTTGCGTCTTGTGCATCGCCTCTGGCCATGGTACATGGCGGCAGAGCTAAGCAGAGACTCCACCAAGCTTAGATAGTTGGCCCCCCAAAAAAAGCCACAGTTTTAAATATCTCCTGCAACATTCCCCTTCTGAGTGGAAGGTGGACTCCAAAACTGAGCACACTATTACCGTAAAGGGGAGTGGAACAACTTCGAAAGGCCAGACGGCAAGTGTTCAGCCCAAGTGTCTCCACAGAACAGATATGCTTATAAAGACCTAGCTGCAAAAGGGCCCTTGTGGTGTGGGTTCCCAAGCCAGATGAGAGATGGTAGAGTACTACCTATACCCCGGACAGTTTTCAGGGAGCATGGCAGGAGTGGGACTGTTCCCCCAGCCAAATCAGGCTTGGGACTACTCAACTCCATAGAGACAAAGGGCACATCATGGTAAAGCTAGTTCTGTTTCTGTTTCCCTGTCAGAATTGGCTTCTCAGAAGTCATGTGACCTGAAGTCCACTAATCTAGCTGCTGCAGCACTTCCTCCCATGTCCTTTTTTTTCTCCCCTCCCCACTTGACTCGAGTTATATAAACTAGCCTCACTATTTCAATAAACGAGTTGTCCTCTGACACAGTTTCCCCAGTCATTTATACCTGCTGTGTTCTCTGCTGCGGGAGACCCTGCTCGCCAGCTCCTCAGTATCCTGAGCCCACCAGTGCACAATGTCCAATGGTGATGGGGGGGGATCCACACTGGGTAGATTTTCTTATTTGCTATAATCATCGGATTTCTTCCCAGAATGGAGATTTTGATGCTGAAGTTTCCTCTTACTAGAGAAAACACTCCCACACTCTTCACGTGTGCAGGATGAGTCCTTTGATGTCTTTTTAATGTTCTTTAGCAGAGAGGCTTTCCCATAAGACATACAGTGAGAGGGTTCTCCCTACTGTGACTTCTTTGGTGCTGAGTTAGCTCTGTGGGAAAGTTGAAGGGCTTTCTCGATACTTTGTAAGAGTAAGGCTTTTCATCTGTGTGAGTACCGTGCCCGTTGGCTAAAAGGAAAAGTCCTTCCAAAGGCTTAGTCGTACTCAGTCCACTCATACGGTTTCTCTCCAGTGTGAATTTTCCGTTGTCAGTGGATAAGTGCAAATAAAGCCTTGCTACATTGGTTTACATATAGAGTTTCTCCTCGGTGTGGATTCTCTGATCGATAACAAACTCAGAACTGTTGGTAAAGCCGTTTCCACATTCCACACAGGGATAGATAAGGTCTGTCTCCATTGTGCATCCCATGTGCCTTGTCACTGGAGGCTACATGCCTCACGTGGCTGTGCTTCTCTCCAGTGCAAATTCTCTGATGCTGGATTAATGATGGATTGCCATCGAAGGCCTTTCCGTATTCCTTACACACAAAGGATGTTTCCTCCAGTGTGGATTCTCTGATGTCTAACATAGTAAGAAAAATAGCTGAAGCTTTGTCCATACCCCTCACATTCGAAGGGTTTCCTTGAATAGTTGTCGGCTCCTTAAACCTGACAGGTCAAGGGGAGAGGAGAGAGAGAGATCCCGGTTTTGCCAGGTCTCTCTGGAGCTGAGCGGGATGGTGAGTGTCAGCGGTCCAAAGAAACACACCAGTTCAGGAGTCTTGTCAAAGCAGGAACTCAACTTTAATGTAACAACTTCTTGTTTGTATAAACTTGGAGCATAGGGAGGAGGGGTTTCGGTGGGGTGAGATGACGAAGGAGGTGGGGAAGGGTGACTGACAATGGCAAAGCTCTACATCAGCAACAGAGGGGAAGAGGCAGGGCCAAACGGGTCTTATTGAGTCACCCAGATATGGAAGTGACTGAGACAGGTCTCAAACTTGAGCCAGGCTTGGGTTTGTCCTCAAGGCCCAAACCAGGGCCAAAATGGGGCCCAACAAAGAGTGGATTCTTAAACCTTTCTTTAAATATTTGTCATAGTAGGGATTTTGTGGTCCTTACCATGTTCTCGAGTTTCTAGGAGGTCAGTTCTCTGTAGGACACTCCAGCAATCCACAGTCCGGTATGCTGTTCTTTTCAGAAACTCCTTATGTTGATCTAGGCTCGCCAACAATGTCAGCTGTGCTGGCTAGCTTTATGTCAGCTTGATCCAAGCTAGAGGCACTAGGGAGGAGGGAGCCTCAATCAAAAAATCGAGAAAATGCCTCCCCAAGACTGGGCTGTAGGCAAGGTTGTAGGGCATTTTGTTAATTAGTGATTGATGGGGAAGGACACATTGTGAGTGGGGATACCCTGGGCTTATGGTCCTGAGTTCTGTAAGAAAACAGGCTGAGCAAGAGCACTCCTCCATAGCCTCTGCATGAGCTCCTGCCTCCAGGTTCCTGCTCTGCATGAGCTCCTGCCTCCAGGTTCCTGCTCTGCTTGAGTTCCTGTTCTCGCTTCCTTCAGTGGTGACCAGCGTGTGTAGAAGCATAAGCTAAATAAACCCCTTTATTCTCAACTTGGTTTTGGTCATGGTGTTTCATCACCGCAAGAGAAACCCTAAGACATTGATCTTAACATCTGCTGTATGAAATGGAAAACACAAATGCTAAGTCTAAAAATTGAAAGAACACAAAAATTTATAGGGCTTTGAACGGTACCATACCTACATCTACATCAGACTGCCGAGAAGAAAATGCTGTTAAAATGGAAGCACTGAATCCCACCGAGGCAGAGCAGGGCCAAGATGAACAGAACCTCAGTGTACACATCACAGAGCCGCCCAAGCTTTCCTAGGCTGGGGTGCTTGAACGGTGTGGCTTCCATGGTCTAGTCTTCCTAGTACATTCTAGAATCTTTTGAACATATGCTGCCTATGAGCCAAATGATACAGAACTTACATACAGGATGTCGAAGAGGACCTATGCTTCAAGTGGTGGCAATGGAATCGTTAAGACTCGTCATGAAATAAAATAACAGACGAAAGAAAAGCAGAAGCAATGGACGGGCTCTTGCATTTTAAAATTCCACTTCCTGAAGATGCCCTTAAATGTTAGAGACACTTTAATAAGGGAACTTAGCTGTGGCAAGACAGAGAGAAAGGAAATTACAAAGGTGCTTAGAAAACAATATCCTGTTTGGGCCCGAGCATAGAGCGGGTCACAGGCGGCAGCTCTGTACCCAACCCCAGAAAACCGAGAGAAACAGGGACTCCCAGGAGCTTGAACTCACGCAGCATCCCAGGTAAGGAAAAAGCAGCACTCACCCCAAACAGGGAGCAAACGGGACCCACTGGGACCCAGGAATTCGCTCCTGGCCCGGGGCAGGCTCCATCCGGTCTGGGCCTGAGCACTTGTGAATCCTGGGAGGCAGCTCTGCACCCAATCTCACAGAATCCAGAGGAAGCGGGGTTCGTAGGACCTCTGTGCCAAGCAGGGTCTTGGGCTAGGAGGTGGCAGTGCTTGCCCCCAAACAGGGAGCAGCTAGGACCCACTGGGACCCAGGAGTTCACTCCAGGCCCAGAGCGTGGGTTCCTTCCGGTCTGTGCCGGAGCAGATCCCGAGAGTCAGCTCTGCACCCAATCTCGCAGAATCCAGAGGAAGCGGGGCTCGCAGGACCTCTGTGCCAAGCAGTTTCTTAGGCTAGGAGGTGGCAGTGCTCGCCCCCAATCAGGGAGTAACTGGGACCCACTGGGACCCACTGGGACTCACTGGGACCCAGGAATCTGCTCCTGACCCGGAGCCCCGGCCCCTTCCGGTTTCCACCTGAGCACCGAGCACATCTTGGGCCTCAGCTCTAACTCAAGCAGCAAAACCCATCCCAAACAGTTCTGACACAACCTAGATAATAGGAAAGACAGGCCCCAGTCAGAGACAGCTCTGATAGAAACAAAGGTGATCCAGATGGCAAAAGGCAAGCGCAAGAACACAAGCACCAGCAACAAAAGGTACTTGCCAGTATCAGAACCTAGTTCTCCCACATTAGAAAGTCCTGAACTCCCCATATCACCAGGAAAACAAGAACCAGATCTAAAATCACTTCTAATGATGATGCTAGAGGACTACAAGAAGGAAGTAAATAACACTATCAAAAAACTTGAGGAGAACACAGGAAAACAGGATGAAGTCCTTAAAGAAACACAAAAATCCTTTAAAGAATTACAAGAAAACACAAACAAACAGATGAAGGAATTGAACAAAACCATCCAGGACATAAAAATGGAAGTGGAAACAATAAAGAAATCACAAAGGGAGACTATCCTGGAGATAGAAAACCTAAGAAAGAAATCAGGAGTCATAGACACAAGCATCACCAACAGAATACAAGAGATAGAAGAAAGAATCTCAGGTGCAGAAGATACCTTAGAAAATATTGACACAACTATCAAAGAAAATGCAAAATGCAAAAAGTTGTTATCTCAAAATATCCAGGAAATCCAGGACGCAATGAGAAGACCAAACCTAAGGATAATAGGTATAGATGAGAGTGAAGATTCCCAACTTAAAGGGCCAGTAAATATCTTCAACAAAATTATTGAGGAAAACTTCCCTAACCTAAGGAATGAGATGCCCATAATCACACAAGAAGCCTACAGAACGCCAAACAGACTAGATCAAAAAAGAAATACCTCCCGTCACATAATAATCAAGACACAAAATGTACAAAACAAAGAAAGAATTTTAAAAGCAGTTAGGGAAAAAGGCCAAATAACATATAAAGGCAAACCTATCAGAATTACACCTGACTTCTCACCAGATACTATAAAAGCCAGAAGATCCTGGACAAATATCATACAAACCCTAAGAGAACATAAATGCCAGCCCAAGCTACTTTATCCAGCAAAACTCTCAATTACCATAGATGGAGAAACTAAGATATTCCATGACAAAACTGAATTTACACAGTATCTTCCCACAAATCCAGCTTTACAAAGGATAATAGCAGGAAAGCTCCAATACAAGGAGGGCAATCATACCCTAGAAAGAGCAAGAAAATAATCCTTTTCCATCAAACCCAAAAGAAGATAACCACACAAACGATGTCTCCACTATTAGCAAAAATGACAGGAAGCAACAACACCCTCTCCTTAATATCTCTTAACATCAATGGACTCAATTCCCCAATAAAAAGGCATAGGCTAACGGACTGGATACGCAAACAGGACCCAGCTTTTTGCTGCTTACAGGAAACCCACCTCAGTGACAAAGACAGACACTACCTTAGAGTAAAAGGTTGGAAAACAATTTTTCAAGCAAATGGTCCTAAGAAACAAGCGGGAGTAGCCATTCTAATATAGAATAAAATCGACTTTCAACTTAAAACTATCAAAAAGGATAAGGAAGGGCATTTCATACTTGTCAAAGGAAAAGTCAACCAACATGAACTCTCAATTCTGAATATCTATGCACCAAATACAAGAGCGTCGACTTTCATAAAAGAAACCTTACTAAAGCTCAAAACACACATTGCAGCTCACATAATAATAGTGGGAGACTTCAACACCCCACTCTCAGCAATGGATAAATCATGGAAACAGAAACTAAACAGAGATACAGTAAAACTAACAGAAGTTATGAACCAAATGGACTTAACAGATATCTATAGAACATTTCACCCTAAAGCAAAAGAATATACCTTTTTCTCAGCACCTCATGGTACCTTCTCCAAAATAGACCATATAATTGGGCACAAGACAGGCCTCAACAGATATAAGAAAATTGAAATAATTCCCTGCATCCTATCAGATCACCATGGTCTAAGGCTGGTCTTCAAAAATGACAAAGAGAATGGAAAGCCCACATTCACATGGAAACTGAACAACACCCTACTCCTTGATAATCAGGTAAGGGAAGAAATAAAGAAAGAAATTAAAAACTTTTTAGAATTTAATGAAAATGATGACACATCATACCAAAATCTATGGGATACAATGAAAGCAGTGCTAAGAGGAAAATTCATAGCTCTAAGTGCCTACAAAAAGAAACTGGAGGGAGCATACACTAACAGCTTGACAGAGCACCTGAAAGACCTAGAACAAAAGGAAGCTAATACACCCAAGAGGAGTAGACGGCAGGAAATAATCAAACTGAGGGCTGAAATCAACCAAATAGAAACAAAAAGAACTATCCAAAGAATCAATAAAACCAGGAGCTGGTTCTTTGAGAAAATCAACAAGATAGATAAACCCTTAGCTAGACTAATCAGAGGGCAGAGAGACAGTATCCAAATTAATAAAATCAGAACTGAAAAGGGTGACATAACAACAGAAACTGAGGAAATTAAAAAAATCATCAGATCCTACTACAAAAGCCTATATTCAACAAAATTGGAAAATTTGGATGAAATGGACAATTTCCTAGACAAATACCAGTTACCAATGTTAAATCAGGACCAGATAAACCATCTAAACAGTCCCATAACCCCAAAAGAAATAGAAGCAGTCATTAAAAGTCTCCCTACAAAGAAAAGCCTGGGACCAGACGGTTTTAGTGCAGAATTCTATCAGACCTTCAAGGAAGACCTAATTCCAATTCTTTTCAAACTATTCCACAAAATAGAAACAGAAGGTACACTACCCAACTCATTCTTTGAAGCCACAATTACACTCATACCTAAGCCACACAAAGACCCAACAAAGAAAGAGAACTTCAGGCCGATCTCTCTTATGAACATTGATTCAAAATTACTCAATAAAATTCTAGCAAACCGAATCCAAGAACACATCAAAACAATTATCCATCATGATCAAGTTGGCTTCATCCCAGGAATGCAGGGTTGGTTCAATATTCGGAAATCCATCAATGTAATCCATTATATAAACAAACTCAAAGAAAAAAAACACATGACCATCTCACTAGATGCTGAGAAAGCATTTGACAAAATTCAACACCCCTTCATGATAAAAGTCTTGGAAAGGTCAGGAATTCAAGGTCCATACCTAAACATAGTAAAAGCAATATACAGCAAACCAGTAGCCAGCATTAAACTAAATGGAGAGAAACTTGAAGCAATCCCACTAAGATCAGGGACTAGGCAAGGCTGCCCACTCTCCCCCTACTTATTTAATATAGTATTGGAAGTCCTAGCCAGAGCAATTAGGCAACACAAGGAGGTCAAAGGGATACAAATTGGAAAGGAAGAAGTCAAAATCTCACTATTTGCAGATGATATGATAGTGTACTTAAGTGACCCCAAAACTTCCACCAGAGAACTCCTAAACGTGATTAAACAACTTTAGCAAAGTGGCTGGATATAAAATTAACTCAAGCAAATCAGTAGCCTTCCTCTACTCAAAAGATAAACTGGCTGAGAAAGAAATTATGGAAATGACACCCTTCAAAATAGTCACAGATAATATAAAATACCTTGGTGTGAACCTAACCAAGCAAGTAAAAGACCTGTATGACAAGAACTTCATTCCCCTGAAGAAAGAAATCGAAGCAGATCTCAGAAGATGGAAAGATCTCCCATGCTCATGGATTGGAAGGATTAATATAGTAAAAATGGCTATTTTGCCAAAAGCCATCTACAGATTTAATGCAATCCCCATCAAAATTCCCACTCAATTCTTCTCAGAGATAGAAAGAGCAATCTTAAAATTTATTTGGAATAACAAAAAACCCAGGATTGCGAAAACTACTCTCAGCAATAAAAGAACTTCTGGAGGAATCACCATCCTCGACTTCAAGCTGTACTACAAAGCAATAGTGATAAAAACTGCATGGTATTGGAACAGAGACAGGCAGGAGGATCAGTGGAATAGAATAGAAGACCCAGAAATGAACCCCCATACCTATGGTCACTTGATCTTTGACAAAGGGGCTAAAACCATCGAATGGAAAAAAGATAGCATTTTCAACAAATGGTGCTGGTCCAACTGGTTGTCAGCATGTAGAAAAAAGCAAATTGATTCATACTTATCTCCTTGTACAAAGCTCAATTCCAAGTGGATTAAGGACCTCCACCTAAAACCAGCCACACTGAAACTAATAGAAGAGAAACTGGGAAAAAGCCTGGAATACATAGGCACAGGGAAAAAGTTCCTGAACAGAACACCAATGGCCTGTGCTCTAAGACCAAAAATTGACAAATGGGACCTCATAAAGCTGCAAAGCTTCTGTAAAGCAAAGGACACAGTCAATAGGTCAGAGCGGCAACCAACAGATTGGGAAAAGATCTTCACCAACCCTACATCTGATAAAGGGCTAATATCCAAGGTATACAAAGAACTGAAGAAATTAGACTCTAGACAATCAAAGAACCCTATTAAAAAATGGAGCACAGAGCTGAACAAAGAATTCTCAACTGAGGAAGTTCGAATGGTTGAGAAGCACCTAAAGAAGTGTTCAGGATCACTAGTCATCAGGTAAATGCAAATGAAAACAACACTGAGATTCCACCTCACACCAGTCAGAATGGCTAAGATCAAAAACACAGGTGACAGCACATGTTGGCGAGGATGTGGAGAAAGAGGAACACTCCTCCACTGTTGGTGGGATTGTAAACTGGTACAACCACTATGGAAGGCAGTCTGGCGGTATCTCAGAAAATTGAACATAGTGTTACCTGGGGACCCAGCTATACCACTCCTGGGCATATACCCAAAAGAAGTTTCACCATACAACAGGGACACATGCTCCACCATGTTCATAGCAGCCTTATTTATAATAGCCAGAAGTTGGAAAGAACTCAGATGCCCTTCGACAGAAGAATGGATGCAGAAAATGTGGTACATTTATACAATGGAATACTACTCAGCTATTAAGAACAATCAGTTCACAAAATTCCTAGGCAAATGGATGGAGTTGGAAAATATCATCTTGAGTGAGTTGACCCAATCTCAAAAGAACATACATGGTATGCACTCACTGATAAGTGGATATTAGCCCAAAAGCTCACAATGTCTAAGAATCTACATATAGACCACATAAAACTTACATAGAAGAAGGAAGACCAAAGTATGAATGCGTTGGTCCTTTCTAGAAGGAGTATCAAAAGTTTCAACCAGAACTCCCAAAGTCTAAACCAGAGAGCACAAAGGGAGGGACTCACGCACCTGTATAGGGAATTGAGGGTGACCTTGTTAGACTTCAGTGAAAGTGGAGGGCCAAGGTCCCCGAAATTTTGGATCCCCTACTGTGTGGGAATTCGAGAGCAGGGAGATGGGACTGGGAGGATGTTTGGAGCACACCATCACAAAAATTAGGAGGAGGGGATATGGGATAAGGGATCTTGGGGGAGAATGAGAAAGGAGATAACATTGAAAGGTAAATACGTATAATATCCAATAAAAAACCCACACAGATAAAGGATTTTTTTAAAAAGGGAGTTTACTTATTTTAAATTAATTTCAAAAAGTTTCTAGGAGTTGCAAATTGGCTAAGATCCTATTTTAAGCTCTCCACAAAAGAACTTAAATCTCTGTTCAATATTCTCAAGAGAGAGGTAAACCCTAACTTCCTCAACAGTTAATTGACAGAAGAGAGGTAATCTCACAAAAAGTAGAAAAATCTATTTCTAATCGATATATCATATAGTCTGATTAATTGTCAGTGGTG
>NW_021604632.1:5660148-5678363 GCF_004785775.1 Grammomys surdaster
CTATTTCTAATCGATATATCATATAGTCTGATTAATTGTCAGTGGTGCTATAAAAGTCCTTTGACAAAAGATTATTAATATAGATTTATATATCCTTAAATAAGGTCTTCATGACTCTCTGAGTGTAGAAGGAGCAACTGTTGGCGCTTCTGCCCTGATTTTACAAGAACTCTGAAAAATTGGCTTTAAAAACAAAAGAGGGGGAACGGTACCCCCTCAGAAGGAGTCCCCCTGAAATACTCTCCATCATGCCTTGTTCACTTTTCTCTCTCTAAAGCTGAAACCTCATGGCAAATCTCTTGCTGACCATGTTGGTGACCTCGGGCACCACCAAGACCAACAAAACTTTGCCACAGATATGGGGAGGGACCCTCATACCCGTAAAGGGAATGCCCCAGACCCAGTTCCCTTATGGAGCCGAGGACTGATATGCCTGTCCAATACCACAGAAGGCACAGCTAACCAGCTACCACAAATATTAATGAAAAAAATAGATACTCTCACAAAGCCAGGCCCAACCATAAATACGATGAATAACAATTTACATCCAGGGAAGAGAAATCTCCCTGAGAATCCCCTTCTTTTTTCTTTCCAGGTAAAAATGAATCACCCGTGATGCCTGCTATTAGAAGTTCTAATCCAGATGGGCCAGAAGCCAGGATCCTCGCCCTTACCCTCACCCCCTACCTTTTCCCACCTGCACAAGGTTCCCTGAAGCTTGGCAACTGCAAGATCCTGCTTGGCAACTGCAGATAGACTCAAAGCAGTGTACCATATCATCTGAAGAATAGCAGGGAGACCATAACTCAAGCAGTGTACCATATCTTCTGAAGAATAGCAGGTTGCAGTCCTCCTCGCCCCCACGAATAACTAGGACCTGCCGGTCGGGTCAAGTGGCACCCAGACTTGGGGCTCGAGGCACGGACCCCTCTGGACGGACCCTCATTGAGAGGATGTGCGCACGACATCAAGATTGAGCGAGACAGAGATCGTCACCCGCGACCTGTCATCCACGGAACCAGGTTGATGCTGCCATCAAGAAGACGGTTGAAGTTCATTACCATCAGCCGAAAATTGAAGAGGATCCAGAAGTGACTCCACAGGAGACTGACACAGCTGCCAGCTCCCCTGCCTCCCCCTATGGTCGACCGCTAGACTTCCACGCCCTCCAGAAGGGTTCCTGGTATGCCTGGCTTTGCCCTCGTTTCTCTCGATAGAGAGCTTGGCCTCTCGATCACCACAACAAAAATTGGCTTTTTCCTAAACCAAGGCCGCCCTTGATATGGCCGCTAACATTGGGGAGCTTTCCTTTATGACAATATTACACCCCAAACTGACAAATGGTTGGTAACTTGAACATTTACAAGGGACTAGGATGGCTGTGAGTTAGCCCAATGACGGGATTATTGTAGGTCCACTTCCCAGGGCCCCACCCAATGCAGCCGAAAAGGAGTGCGTGGTGCTGGGAGTGGGTGCAGCCTACATGGCCTAAGACAGGGCTCTCACCCTCCTTTCACCCACATCGGAGTCCCTTGACGTTGCCCATCGTCAACAGCCTAAAACCTTCGACCATCGATGTGACTCGTCTCACATCAGTGTTTTGGGGTTGTGAACTTGTCTAAGACCCCCCATAATTAGACATCCAAATTCAAAATTCACATAGTTGGGATTGATCATAAGATGCCTTCTCTAACTAAACAGAGAGGGGGGAGATGCCAGAAGCCAGGACCCTCGCCCTTACCCTCACCCCCTACCTTTCCCCACCTGCACAATGTTCTCTGAAGCTTGGCAACTGCAAGATCCTGCTTAGCAACTGCAGATAGGCTCAAAGCAGTGTACCATATCATCTGAAGAATAGCAGGGAGACCATAACTCAAGCAGTGTACTATATCTTCTGAAGAACAGCAGGTAGATCATAATTCAAGGCAGTGTACCGTATAGACCATGACATGTTTCAAGGCACAGGCCAAGAAGATTTTGTACTTTTCCACCACCTGGCCCCTCTTACCCCCTCCCCTTGTAAAACATGCTATAAAAAAGCATTTCATGTTCAAAAAAAAAAGAAATTTTAAAAAAAATTATAAAAAAAAGAAAAAAAATCACCCTAAGTGAAAAAAAAAGAAAACAATATCCTTAAATGCTACACGACGACCTACTGCATGGGTCCCAGCCGCAGGTCCACAGGTGGGCTCCTAGAGATGAGTTAAATCCATAAAAACCGTGACAACTGCAATGCCTACTTATCAGACTCCAACTCTGACCATCAGCCGCACTGAGAACATACTGTTCTCATTCTGCCTGTGTGGACACCCTTTTCTATTTCATACTGGACACAAACAACAACCCCCCCCCAAAAAAACGGCTTCTGTATTCCTAAAAATACACATTGTGTCTTAGTTCTGGTTACTCATGCTGTGATGAAACACCATGACCAAAAGAAAACTGGGTAAGAAAGGCTTTATTTTGCTTACACTTCCACAGCGCCGACGGAAGTCAGGGCAGGAAATAAAGCAGGGCAGGAACCTGAAGGCAGGAGCTGATGCGGAGGCCATGGAGGAGTGCTGCTTACTGGCTTGCTCCTCATGACTTGCTCAGCCTGCTTTCTTATAAAACTCAGGTCCACCAGTCCATGGTCCTCCTCGCCCCCATCAATGGCTAATTAAGAAAATGCCCTACAGACTTGCCTACAACCTGATCTCAGTTCAGGTTCCGTCCTTTCAGATAGCTCTAGCTAGTATCAAGTTTACATAAAATTATCCAGCACACATTGCAACACACTTAAAAATCATCCTCTTATATATACAGTGTAAGATTAACTTAATTTCAGCTTCCAGGTTACCTAAGACTCCTCTGATATTGATCAATTTTTTACTTTGAGGGTAAGTGGATGAGTCCAGGACCTCAGAAGACAGGTCGGGGTAGAAGAAAAGATCTGGACATGCAGTCAGGCTAATAAACAACTGTCTGAAAAGGAACAGCCGAGGCACTGTGTTCTGTGCTTGCTGGGTTGTTTGGTATCGTCAATCAAAGCTGGACACTAGTCATTAACTGACTGTCCACCAACCAAGCATCTCAAACTTTGCTCACCACCAAGAGAGCTTCCACCAGGGAACAAAGTGTACTGCCACTTCAGACCAAGCCTTCCCGTTAGTTAGCTTTCTAGAATGAAGCCTCTTTGATTCTGTAAATACCACTCTCAATAATAAGCCTCAATCCATGTAGACACTCCCAGCTCCCACTTTGCTACTGCAGGTGTCCAGCAAAGCCACTACACACACATGCTCACTCTGCCCCATACCCCAGCCTACATAGCATGTGCACTGTTGTCAAGGTTAATCTGATCAACTGGCTCCCAAACCCTCCACCAAAGGGTCATGCTGCTTGTGTTTATGGATGCCCAGTAGAGGGCACTCACAACCTACGAGGCTGCTTTTTTTTTTTTTTTTTTTTTTACATTTTAATACTAACTTTCATATCAAAATCACATACCCACCTATTTCCTTTTTTTTTTTTACTTCACTTAGAACTTCTAAGCATGTTTTATTAGACAAAGACTAAACAAATTGTCATGTCTGTTACACGTAACAAATGGGGACAGCTTTTAACAGAAATTCAAAACTCCAAACATCTTTTTATTTTAAATACAGGTATCAAAACAACCCTGTTTTTGATACTAATAGCAGTCAGCCCCCACACCACTTCAAGAATTAACACAATTGGGGACTATTCATTATATCTGCTACTTTAAACCATTCCAACGGCAGCTCTAAATACGATGGCTAACGCATGCCATTTCTGATGCTAAAAGAGTGTCAGATGGCCGAGGAAACATTCTGCTTCGTGATATTCTCCCTGAGAAAGGACTCGCCTAGAATCTGATGGTTGTGGCTGGATAGCTCCTTGGGTAGCCTATCTTTTCTACGTCCCGACAATCTACAGTAACTTCTGCCCATCAAACCTGATACTTTCATAATACTGATCCTTTCCTACCTTCTTAGGCATCCTGACTCCATCTTGTCATAAGCGCTAGCATCTGGACGAGAGTCTAGTCATTTCTTGGGTTCTGGAGCCTGGTCAGTTATGTGAGTGTGAGAAGGGCCTCCTCGTGCCCTCCCACCCGTGGGCTCGGCGCTTCCTCACTGCCTTGGACTTGGTTGACGCAGGATAGCAGACCTTCCGTCCCCTTCAGCTTCCCTACAGGCTGGTTCTTTTTCATTCATCTGAACAACTGGCAGAGAGAGACAAGTCTGCTAACAGACTCAACTTCAGCCCAACCCCCAGGGCTAGAAACTAAAAGTTCACACTGGAACAGTTTGTCCCGTCACTGTCCACTTATGACAAGCATCTCAACTCACATTCTTGATAACATCACCTAAATATTCCTGGAGTCCAACTTCCCTTTACCTTAACAAAAACTGTTCTGGTTCAACACTTACCCAGCTCTAGTGTAGTCTTACTCGGAATACATCTTCTGCCCAGCTGATAACAGGTCCCTGCCAAGACCTTAAAAAATTCTTGAGTGAATCAACACTAAAGTCAGTGGGTTTTGTCAGAAACTTGCAAGAAAGGAATTCACAAGGCTGTTCAGAGCCCTCCAGGTGACCCTTGATGAATAGTGATGTCTAAGAAACCTGGATTACAGGCTAAAACCCAGGGCCAGGAAACTGTTGTGTCGATGCTAAGCAGACAGCAATGAAAGCCACAACCTTACATAGAGAGAAGCCACCTGGGGGATCTTCACACACAGTCCTGCAAAAGGAATAACCCTAAATGTGCGACGGGAGATGTGGAAAAGATGGAGGTGGTCTCTCTCCAGGGAGAAGAGAGACATCAATTAGCAGCCTTGAAACTGTCTGACAGAGAGACAATGTTGTCAGTGATTTCTACAAGAGTATGTCAGTGGTCCAGCATGCCAGTTAGCAATCCTCCGGAGTAAGTTTACCCCAGGCACCATGGAGACTCTGGGGATCAAACTCAGGCAGTCAGATTAGGTGGCAAGCACCTTTACCTACTGAGCCATCTTTCTAGTCATTGTAGAGTATTGCATATCGTTTTTTTTTATTAAGTGTGTACTGTGGAGGGGGTAATGTGCATGTGAATGCAGGTGCCTGTTGTGGGCAAGGGCACTGGATCCCCTGGAGCTGGAGTTATGGGCAGTTGTGAACCACCTACCATGGGTGCTGGGAAAGGAACTCAGGTCTTCTGCAAGAGCAGTGTCTTAGCCATGGAGCCTCTGCTCCAGCCCATAGGAGAAGACTTAGAAGCATATTCATGGGAAAGAGACAATAATTCTTCTAGTACTATCTCACTTCAACCTTTGATTAACTTGAGATTTTAGTCAGATGTTGAGAACATAGTTTTTACTAAGTCTTTATAAAATTGACACTTATCTTCTAAAGTTAATTTGGAAGTGGATTTTTTTTTTACAATTCAAAAGGCTATTTTTTTTTATTGTAAAGTCATTTGAAATGGTAGTGAAGTTCCAACGTAGCCCAGGCTGGCCTTGAACTTGCTATGTGTGAGATGTGGGAAGTATGAAGGTCCTTGTGCTCCCAGGTAAGGGAGGCAGGAATGTTCAACAGGCAGTATTGTTCCTTCAAACAAAGAGATGTATCACTGTCCAGAAAGCTGGGAGCATATGTGGTTAACAGCCAAGGGATCTTTGCGCTGTGTGACCAAGACCATTCTGGACCCTTCCCCAGACCCTTGTTGTGAGCTTTTCAATCTGTAGAACCCATCCATACGGGGAATGTCGCAGATACTTTACAAAGAGTTTTGATGTCTCTTGGACTGACATAAGACTTAGTTATGTTTTAAGCTTTACCGTGCGCATGGGATTGAGTTATCACCAGGAAAGTTTTCAGCAAATTGTGCTGTGCAGACTCTCCAAGTGTGAAAACAACTCCGGCCACTTAGTCATGCTGAGCCGAGCTTCCTTCTTGCCTCCCTCAGATCATTCCTCTACTGGCTGTGGTGGTGCAGAGATCCTCACAGCTATGTAATCGAGAATAACATGGAACGGACCCTCCTGCATCCACCTCTGGGATTCTGAGACTACAGGCACGTTCCCAGTTTACACGCTGCTGAGGTTCGTTGGTGGGCCCGACTCATGCATACTTGGCACTTCTCTGCAAACTGAGCTAAATCCCTAGCCTCGGGGCTTTTGGGTTTGTTGTGTCTTAGACACTATCCTACTGCTGTGAAGAGAAACCACAACTGAGGAAACTCTTACAAAATAAAGCACTTGATTGGGCCTCAATTATAGTTTCAGAGGGTAAGCCCAGTATCAACAGAGCAGGGAGCATGGAGGCATACAGACAGATGTGATGCTGGAGGAGCTGAGAGTTCTACATCTGGATCCACAGGCAGCAGAAAGAGAAAGTGACATTGGGCTTGGCTTGGCTTTTTCGAACCTCAAAGCCCACCCTGAGTGACACACCTCCTCCGACAAGGCCACGCTTCCTAACGCTTCTCAAGTAGTGCTACTCCCTGATAATTAAGCACTTGAATATATGTGCCTTTGGGGGACACCCTTATTCAAACCACTACATCTTGAACTCCTAGTCTTGTACGTTTCATTTTCACTTTTTATCTGTGGCCAGTTGACCAGCTAGGTCTTCTGCTCTGTTCAAATAGGAATCTCTCGAATGCTAGTATTTGGCAGCTTGCTGTATTTCGTAGACTTTGATAACAGTGAGTTGACAGCCACAGGGAGAAGGTAGCAGCAGCAGGCAGCGCCCTCTAGTGTTAGAGCTGTAACAAAAGGCTGGTGGTTGGACCTTTAGTTCTACAGGTGGTTAGAGTTCTTGTGCAGACATAGAAAGTCAATATTTCTTAACCCTTAGCACAGCAGTTAACCCTGCTGGCACAGCAGTTTCCTGGTAGGCTTTATCATCTGGACACCCAAACTTTTGACAGCAGCCAGATCACAGGCCTGGAGCATGAGACCCTTGGCCTTCGAGGCTCAGCTGCTCCCAGAAGCTCCTCCAGTGACCAGAGCCACAGTTTCTCTTCCCTAATCACTTAGATAATTAATTAATTAATGTATTTGTGTATGTGTGCATGTAGGTGACCAACCTTAGGCGTCATTCCACAGCAATCACCCACCTCACTCTTTGAGACAGGGTCTCTTTGCCGAGACCTGGGGCTCATTGATGAAGTTTGGCTGTCTGACCACGGAGCTCCTGGGATCACCCAGTCTCTGCCTCCCCAGGACTCATACAACGCGTGTACACCATCATGCTCAGCCTTGTGTGAGTCCCTCAGGCCCTCACACTCACGTAGCAAGATTTGCGACTGACTGAGGTATCTTCCTAGCCCCTCCACACAGCCTTTCACACTTTCTCAGTCTTCACCTTTCTCCCCTCTCTCTACCTCCACTATCCCTCTTGTTCCCACTCTGGACGCCCTCTTGAATTGTTTTGGCTGTCCCTTATTGCTATTGTTCCACCACCATCTGGAGAACAGCTGCCACTACTGTCTCAGTTCTGCTGCAGCTGCTGCGGCGGGTCCTCTTGCCGGTAACCCATCTTGTGACACCGCATCATCCACAGAAGCTGCTAGCTTCTCAACTCTACTCCATCTTCTGTGAGACCAAAGCAGAAGCAATATACCTTGCAGGTTAAGGGTTCTGTTTGCAGTTGAGATAGATACAAGTAAGCTCCCCTGCAGGTTAAGGTTTCTGTTTGTAGTTACAGAGTACATTCTTGTTTGTCTCGTGTCTCCTTCAAGCTAAGGTTTCCGTGTGTTCTAGGAGGGCCTGAGGTTATTCACAAAATGCTGGGTAGGATGGTGTGTGCTTGTTGTATGAGTGCTGGAGATGCAGTGACTGGGTGATCCCAGCAGTTCCATGGTCAGACAGCCTAACTTTGTCAGTGAGCCCCAGGTCCTGGCAAAGAGACTCTGTCTCAGAAAGCTAAGACTAAGTTCCTGTTTGTTAGCTCTGAAAGAAACAGCTTCTGGCCCCATTCATGTGATCTGTACCTCATCTTTCCTCCTTCCCTTCTATTGTATCTTTATAACAATGTGTAACAGACAACTCGGATTCTCCGGTTAACCACTTCCGATGCTCTCCCATTTCTGCAGCTTGGCGTACAGCCTGCTCCTTCCTTGTCAATCCTGTTCTGTTGTTGCTTCTTCTTGTTTGGCCTGCTTGAAAGAAGCCTTGCATTAGGCCTAACACTATGTGTGTGTGTGTGTGTAGGGGGAGGGATAGCAGCGTGGGAAAGAGCCAAACATTCTGCTTCTATAACCAGAGGAGAAGTACTTGCAACCAGTCACTGCTAACCTCACGGGCAAATAAGTGAAGGTTTATGTTTGTGCCAATCATAGCATCCTCCTTGGTCCCTGTTTGAGCTTAAGCAGATATGGCTACAGTGTTATCTAGAGGTCTCTGGGACTTGTGGTAGCAGAAAGGGCAGTTCAATCTGTAACAGGCCTGGCTGGGGTTGCACCTTCCGAAACCAGAGTCAGTAGTTTCCTTAAGTCATTCATGGAGTATTCTAAACAGCCAGTTCTAGTCGTAGTCCAGCTGACTACTTTCAGAGTTTTCCTGCTCAATGCAGTCAGGCTAACACTGTGCCTCTGGGAGAGGTGGGTTCTCCCTTAGCTGTCTCAGAAAGAAACCAAACTGAGTGTGACTCCTCTTAGGTCCTGGCAGGATGCAAAGTATTGGCTCCTATACAGTTGGGTTACAGTTTGGGTGGTATGTTTTCTTTTCTTAAAGATTTCCTCTGTGTCTTTGTATGAGGCTGTGTGTGTGTGTGTCCATGTGTGCAAGTGTCTGTGGAGACCAGAAGAAAACATTGAATCCCCTGGAGGTGGTTGTGAGTTTGCTTGACATGAGTGCCGGGAATTGAACTCTGACCCTCTGGAGGAGCAACAAGCTCCTTTATCTCTCTCCCCTTCCCATGGTGTGTTTTCTAAATTTCGTGTAGGATTCTCTATAGATGGTTTCAATCCCATGAGCTCCCTGTGCTCAAGCTCCCAGCGTCTGGATTCAGATTATCAGCCCGGTGTCTCGGCTTCTGTTTTTCTCTCCAAGCTTTCTCCTTGAAATAGTAATAGACTGTTTTCGTGATTTTTGCCGGCAGCATTTGAGTGCTCCCCCCTCACCCGCCCCAGTGGGATTCTAAGCCATGCTTTTTCTCTGTGTTCACTCCCAAGGCCTTTCCCCTTCACCTTCCTCATGAGCACGTCTAGATTGTGATCTGTAAGTTTGTGTTCTACTTATCTTAAATATTTGATTTGGGGTCTTTCGCAATGAAGCTCAAATCTATGTGCATGGCAAGAGAATTTAATAATGTAAACAAATGTGGTCTCACTTCCTGGGCGTAATTATTTTATTTGTTCCTTTGGGAAATTTTCTTGTTGTGTCAGCATGAGTGTTGTTACTGTCAAATCAGACTGTATTATGTTATGGGGGAGGGGACAACGAGAGAGAATTAATGGCCTTCCAGCTCTGATCGGCGCCTCTGGAAAGCACAGTTACTTTCAGCGTATAGTGGCATCATCTAGTCTTAGAATGAGAAACTTCAGCTAGTTTCCTGTTAGCCTGAGGGTTTAGACCTCAGGATCCTTCCTTTGACTTCTTCCAGAGACAAGACGATGCTGTTCTTTCCACTGCTAATCCCCCAATGTCAATCTAAAGCTAACATCTAATAGGCTGAACACTCCTTAGGATGCAGAAACCAGTGAGTTTAGACTCGCAGAGAACAAAGCAAATAAACTTCTGTCTGCATAGAACCTCCACTCTATTTTTATTTTTTGAGACAGGGTCTTATGGAGTCTAGGCAAGCCCCTAACTCACTAGATAGCTGAGGCTGGCCTTGAGCTCCTGAACCTCTTGCCTCACTTCCAAAGTACTAGGGTTATAGGCATCTGCCACTAAGGCCTACCATGAGCTCTAGTCTTTTTTTTTTTTAACTTTTTATTGATTCTTCGTGAGTTTCATTCACATCATGCATCCCAGTTCCAACATCTCCATATCCCTTTATATCTGCCCTCTGCCCTTGCCACCTCCCTCCCAAAACAAAATAAAAAAAACAAAAATTTTAAAATAAACCAAACAAAGCATAGCAAACATTTTGTCGTGAAAGTGGTAGTATGTCACAGTGTGTCACACAGTACACCCTTTTGTCCTCACAGCTTTACCTGCAAATGTTCATTGCAGTGAGTCATTGGTCTGGTTCGAGGCCTCTGGTTTCTGCGACACCATCAATACTGGTCCTCACCAGGACTCCTCTCAGTTATCCTGTTCTTGCCCTGTGCCATGGAGATCCTGAAGCTGTGGATCTGCAAGACAGGCCCTTTGACACACCCCAGCACTTCATAGATGAGGTAGACGGTGGGGTAGACCAGCTCGAAGCCCTGGATCTGGGCCTGGGTAGTAGCTGAGCTGGTCAGCTGGACAGCTCTCCTGCAGGCGCACCACCAGGTCCAGCTCTCCAGCACTGCCTCGGTTAGTTCTTCCACTTTCACACCCTTGGGGCTGGCTCACCCTTGCCTTCACCGTAAAGGCCAGCTCTACTGTGTATATGAGTATATATATGAGGTGCAGAGCCAGCTCCCCCAACTGCCTCAGGTGGTGAAGGGGTAAAGGACGTCTCTCCCCTGCACACAGCCACCTCATGCAGGTAACTGGCAGGGCCAGCCATGAGCTTTATTCTTAATACAAACTTATTCTTCATGGCTACTCTAAAAGTACTTCCTAGGATGTTGTGGTGGTGAAGGCAAGGCAGAGAGAGCATGTTGGCAAGGCTCCTCACAGCTTGGCAAATCAGGAAGCAGAGGGTAGATGAATTGAATCTGGGAAAGGAAGCAAGCCGAGCTATCATCCTCAGAGACTCAGCTCCAGGGTCCACAGAGGCCAGCCTGGCCCTTCCTCCCCTCACAACAGCACGACCATCTGGAAGGGCAGGTGTCCAAGTACATGAGCCCTAGAGTCCATTTCCTGTCCAAGTCATAACACAGTAGTATATTTAAATTTTTTATTATTATTATCATTATTATTACTGACTTCAATGTCTGCTAAAGACATGTAAAGAGATCATCCAGCACAGGGGCTTGACCCACGTGACACCACCAAGCACAGTCCTATTGTGTCAACTTCATATACCTTGAAGTCATCCAACTTCCTTAGCTCTTTCGTTAGCTCAAGTCTCTTGCTCATCACAAAGATACTAGACACTTGGTAAGTGACAGGCTCCGCCTCTTGCTGGCCTCTGAAGTTGTTCACAGTCTGATTTTCAGTTTCCTGGATCTAACGGAACAAAGGGTGACTGACGTAGCATGGGAAGTGCCCATCTGGCCCAGCACCTTTCCATGCTTCCCAGTCTGTTAAATGATGCTCAGGAGAAACAACTCTAAAATGCCTGAGACTTTCCACAAGATCCACTTCCCAAAGGAAATGCCGTCTGAACATTGGTTCTCAAGCTGGCTGCATCAGAACCAGTTGAGAAGCTTTTCAAAACTATGATGATTGCATCCTACCCAGAGAGCACTAAACTTTCAACCAGGTTATTTGAATACGAGAGAGAGAGAGAGAGAGAGAGAGAGAGAGAGAGAGAGAGAGAGAGAGACAGCATGCGCGTGCGCACACACACACACACACACACACACACACACAACTCCTTGGAAAGCCTTAAACTATGAATGGCTAAAAGCAAGTGTTACTGTCATCCCATGGTATCTAGACTCCAAGATGTTGATAAGTATCCCTCAGAGCCCGGGACAGATGATTTACACGGACCCAAATACCAACAGTTCCCTGGTTAAGAAAAACTGCTTCAGGCTCTGGCTCATTAAATATGAATCCAGCCTAGGTACTGCATTTTTTTTTTAAATCTTCCTCAGGTGATTGTTAACATGCAGCCAAGCTTGAGAATCCATGACTAACACCTGTTGCTAGAGAATATTCTAGTATGTAGCTAACCTCCACCCGGTACCACTGGGTTTTGAACTGGGGAGCTTTCCATTGGAGATTGGGTTGGGAGTTGAAGACGTTTGAAAAGAAACTAGTTTGCTGCTCTTTGTGATCAAGCCAAGGCGTCCCACAACATGCATTATGTCTCCTCCAATGAAAGGTCTGTGGCTTATCGCTCACCTTGTGACTTGGCCTTCCTGCCACAATTTAGGAGGATCATTAACCATAGTCAAACAAAGCCATCCCTGGGAACCTCGAAAACATGGGAAGTAAGAGAAGCCAGGTACAAACGGCTCCCATTAGTGTGTTATCTTCCATTTTAGAAAGGGTCTGAAGTAAGTAAACCCACAGAAATTAAAGAGAGGGGCTGGAGAGATGGCTCAGTGCTTAAGAGTATGACCTGCTTTCATTAAGTATCTAAGTTTAATTCCCAGAGCCCCAAGGGGGCTCAAAACCACCTGTAACTCCAGCTCCAGGAGATCTAACACCCTCTTCTGGCCTCTGGGGGGCACCTGAACTCATAAGTATGTACACCCATACAGATACACAAATGTATAATAATTTAAAAATAAGTCTTTAGGGGGTGGGAGTCGGTCCAGTGTTTCCCAGAAGGGCCACATGGGAAAGAGAAAATGGAGGGAGTATATTTGATGGGTACAGAGTGTCCTGTTAGGGTGATTTAAAGAAAACCATCTTGGAAATAAATAGATGGTTGAATAGCATGGTGTGTATATGAAATACCACTGAGTGGTAATCTTTGAAATAGTGGCTCATTTAATAGTATGTGAAAAATCCACGAAAGAAAGTTTTTATTATTTTTAGCTAACATTTAACATTACTAACATAAAAGTAATTGTAAAGACATACATTGAAATAAAACTGTTATATCTATCTTCTAAATAGACTCAAGCTTAACTCAGTTACTTATAACTGATCAAATATTTTTAAAACATATGGCCACAGAGATAACTCAGTGGATAAAGGCATTAGTCACCAAGCCTGATGATATGATTCTCCTTCAATTTTGATAGAAATCGATAATTAGAAACCTGTAAAATATTCTGTTGCCTATTTACTGGAATCATTCGATTCCTTAATTCCTAGAAATTAGTATACTGAACACTTGCAGCCAGGTGTGGTGGTACACAGCGGTGATCTACCAGCACTTGGTGGGCAGAGGCTAGAGGACTGAGAGGAAAGAGCTAGCCTGAGTTACTTAGGAAGACCCTGTTGTTCAGAATTTTAGAAGCTTCTGAACCCACACTTACAGGTTCTGAGATAAAGTTCAGACTTTAGCAAAAGTTTTAGAGACATAGGAGGGAGCTGTATTTAGAGAGTGAATCATCTGTGATTACATAAATGTCACTTTTTTCTTCCCTTTCCACCCCAAGACAGGGATTCTCTATGTAACCCAGGCTGTCCTGGAACTCACTCTGTAAACCAGGCTGGTCAAAGAGATCTACCTGCTTCTGCCTCCTGAGTGCTGGGATTAAAGGTGTGTCCACCGACCAGCTCACTTTGTCATTTCTGAAGATAGTAAACAAAATCAATATTGAAATAACAGTAGTAGTGTCTTTTCCTGGCTGTTCTGTTTTTCTCTTCTATTTCCTGTCACAGACTCAGGTGACTGGCCTGACTCAGGACAGAGACTTTGAAGGAAACTTTTAAACAAACATGCTTGGGTCTGGAGCAGCTAGATCCCAAGACTAGATCTAGCCTTCTCAGTGAGTAGAACAGTGTGAAACAATTTTTCAAAATTATCCACACCCAAAAGACACTTGAAACTCTGTAAGACTGAGCCCAGTGATCTACATGTCTGATGAGTTATTCTCTGATGGTGAAGGCCCAGTTGAAGCAGTCTGTGAGACTGAACTGGAGCACCTGTGGGGAGCCACTTCAGTGCTGCCCCGAATGCAGGAAACACCTAGACTAAGCAGGATGCTGTAGCAGATATTTATATTAGGGGCAGAAGAGTCCAGCAGTTAGCACACCATAGTCCAGGTAGAGTCCTTTGTTGTATTGGAGACCTTATCTTCTTGGAGACCTTAGAGGGAGATGGTCACAGCATGAGGACCTGAGTGTAGTTCCCCAGATTCCACATAAGAGCTGGGCGTGGCAGCTCAGACCTGGAGCCCAGAGATTGAAGGAATGGGAAAGATTTACATAGGCAGGCTGGCCAGCCAGTCTAGCCAAAAGAGCAGGCTCCAAGTTCAGTGAGAGACCTTGTCACAAAAGAGTCATGGAGAGCAGTAGAGGAAGACACCTGATTTAAGCTCAGGTCTCCACACGTATGCACAGACACACACTCACATACACACATATGCACACACACACAGGTGCACACATGCACTCACACACACAGACACACAGACACACACACATATACACATACTCACATACACACATATGTACACACACACAGGTGCACACATGCACTCACACACACAGACACACAGACACACACACATATACACATGCTCACATACACATACATACATACACATACATGCACACACATGCACACATATACATGTGCACACATGCATGCACACACAGTCACACACAGAGACACACACAGGCATACACATATATGCACATGCTCACATACACATACATATACACATGCTCACAAATACATACGTACACATACATATGCACACATACATGCACACACATGCACACACATGCACACACATACATATGCACACACTCATGCACACACAGGCTCACACATATATGCACACATAAACGCGCGCGCACACACACACACACACAAATCTTGAGAGATTTAGCTCATTCCATCCACAGAAAATATCGAAACACCTAACTGGTGATTCTGACCCTCATTGTCAATTAAGGAAACCAAAGTCAATTTTTATTTGCACTGAAATGGATATTTTAATAGGCATTTCTGAAGACTTCAATAAAAAATTTAAGAAAATGTACTAACAGATCTTATAAGCTATATCTTTTGAAACAGGCAGTATTCAAATAGTGCAGCTCATAAGCAGCTCATTTTTATTTGGAATAATTTATAAAATAATTAATTTATCATTATTCAGTCATAATACTCTAAAGTACTATACAGCCAAGACTGTAAGTTATTTAAAAAGCAAGAAATGTAACAGAAGCTATGCTATCCATTTGCTCCGTGTGTATCAGATTAAGAGTTCAGCTTTTCAAAGCAGCTGAACCAGAGATCTACAAAATCACAGCCTTGCTAGACATAGTTGAGCCTGAACTTGTCCTGTGCAGAAAAGCACAGATGCTACGCTTACTGGTTTAGCCTGTGCGTCATTAAACGTTTTACAAAAGAAACGAAGGTGGTGATTGACTGCTATTAGAATAAACACTGTAAGTTAAGATTTGGAAAACAACAAAACAAAAACAAAGAAAAACACTACCACCCACCATGTTAACTACTACATTGTTTAATGCATAGAAAGATGTGAAAGAGGCTGTAAAACCTTTGCTAGTGGGTTTATTCCAGGGATATTGAATAACGTGTTAAGACCCAGAATACGGTCAAGTTTTCAAGTTTCCTTGAGGAGAATGCAAGTGGCATTCAAGCTTGGTGGTAATTGCAGCTTTCAGGAGGCTGAGGCAGGAGTTGAAGGTCAGCCTGTGCTACATAGTGAGTTCCAGGATAGCCTGGGCTACATCAGTTCCTATCTTTAAAAAAAAATAATAATTTGTCTGTTTTTTGAGACAGGGTTTCTCTGTGTAACAGCCTTGACTGTCCTGGAACTCACTCTGTAGCCCAGAACCTCCAACTCCCAGAGATCTGCCTGTCTCTGCCTCCTGAGTGCTGGGATTAAAGGGTGTGCACCACCACACCTGACTTAAAAGAAAATTAAAAAGAAAAAAGACTTTTCCCCATCTTCCTACTTCTCTTTAGGGGTTCTTTTCTCTCCCAAAGTCTTGGCATGTGAGGAGAATGTACTGAACAGAATGGTTTGTCTCAAATATGTAGAGAAAAAGACTTGTTATGTTTGGGTTTGGTCTTTTTTTTTTTTCAGAGTTGATGCTAGTTTTGCTTCCTGGGGGCTCTTGCAAGCAGCAAAGATTTCCAACACAGTAAACTAGCCCTGAGAGAGAAGGATATCTCCCGCAATACGCTACTTCAAAATATCCAATTCCAAATACTCTTGTGCTGGCCAACTCTTCCCAAAAGAGTTTTATGTATGTGCGTGCAAAGGAAGATGGCCATACAGTTTTACCCCTCCCTCTTTGATTAATTATTAAAGGAGCCATTTTAGAATTCCCTGTTGTAAAGTGCTCCTTTGTTTGATGTCTAAATGTGTGGCCATTCAAGAGGACTGAGTGTACATTCTTGCTGCACAGTGAGAGAAAGGCAGGTGACAGGGGGCTTGGGAAAGCAAGGGCACACGCAATCGGGCACACACTCAGAGATGGCATAGGTGAATGAGAATCTAAACATTAAGTCCCTTAGTTAGAACTATCCGAACTAGGCCAGGTGGATAAAGGTGCACGCCGAGGTCCGTCTTTAGGACCCACATAACGGAAGAAGAGAACCGACTCCTGCAAACTGTCCTCTGACCTCCACGCCCGTGCCATGATATACATACACATACATACACACAATAAGAAGGAACAAACTGATAACAATAATATTGTTAAGCAAACAAACAAATAATCTTTAAAACTGCCCTGCTGTCCCGGCTTAGAAAGCACCGACCTGTCCTCCTGAAGGTTTTCCCTCAGAGTGGGAAAATGAGGGGGCTTGACCACTGATTTACTTTACAACACCAAGAACATTCTTCAGTCTTACTCTGATCTAGAGCATGGAGCCAAACCCTGCTATCTTTACTTGGTATCCTGAGCAATTAGCCTGAGGAATACAGTTAATAACTTAGATACTGAATAGTTTATTTTTATTTTTCCAAATGTACTGGTACGTAGACCTGCCATTTCCCTACCAAATGTATCTGTGTAACAGATTTGGGTCATGAAGAACCAAAGGCAAGACTTAGACACTTAACAAAAAAAAAAAAAAAATCACACAGGAAACAAGTGGCCTGGTTGGGAATAGCAACTTCATTTACAACCAACTCCCCACACCCACACCCACACACGCCCCTCATTCCTGTCAAATAAGCAATCCTCACTCTCATTAAATAAATACCATCAAATAAACAAAAAGTATGAGACGCCAGCATGGATAACACATCTAGTGTGTCTGAGTTTACAGTAATACATACTTTTATATTTTTCCCATATCTTTAAATTCCTTATCCTTTTTTAAAAATGTTTCTCTATTCTCCTCTTAGTTGTCATCAAAAGAATCTTTGTTTAGGAAAAACAAGTCACTCGAAGTGAATCTCTCCAGCCAGCCCTTCTTCAACAAACGGAGCTAGTCAAACTGGATACTGTGTACCGAAGAGTGAGACTAGACCCCCCATAGCTCACCCTGCACAAAACTCAGCTCCCAATGGACCAAGGACCTCAACAGAAGACCTGGCTGATCCATACTCTGAATCTGCTAGAGGAGAATTAAGAGAATTCAGTTCAGGCACAGGAACAGACTTTCTAAGCTGAATTCCAGTAGTCCGGGTATAAAGACAGGCAACTGACAAGAGGAGACATCGTGAAACTAAGAATAAAAAGCTTCTGTACGGCCCCAAACACCATCATTCTAGTGAAGAGGCAACCTGAAGAAAAAAAAAAACAAACAGAAGAAAAACAAAACTTTATCAGATGCCGTGCGGTGGTGGCGCACGCCTTTAATCCCAGCACTTGGGAGGCAGAGGCAGGCAGATATCTGAGTTCGAGAGTTCAAGGCTAGCCTGGTCTACAGAGTGAGTTCCAGGACAGCCAGGGCTATGCAGAGAAACCCTGTCTCGAAGGAAAAAAAAAAACTTTATCAGATAAACATCTGACAGAGGAGGAGAGGTGTCCAGAACAAAGACCTCAAAACACTAAGCAAGAAAGCGAACAGCCAGACTGAAAACTGAGGTGTGGAACTAAGCAGCAGTCTCGGAAGAAATGCAAACGTCTGATGAACGCTTTTATAGTTTTAACCCACCAAACCATGACTGGTATTTCTGAACTCTCCCTCCTAAACTACTTTCGTTTCTCAACGCTCAGTGAGCTGAGGGATGCTTCTTCTCTATGGATTCCACATGATGGACTTAGCCTGAGGGAAGAATAGCCAGCCAGCCAGGAAGTATTCAGAAAACATCACATCAGGGAAGACTAGTGAGGGGGCAGCGTTTCTTTTTTGTCTCAATTGAAACAAAGTTTACTTAATTCATTCTCTCTCTCTCTCTCT
>NW_021604632.1:5678463-5841543 GCF_004785775.1 Grammomys surdaster
TGAGCCAACACACTGGGCTTTTATCTAATTTCCAATTATTAAGTCTAAAGCTGTTACAAAGTGAGAAGCACCCTGCTTTCCCTTTCTCTTCACCCCTCCCTAGTTCCTTTCCCTGGCAGTACTCAAATGCCAATGAACCCAGTGCATGAAGCAATCTTGTATGTACCATGGGTGATACATAATAAACCAACTCTATGTCATCATAACAATAATCCCTTCCCCAGAAAATATTCAACTACTATTGAACACTGTTGTTAAATTTAGCATCAAAAATTGAGAGAAACTATAACAAAGTCTGAGGGAAAACAAAACAACCAAAAACCAACCAACCAAAGGAAAACTCGAGACACATCACAGAGGCATGAAAGAGATCAGGGGACAGCAGAATGAAGTGAGTCTTACAGAGCTGAATCATGACTGAGAGTTATGTATGTTCCCGAAACAGGAATAGAACTTTCCAGAAGTTCATAGAGCAGTTAAGATGAGAACAAATCTAGGCAACCAAGATCAGGCATGGAGACAGATTCTAAGGATGCCATTCATTTCTGAGCTGATTTTGATTGGATAAGTGATCTTCATCCCTCTCTCAGCCTTCCAGAATTTAGCATCTGACCAAGACTGACTGAAGAACTAAAATACAGAGCTGGAAGAAAACGAGCATGTCACCTAAGACACGGGGCTGGAAAGATGAGGCAGTGCTTTAGAGCACTTAGTGATCCTGCAGAGGACCAGGGTTGGGTTCCTAGCACCCACCAGGTAGTATACAATTATCTATAACTCTGATTTCAGAGGATCCAATACCCACTCTGGCCTCTGTAGGCACCAGGAGTGCATATAGTGTGTATACCTCTATGAAGACAAATAATAGACATAAAATAAAAATAAGTTAGCCTCTTAAAATATTGCCTAAGACGTGTTCTCCAGCGCTGGGAGATATTGAGACCCTAAAGAGTCCATGTGCTCCTATCTGTCAGCATTTACCATATTCAGAATTAAAACTACCACTTAAAACATGTGTCTCTCGATTTATTTGAAAGCAACAGTAATGAGCACATCACATATCATTATGTATGGATACACTTATGAAGAGGATTTGCAAGAGATGAAAAAAAAGGGTGAAACTATTGGCGTCTTTTCACATTCTTGAAATTTTGCTTCATGACTGGCTTGATAGAAGAGACCTTCGATCTTTTTCCAGTCTTCAAGGGATTCCAAGATCATACTATACACCTGAAAAAAAAAAAAACCACGACACTTACACATGAGAAGGAAAAGAGAAAACATTACTGACGAAAATCGCACTTACAGACCCCACCCCTGCCCCCCAGAGACTTGTAGAGCCTGGCAGACACTGGGCTGTCCTCTGAGACCTATGAATCACACAGATTTTAGTACTTCCCTGTAAACCATTTATTATCAGTGTGACCAGGGCACAATAACTTCCTCTGGAATCTTAATTTCCTTGGCACTAAAATAGAGCTAACAATAGAAAGTCCCTCCTTACTGATGAAGTAGATTCCTGTAAGCGTGGGTTATGTAAATATAGAGGTGGAAGGTGAGTGGTACATTGAAATACAATGGAATTGTATTTAGAATTGGAATACAATGGAATTTTATCCAATTATAAAGAATAAAGAAATATGCAGGATCGAGATAGAGCTAGAAAACCGTGTATGGAGTAAGATAACCCTGGCTCGGAAAGACAGGTACCAAATACTCTCTTTTATATTTGGCCCCAGTCCCTAACTGTTAAATATGTAGATCCAGACTAAAGTAAGCCTGAGGAGGACAGGCAACTAGAAAGAGGACCATGAGACTAGGGGGAAGAGAGACTTTAAAGATCTGAAATATCGATTATTAAGAGTGTTCCTGTGGGCAAGAGAATGGCTGTGTGGTTAACAATGTCTATTGCTCTTCCAGAGGACTTGAATTTGATTCTCAGAATTTAAGTGGGGCAGCTGTCAAACACCCTAACTCCAGTTCCAGGGGTTGGACACCTCTAGCTTCCACAGGTACCTAGGGCTTTCATGTACAGGTATCCACACATGTGCATATAATTTAAGAAAATAGCAAAGTGTTGCAGGATATTTGGTCATACTGTGGACTCTGAGATTTTGTTATTTGCTTGGGGGAAAAAAAGCTGTTTCTAGTTGTGGTGTAGCTCAGCCTTAGCATACACCTTTAATCCCCCTGATTGGAATACAGACATGCCCTTAGTACACAGCTTTAATCTGTACAATGGAGTTAAAGTTAGCTTGTAGAAGAAAGCACCCGGGGCTAGAGAGATGGCTCAGTGCTTAAGAGCACTGACTACTCTTCCAGTGGTTTTGAGTTCAATTCCCAGCAACCATATGGTGGCTCACAACCATCTGTAATGGGATCTGATGCCCTCTTCTGGTGTGTCTGAAGACAGCGACAGTCAGTGTACTCACATATATAAAGTAAATAAATCTTTAAAAAAAAAAAAAAGAAGGAGAAGAAGAAAGCATCCATGTTTGAAAGTGATGTCTAATTGAGTGACAGACAAAGTGATGATTCAGAGAAAGATTTGACAGAATAGGATGTGCCCAACTCTCAGGAGAAGAGAGAGGAAAGGGAAGCTACTTGAGGGGCAGTATAGAGGAGAAAAGGAGTCAGGTTTACTGGGGGAGTTGTACAGAGACAAGTTGCAGAGAGAGAACAAGCTAGACACAACTGAAGACAGAACAAGCCAGAGAATAAGAAAGAGACAGAAGATTAGAACAGATTGACAGAGATAGTTTGAAGTCAAGCAGAGCAATTCAGGAGAAGCCCAGAGAAGCCAAACTGAATCAGTCAGCTTGGAGAGGAGTTTGAGCCAGATCAGCTGAGTTGAACCAGCCAGTTAGAGCTCAGAAAGAACTAGAAAGGGTGAGCTTATGCAGCAGCAAGTCTCAGAGGCTGAAAACATTCTAGTCCTAGATAAGATTGTACAGAGGCTAGAAGTTTCCGGGACTAGGCCTAGATCAACAGAAGCAGTAAGCCTTCAGACAACAATTACAATGGATGAATAAAAGTTTCTCTTACAGCAAAGCTTTTACTATTTATTTGTTTGTATTTTGAGACAGGGTCTCTATATCTAACCCTGACAGTCCTGGAACTTACTATGTGGACCAGTCTGGCCTCAAACTCACAGAGATTCCCCCTGCCTCTGCCTCCTGAGTGCTAGGATTAAAGGTGTGCATCACCACATCTGGCCAGTATATTTTTTTCTCCTTTTTAAGAAGCACACTTGTAATTTTCTTGGTGAAAAATTATTAATATAGGCTCTGAAGGTGGAATCTGCTGCCAGAATGCTAGGATTCAAATTCCAGTTCAACTACTTGCTAGCTGACTAATTTTAAATAAGTGAAATCTTTCCTGACCCCCGTAGCACGCTGGCTAGTAAGGCTAGGCATACTGGGAGCTCTTTGCTGAATCAATTGCTGAAGAGTAATTGAGTATGGTTCTACACATCAACCTTGGGCCTCCACATGCGCGTGCATGCACACACAAACGCACAGACACACACACAATGCCCCCAAACATGCAAACCATATATGTATACACATGTTCACCACACATACATGAAAGATGGAAAAAGAAAAATAATATAAAATAGAGAATTCCCCTCTTGGCTCCTTGACCCAGCACCTGCAGATTGTCCTCTCCCCTCCCCACTCCCTTTCCCCCTCTCTTCACATGGTCATGGCCGGCCTCTACCCTCTCTACTCTTCTCTCTCTCCTCCCGCTCTCCCACTCTCTTAATAAACCTCCCCTAGTGGAACCATCAAAAAAAAAAAAAAAGAGAGAATTCCCTCATACCTCACTGTGCACATCTATAACAAGAGGACAATAGGAAAAATGGAAGAAGGAATACAGTCAGGGGAAAGGGGAGGAAAAGAGGAAGGTATTTATATATATATATATAAAGATATCTTGTTACTATTTAAGGTAATTTTCAAAATTAAAATATAAAAAATAAATAAATAGTATATGGGTTGAACATTCCTAACCCTAAACTCTGAAATCTGAAATCCTCCAATGTCTATCTTTCTCTGAGTCTTCAACCTGATACCACAAGTGGAAATTTCCACACCATAAAACTTGGTTACAAGTACAAGATTATTAAAAACATTTAGTGAGATTACTTTCAAGCTGTTTATACAGGATTCCGTCTCTGAGGGTGTCTCATTAGGTATATGCTAAGCTGAGATGGTCTTGATCCCGACCATCCTGGATGAAGGATGTTTAACTCTTTTATACAAATGATTCCTTTCAACGTTTAATACAGCTTGAGGCTCACAGTAACAACTCAAACGGTAGATCTCTCTTCTATTGTAGGCATAATGTTATTGTGCCCTGTGTAAAGATTATCCTTGTATTATTCGAATGCTGATTTCTGTGCCCTCATATCTGGTTGCAATCCTTACTCTAAGAATCTCCTGACTCAATGTTGTGTAAACATTGCTCCCCAATTATTCCTTAACTGGCCAATAAAGCTAGCTGATTAGCCTATGACTGAGCAGAGGAGAGAACAGGGCTGGGCTTCCTCCCAGCCAGGAGAGGGGGTGGGGAGAGGGAGAGGGAGGGGAAAGAGGAGGGGAGAGAGAGGTTGGGGGAGGGAGAGAGGGAGGGAGGGAGAGAAAGAGAAAGAGAGAGAAAGAAGAAGGAGGAGGAGGAAGAGGAGGAGGAGTGGTAGAGATTGATTAGTCATGGGGAAAAAGTTCAGGATAAAAACACCAGAGCAAAGAAAGCCATAAAATGAAAGTATCATAGAGATTTTGGCTGGGAGATAGCCAGATTAGCTTAGAGGATTAAAATAGAGTAATACTGCTCAATTGTTGTGCCCTTAAAGCTTGATAGATAAATATAATTGTACAGTCTCAATTATTTGGTAGCTAGCTTGGTAAGAGGAAAATTGTAACACACTTGTTACAATGCCATTTAACATGCTAGTGCTAACACTTGGTATTATTTCATGCCAAACATGTGCCAGACACCATAAGGCATATCAGAATGGCCCAAGTTGCTTTAAAGCAGGGGAAATAAGACGAATTCACACCTATAGAGCATGGATTTTCACACCTATAGAAATGGATTTCTGTTGAGAACAACTAGAAGAGGAGAGATCACATTCATTAATTTCTTTGTTCAACATACTTTGATACCCTACCACATGTAAGTATTAATATTGGGGGGGAAAGGACCCCAAAGAGGGAGAGGAATAACAGCAGGAGGTAAAATGAGGCAGGGGATGAAAATTATGCCAGGCTCTGCAGGCTAACGTGATTAGTGTGTGCAGACATATCTTATGAGGAGACATGGGAAAGGAATTAATGCACACATTCATTTACACATTCATTCAGCTAACATTTGATTTTTCTGTGGAATTTGTTTCAAAAAAGATTCCTAACTTTCAAAAAAAAAAAAAGAAGGTACTTTTGCATTTAACTACTTACATTGTGTAAGAAATGAGCAATCATTTTACAGAAGTAGGAAACACAGACAAGTACAACTCAAAAAATAAAATGGCCCATGATTCTCCTGTTCAAAGAGAACGCTTCCCTGCTGACATAAGATAAAGCCAGGAAGCCAGACCGGGAGGAGCTTGGCTGTTGTGAGAACCCCAAGGCCTGGTATAGAAAGTTGAGAGAGAAAGAGAGGACTGCTTGAGAGAGGAGGTAAAAATTGGCGGTGAGCATCAAAAAGATTAAAGAGGGGTAAAAGAGACAGCATTGCTTTCATTTCGGGTTGTAAAACATAAGGAGTGACCAAAAAAGATAAATAATCTTTTAGTATAATATTTTATAAAAAATACAAAGTATTGCCAAAGAAAAGCCCCACGTTGACAACAATACTTAAAATTTAACTAAAGGTTTAACTGAAGATCCAACCCTACGCTGCCCAGCTCAGCTTTGCTTACCTGGTCCTCTTCCTTTTTTTTTTTTTCTTCAGCTTTTTTTTTTAAATCAAATCATAATTTTTACTTATTCACACAGGGGTTATAAACACAAAAAGGCAGGATGTGGGGAAGGGGATGACACCGAAGCATGGATGTTCAGGGGGAATACAGATATCTTTCAGAACAGGGTATCGGCTGGGTGAAGGTTCAGGGGACAATTCACTATGACTCTGCCTATGACTCGCTTGTCCTTATCTAAGTTGGTATTGTCTGCCAAGGCTACCTATTTACAAGGTCTATGACTACTCAGGCTTGTAAATTTCCACAAAAGCTGCCTGTTGACATTATCTTATAGCCATCTGTTTCGATGTTTTTCCACTGAGACCCAAGACTTGGTGTTAGTATACATGTATGACAGGTCTATTGCTGATTTTAGGTCTATGGCTGATTTTAGGCCTTCAGTGTGTAAGCAGGGCTGCCCCTGACATCTCCTCCCTTCTCTAAGTATAGAAGGGCTGTAGCGATTCTAATCTTGAGAAGGTGGTGATAGAAGCCTGACCTCCAGTAATTGAAGGGGACCTTGTAATGGCTCCAGTCCCCCTGTCGTTGTCCAGTGAGGCATGAGGGCCATACCCATCCCCATGACTTTTTCCTGGAGAGGGGATACTTTTGACATCAACCCCTATGCAATCAGGCTTGTCCCTCAGGGAACCCAGATGTCAGGAGCCATAATGGGACAAGCTAATAATTAGCAGTTGATCATCCTGAAATGCCTGTCTCGGATTATTATCTGCGACAAGTGTGCCACATCAGCAAGGCTATGCTGGACATATTTTAGGAAATATCCTGCTATTAATATGTTTTTCCTATTATTATTATTAAACATACATAACAATCACTAAGCAACAGCACACCCCTTTGGAGCAGATCTCTGCAGACCCACGAAGATGTACTGTCTTGTAGTGTTGCTATATAGACAAATAGACGACTTCTTAAGTCTTAATGATGATCCGATAAGAATTCCTAAAATTATATCAATGATTATTAAGCTCTTTTATAGTGGGACTGCTATTAGGTCCTTTCTGATAGTCAAAACTGCAATGAGAACTCTGCCAGTCTCCCAAGTGTCATCAGTTAACAGCACTTAGATAGTAACCAGACTCTCTCCTACTCAGAGCACATTCCAAGGTGGTTGTAAAACAATTAACCAAAAGTCACTAATAGGGAACTAACGATTTATTATAGGTGCTAGGACAGAAGAGAAAATATTGCCTGGGTTTATCTATACAAAACTTCACTAATTTCTTAGTTATAGTTTTAAACCTTCATTTCAGTGAACCTGTGGAGCTAGACAGGTGATGGATGTTTAGTCAGATAATTACTCCTAATGGATATGCGTGTAAACATTATCTGTTGTAAACTTCTATTTCAATTTATGATTTGAATTTTGGTGTGAACTTGTGATGAACTTTGTGACATGTGATCAGGTACTCTGAATGATGTATAAGACAAAGGGACGTTCGTTAGCGACTCACTTTTCTCTCTCTCACTCACTTCTCACTTTCTCTCTCCCACTCCCCTCTCTCTCTCTCTCTCTCTCTCTCTCTCTCTCTCTCTCTCTCTTCTCTCTCCTCACTCCTCTCTCCTCTCTTCTTTCTTCCCTGCTTAGATTCTCTCTACTCAGAATTTTCCTTTGTTAGAATTCTTTACCTTTCTCTACTTTGTCTCTCAGCTAGCTTTCATAGGAAACTTTTTATACTTAGTAATAAACTACAATAACTTCTTTAAGTGTCTTTTCTTCCTGTGACTTCAAACCAACAGACCTAAGTTAGAGCCTGGCAGTGCCTGCAGAGAGAGTACTAAGGATATTTGCCTAATTCTCTGCTGTCCCTGGGCTGAGGTATTAAGTGCCAGAAACTGCAGTTTCTGGACAGAGGATACGGGAGGGCAGGCCAGCTACAGTAGCCTAACCCTAGGTCTTATCCACTGCCAACGACGATCTTCCCATCCTCCTCGGCTGCCTCAAGAAGAACCGACTGGAGGAGAAGAAAGAAGATCACCTTCTCCTCCCACCAAGCCGGGTACAACTCCCGGCACCCAGAGAGATATTTTTAACTTTATTTATATTCCCTTGCAGTGCTTAGCCTCGCAGCCTAAGCAAGAATTCAGATCGCCAGTCAGAGGGGATTCTGGGTGGCCCCTCTCTGCTTGGTCTAGGGGCGGAAGTCCCCTCTTTTAGGTTGGGTGGAGATGGGTTTTGGGAACACCCTGAATAGAGTAACAACCTCATCTTGAGTCTCGTGGTCCTCCATAGCTAACTTATGATAATGTATCTGAATAGGTTTTGCTACCAAATTATTTATCTGTTGTTTCACAAAGTTAGTCTATTTAAAGCCCAGGGACCAGAAGAAATAAGCAAAAATAACCCAATTAATGGTCCCAAGATGGGAGGAAGTATGATTGACAACCATGGAGAGGCTGAAAACCAATTCTTATACCAGCATTCATCTGTCTCTTTCTCTCTCTGTCTTTTCTCAGGGCCTTCTTTGACCTTTTTCATGCTCTCTTTAACCATCCCTGTCTTGTCTATGTAAAGGCAACATTCTTCTTTAAGGGCTGTACACAGTCAAGAGCTGTACACAGTCTTTTCTATTGTAAAAGAGTAAATCATGTCCAATAATGTCCTTTGAAATTTTTGGAGGTCTCTTCAGACAGCCAAATGAGGGATTTCTTCAGATTAGTGATGCCAATCCCTAGCTGTTTGATGTTCTTGTCAATGGCCCTTCAAAGGTCTGAGTAGTATGAGTTCGGAGGCCAGCATCTGGATTAGAACTTCTAACAGCAGACATCACGGGTGATTCACTTTTACCTGAGATACTGCTCCTGGGAGGCCCTTTTCCTCTGTAAGGAGGTTCTTTTGTAAGGTTGGGTACAGAGCTGCCGCCTAGGATCTGCTCTATCCTCGGGCCCTGGTCCTCTTCTTAAGTCTGCGTATACTGATCAATCCCTGTAACTCTGATCTCACACATTTTTTCTGCCCTTCTCTGGGTCCTGCCCAGGGTGGGCTTTGGGTTTGTCTCATTCAACCGGAAGCAGCTGTAAGAAACCAGGAGGCTAAGGAAGGCCTCAGTTAAGGTCTCCTATGCCAATAGCTTGTGCCAAGCCTCTCTGGCTGCTCTGGGGTCCACCAAGCTCTGTCCCTCCAGTTCCTTCCCACTCTGGACTCTGGGACTGCCTCCTCTTCTCTTCATGCTGCCCACATTACTGTTGATCGTCCCTCCTAAGTTCCAAGGGAGGCTACTTCAGTGGGCCTGTCAGATAATTCATCGTGCCTGCCTGATTGACTCACGCTAGTCATAGTAGTCAAACCTGCCGCCCCGGGAGCTCACTGATTCAAGCAGACTGGCTGGCCACTAAGTCCCTAACGTCATCCCCCGCCCCCCATCACTAACACCACCTTTGGCAGCACTCGGTTTATAGGAACGGGTTGAAGGTGTGTATTATGAAATATGGTGTGGCGACGGCCATAAAGAGGTACCTGGAGGGCAGGGACCTGGAAAAGGGGTAGAGGCAGAGAAAGAGGGGGACAGAGAAGGACAGAAAGAGAAAGACAGGGTGGCTGGAAACACATGGGAACAGAGAAAGAAAGTGAGAAGGAGAGGAGGGGAGGGAGAAGGAGGAGGAAGAAGGAGGAGGAGGGGTGAGGTAGTGAGTAGTCCTCTTAGACACTGGCAGTAGCACAGGTAGTAATGGCAACAGTCAATGATATAAGTTATTGCTAGGTCACTGTTGGGCGGAGTCTAGCAGAATCGCTCAACAGCGTGGGTTTTTATTTGGGTGCTGGTGGTCCAAATGTGTGTCCATGTTTGACTGGCAAGCACTTTGCTGATCAAGGTAACCTTACAGCAGAAAATCCAGGCTGCTTGGACCATACTTCGTTGAAGAATTTAAAAAGCCTGGCCAGGCCAGGTTATGGTGTGGTTATGGTCACTCATCTCCCTCTCTCCTTCCTGTCCCTGAATGTCACCACATCCAGTGTCTGGGAGCTCAATCCTTCCCCAGGTTCACCCAGCACCCTAAGGCCTGGCTTCTGGATGAACCCCAGGGTTCTGCCAGATGGACTTCCTCCCCCACCCTCCTAACCTTGCCATGCTCCAGTTCACTCTGTCTTCATCTCCAGCGGGCTTCACACACCTGACTACAAACTTTGAAAGGAGTCTTCTCCTCTGGTGTTCAGGGGTGGAGACCCCGTGCCTGGAGGTGGCATGTGGAGGAGGATGTGAGGAGGAAGGTGGTTCTTCCAGAAAATGGTGCTCTGTAAGAAAACAAGGACAAGAGGAATAGAGACCTGACATCCAGTGTACAAAGACAGGAATCAGGGGGGAAAAAGTCACGGTCAAGTGGATGCCAGCGGGACTGTGTTAGTTCTGCCAATACTCAGCGCAGAGATACAGGATGCTGCAGGAGTCTTTGGGAGGACTGGTAAGCACAGGTCTCCTTGAGGGACTGCTGTAAGCCTGACATTGCTAAGGTAGCAGAAGGCATTTGCACGGTGCTAGTGGAAGTGCAAACTGGTGCAGCCACTGTAGAAATCAGTGTAAAGAGTCCTCAGAAAAATCTATGATAGACCCTGAGACCCAGCTATAGCACTTCTGGGCATGTACTTACCTGAAAGACTCCATGCCAATGTATCACCACAGAGATGCCAGCCCAGCCCATCGGTGTTTGCTGTAGCGGTATTCACAACATGGAAGTTGTAAATCCAACCAGGGTGGCCAGAGAAATGGATGAGGAAGACGCAGTCATATATAATTGGCAGGGATATATGCAATCACGGTAAGCATGTCATTGGCTAGGTACTCCTACATCAATCACTAAGAAAATACCCTGAAAGAAAAGAGAGAAAAGACAGGGTCAAGTTAGCCCAGCACTGGCTGGCTAGAAGCTAGCTGGGGGTGGCTAGAAGCTGCAGTGGAGTGGTGTTTCTCCCACACCCCAAAGCTCCAGGTATCCAGCACCAGGCCACAGCTGACAACCCACCTCAGCTATGTAGGGCTTAGTACACAGATGAGAGACGCCACTGCCACCATGCCACCCAGGTTCCCCCTTTCACCTTCACCATATCCCCTGCTGTACCATGGAGGAGCCACAGCTGCCAGAACTGGCTCACTGTTCTGAAACTCAGAGAAAAGCGTCAGAGAAAATGGCTTATCTCCTGTAAACGTGCCCTGGAACATCTGTAATTCTGTTATCAGAGCCTTTAAAAAAAATTGAAGATCAATTCAAGATGGTAGAAGCCACCGGCCTTCACTTGCAAGACACTGAGCAGCTCACTGGGAGGACCCTCAGTCCCTCTTGAGGCTTGGGCAACAGACCTCGAACACAGCATGGGGCTGCCACTGCTCTGGCTGTTCCTGCTCACCTACTGGGGAGGAGAGCTCCAGCTGTAGGGCTGCCCAAGGGCCTCAGAATGTCTTAGTGAGCAGGTGGGTCAGCTTTCGCTGCAGACAGAGAGGTGGACAGCAGCCTGGAGCTCTTTCGAAACCTGTGGTTGGACACCCTGCCCAGTCAAAAGATCAACCTGACTCTAGGCAACAACAGGATATCTGAGATGAGCCTCAGCTGTAGTCCAGTATTTATAGTGCTTCAGAAACCAGAGACCTTGAACAAGACCAATGACTTAATAAGCATTTGCATATAAAGCTATTTGAATACATACATACATAGATACATACATACATACATATATACATACATACACATATATTCATACATACTGTGTGATATACTACCACTTTGATGAATAAAGGTGTAATGGGGAGGTGAAAAGGATTGTCTTGTATGTGGCAGAGAGGCAAAGCTAGAGGCATGTGGTGGCAACAGACATAGAAGCTCATTCAGCTGTGGACTGGGTAGCATTGCCAGGTAGAGCTGGCAGGATGGTGAGCCACAGCCTGGAGCTCAAGCAGATGACGGCAGCATGCTCAAGATGGAGAACAGTTCGTTTTCTGGATTGGGCCTCTTTGAAAAACCTCCATGGTCCGTGTTGCTGCCAGAGGCCATGTTGCTGCATGTGTTCTGTGCAACAGCTGGGAGTCTGTGGTTCGTGCTGCCCCCCATGGCCATGTTAGCATCCATGCTCTGAGATGCCATGGGGCCTTGATGTTCACGGCTAGTATTAACTGCCAAAGGCCATGTTGATACACTCGATCCTGTTGCCACCAGAGACCATGTGGAGGCCCGTGGTCTGTTCAGGTGCTGGAAACCATGTAGAGGCCCGTGGTCCGTGCTGCTGCAGGCTGTTATGGGCTGGACACTTCTGTCGTAGTGATGTCAATCACTCCAGCCTCACAGTTGAGAATGAGAGACATTGAAGGCATCTACAACCGCCTCCCGCTCCCCAAAGAAGCAGTTTAGACAGAAAGCTATTGAAGACAGTCCTGAAGAGCTTTAAAGTGTAGCTCTTCGCAGTTGATGGCTTCTGTCGGTGGAGGTGGGGACGGTAAAGGACTCCTTGAAGGCCTGGTCACAGGAAGGTTGACCATGCTTTAGCAAGTATGTGGACAACACAAATCATACTTGGTGTTTATATCTACAAGTGTGTGGGGGGGAGAGGACACAGCAATGGGAGGGTGAAACTTGGAGGAATGACAGACCAGTGTGATTGGGATATATTCTGTGAAATTCCCAAATAATCAATAAAAATATTATGGCAGGGGGAAACGAGGAAAAAGAAAATGCCCTATAGGCTTGCCTACAGCCTGATCTTTGGGAAGCAGTTTTTCAATTGCATTCCCTCCTCTCAGGCTTGGGTCAAGTTGACATAAAGCTAGCAAGCATAGGTGAGAAGGAGTACGGGGTTGAGGGTCTAATAAAAAAGGTGTGTTTATACAGGGCTTAGATATTGAATAGGAGTTTATCACATGGAATGGGGGTAGGGTAAGGAGAAGATTCTAGAAGAAACAGCAAGCACAGAAGCATACTGTGTAAAAAATGCTTAGGACTGGGTCAACGGTTAATTGGTTAAGAGCACTTGCTGCTTTTGCAGAGGATCCGGGTTCAGTGCTGTTAAGCAACCGTGTGGTGGCTCACAACTGTCTGGAACTCTAGTTCCAGGGGACCCAAAGCTGGCTTCTGACTTCTCTGGGTACCAGGCACACATGTGACACACATGCATACATATACCACTCATGCACATATAATGAATCTTAATAGGGAATAAAGAACAGTTAAGAAAACCAAATGCTTGTTGTTAATATGACGTAAGAACTTGTTTACCCTTCTTGATGCCAAGCTACTTGTAAATAAAAGAAACAGGTGACCCCAGTGTGGTAGCTGGTGGCCAGCTAGTGGATTATGTAAAGCAATACACTCACGCCCAGAAGGTAAATGTTGCCACAACTCAGGTGAACCGTGTTCTTGGAAAAGGAGCTTAGTATGGCTTATCCCCGGTGTTGGTTCCGATGTTGGCTACACTGAGGTTCATTCACGCTTATATCCGATTTGTACTCCTGACTTACTTTTTTTTTTGGACAGAACTGGACAGGGAAGTTTCAAAAGCAAACAAAAGGAAACGAGATCCAATATCCACAGGAAAATAATTCATGGATGCCCTATAGAGCAAAGGCAAACTGACTCTCAGAAAGATTGCGTCCAGCACTGTACTTTCAGGATAACGCCTTGCTCAATGGCATCTTCCCTAAGGATTTAAAAAGAAATGAACACAGTATTTACACAGTAGTATTTAGAAGTCTATTATTTGCTAGAATCGCTAAGACATGTTTGACAATATTTTTCTTATGGTATGTCCCTTGAATCTGGCATCTAAGCTGACAATGGTTCATTCATCCCTCTTATTTCATAGTGAGTACAAGACTTAGAAATCCCCTAAGCAGACCCTGGAAGACATCCACAATTGACACACCCAACCTACCTCACCTCCTTTACCACATAATGCTTTTCTCTTTCTTGATTTTTTTTCTATATCAACGCAAATAATGTTTTCCTTTTCAGAAACGCAAGCCTCTTGATATCCTTTCGGAAATATCAGTGGTCACAATGGTTTGGAAGTGTGTACTGAAGATAATGGTAAGGGTATTTAGACTGAGTCATATCTACTTGTTTACACTCTATCCTTTAAAGGGTATTATAGGATTTAGGTTATCTTTAACCTGATTCACACAATGTAATAAAATGTAAAACGAAGTGACCAATGTTGGAAACACAACCACTGTGCTTGAGGTGAAAGGGTGCTTATCTGTGATGAGTGCTTCACAGATCTTATTGAACCGGGCTTGCTTCAGGTACACTCATTTGATTACACTGTTTGGTCATTGGAAATGGCACCTGTTGCGCACACGGAGCGGTAAGTTCCTTTCTCAGGGTTGAACAAAAGGTTCACTCAATCATTCTTTTCACAGGCTTTTGCTGAACACCTTCTATAGGGCAGGCACTATATATACCCAGGGCTGGACATTTGCGGATGAGAGGGGTCTATCTCTGCATGAGCGGGGGACACAGGGGTAAGGCTTGTGTCGGAGCTCTTGGCCTGGGAGACTGTGCCAGTGATCTGATGCTACAGTAATGCTGAGAAACAACCAACCAATGGGTTCAGCGCTATATGATAGCTGGTAATTGCCTGTGCATCCGGAATGACGTGGTAGTGGTCCTCTTGGCTGCTATTGGCTAATCAAAGATGGCCTCAGTTAGGACAACCATGGTAATTTGGATCTGCCTTTCATCCCTATTATTTTAGCTGACAGAGTCTCATGGACACAGGCCTGACTGTATAAGTGATTTTCCTTTGTTTTTATTTGTGACATGCTCTTACTCTGTAGCCCAGGCTGGTCTTGAACTCTGCAGTGACCCGCCTGTCTCTGTCGGCCAAGTGTCAGGATTATAGATATGTGTCACCGCACCCAGCTGCTGCACAAGCAATCTTTTTAATTTTTTTTGACAATTTCATCCATGCATGTAATGTATCTTTTATACGTTCACTCCCCTTTCCCTCTACCCCTGCCCCATTTCACTCTGAATCCTCTCTTCCCAAAAATCTTCTTCCCTACTTTCGTGTCCTTTGTGACCAGTGATTTTAATCAGGGCTGCTTGCCTGAGCAAGGGTGGATCCCACTTATGGAGGCATGGAGCAGCCAGCCCTCTTACAAACATAAAACAACAAGCGTGTGATTGAAGGTCTTTGGAGAGATGGTACCAAATGCTATCCTCAAGACACTGCACCAACCTTAAATAACATGAGGTTTGTTTATTTATTGTCCTGAGACATTGTTTTCTGTTTGCATTGCTTTCTTCTTCCTGGTTTTTTTGAGTCATACAAGAAGACAGAGTTCATGTATAGATGGTGCCATCTATATACTGATCTATATATTGCCAACTCACTGCTGAAAACAGCACACCACATTCTTCACCTTCCTGTCCTAAAGGAAACCTAGGTCATGTCTCCAGACATGGCTTCTCCTGCCTCATCTTGAGTGAGAGCCTCACAGTGGGAGAGTTGTCCCCTCCTGCTCTTCATGGCTGCCTGCACACCATTCTGACTCCCTTTTTATAAAGATGCCTAGCTTTGAGTCTGATGCTAACCAGGCTCCTTACCCTGATTGTGACCAGATGGCTGCTGTCACACTTAGGTCCTGCTCAAGTGGCAACTCTGCATGGACTCCATAGGTGATCTTTCTAGATCAGTGGTTCTCAACCTTCCTAATACTGTAACCATTTAATACAGTTTCTCATTTATGGTCGGGTGGCCCCCAACCATAAAATTATTAACTTGCTATTTCAGAACTGTAATTTTGCTACTGTTATGAACCATGATGTAAATCTCTGACATGCGGGATACCTGATGGGACCCCTGAGAAAGGGTAATTCAACCCTCAAAGGGGTCGAGACCCACAGGCTGAGAACCTCTATTCTTCACCCAACATGTCTAAAATCTTTGGCATCCTTGCTTCTAAGAGCTTGTCCTCCATGTTAGTTCTGCACCACCCCCACCCCCTGTCCATTTGTTCCCCTCTAATCCAGCTTCACCTCCTCAGTCATCCTTAAAGTCACCCAGGGAAGGCTCGCTTGGCACTCTGCTCCTCTGTCTTGACTGCCTTCTTCTGAAAAACAACCAGTTGTACATAAGTCTGACTCAGCAGCTGCACAAGACTATCTCCTGTGACTACTCCTGTCATTTTAAGCTTAGGATCTCTCACCCCCAAAGGCTTTTAGCATTGTGTGTCCATCTTGTCTGCATCACTGATCCATTCTCACAGATGCCCGTTTCTATCTTCTTCTTGTTCTTTTTGTTTGTTCTTTTGAGACAAGAGCTCATGGAGCCAGAATCATCCCAAACTCACTCTGTAATGTAGCTTGACCTTGAACTCTTGACCCTCCTGACTGCCTCCACCTTCCTAGTGTGCCACCATGCCTGGCTTTTCCTAAAGATAGGGTGATAATGCCTTATCTGTTGTTTGTTGGCATGTCCAGGTTAAAGAAAATTAAAAATGCAAGATATCTATCTATCTATCCTCTCTATACATACATACCTACACACATACATACATACATACATACATACAGATATATAGATAGATGAATATATATTGGCACATATGTTTGTGGGTAGATTATAAGAGCAGGCTGCCTTTCTTAGATCCCATTCCTCTGGTCATATCTTTATACTCAGGACCCCACAGCATTAATTTCTTCTCAATCAAGGCCATTGATGACATCATGTTTTAATATATGACCTTTGTCTATTTTTGGAGCAGGGGATGATGAGAAAGAGTCTCACTGTGTAGCTCATACCTGAAGCTCAGGCCTTCTGCCACATGACCAGGCTTGGTAGCATCTTTAATCCCAGCACTTGGGATGTAGGAATCACAGGAGAATACTGCTACACCTGGCCCTTTTTGAGATTTCTTGAACACAGCTGATTACTTCCTTCTCCATGATGTGATTTCTTTCCTTGGCTTGCAGAACCCCACACTGGCCCTACATACCATCTCTGTGTTAACTCTCAAATGTGTACCATCAGCTAGAGGTCTCTTCCGATCTCTGGATTGGTGTATGTAACTGCCCACTTGATATTTCTACTTGGATGCCCACTAGGCAACTTGAACGTGACTCTTCCAGAATTCAACTCCTGATTTCCAATCCTCAATGTTATCTTTAAATCCCTGCCCCTCAGGAGCTTCTGAGTTTAACTTAAGACTAGGCCAACGTTTCACGAATAATGAAAAAGTTTGAAGTGTTTGTTTGAACAGTGGAAGAACAGGTTAGGTTAGGGTAAATCAGAGTTAGGGGGAAAGAGAATGCAGTCTTAAATTTCTGCTTGGTTGTTGCTTTCTTGAGGCCACTTAACAGGGAAGGGAGAATGATAAAGTGAGGGAACAAAGAGGAGTTCCCAGTAAGGCCCAGGCATCATTATATGCCTTGACAGAACCAGGAGCTTGAATTGCCAGACAGCATCAGGCTCCTAGAATTCTACTTCAGCTTCTAAACCAACTATGATTGCCTAACAGGAGTGGAGTCTGGTAAGGACATTAGTGGGTCCTGTGGTGGGCTGTAACCCTGTGCTTTATGCTAATAGCTAAGGTCTGTGTATTCTACCCCTGAGTAGCTGTTGACTGTGTCCACCTTATGGTGGGAACCACAGTCTTTGCTCAGGCTTTCAAAACATCACACACATTAAGTAAAATAGTAATAAAAATTTAAACCCATTGTGCCCTTAAAAATAGTTTAAAGGTAGACAATTTCCAACAGGAGTTACTATTGTTTATTCCACGATATAAAAGTGCCTACAATAGGAAAAAACAGCCCAAAGTTCAGCCATGGAAAGCTCATTTGTGGAGAGGAAACTCAGTCGGGAGCCCAAGTTGGTTGTCTCAACTTCCCCCATTGGTTTCTGCTAGAGGTTGTGAGTGTCTGACTTCACAGTGCTATCATTCTGATGTTCGCTCTTTTACTTGGAAGCTTCGCCCAAGGGGATGCTGCGCTCTGCCCAAGGACACTCTCTGCTGTCAGCCCCACCCGGCTGCCTTCCCTTTGCTTGGTTTCTGCTGGATCCTGTGAGCACCCTATCTAATGTCATATTTGTCTGCTACTGTTTGTACTATTGAGAACTCCAGCTGGATGCTATCTATCTATCTATCTATCTATCTATCACCTATCTCTCTATTCTTATGTATATAATAATGTATTAATATATTGGCAGTATATTAACATATAACATATAATTAATACATAGTAAATATCTCAAAGAAATATTAGTATATATTAATGTATTAATTATATATATATTAATATATATATATTAAGTTCACTCATGCAAAACCAAATGTTTATCCATTGAAGATTGTCCTGTTGATCACACAGAATATAAGTGCTATCCTAAGATGAATGCACCAGATGCCATTTCTTCTTTGAAGAAGTGACTCTTTTGAAACGTACAAGGGAGGATATGGGATAATCATAAGAATGGTGATAGACCACACAGAAACTGGCCCTCCCATGCATCCCTGCTGGAACAACAGGAATAAATGACTTCTGTATCTAAAATTACAAAACTTACAGGCCTAACATGTAAACATTTTTGGTTTTCTGCATATCATTTCTCCCTTGTCCTTTTTGTGATTAACAAAAACTATTCACTACATAAGATCACTGATAACTCTACAGGCGATGCTGGAAATGTCAATGAATATAAACCTTCCTCTAAATCCTAAATTCTGTGAGATGAAAAAAAAGGAAGGAAGAAGAAAAGAAAGGAAGGAAAAAAGGAAGAAAGGAAGGAAGAAGGAAAGAAAAGGTATAAAAATCCAAATGGCAAGAAGGTTTGTCTAAGACTTACAACAATGGAAAGCTTGGTGGTTATTGATGAGTATACAGGTAATCTTAATTTACTATGGTGTGTGTTGTATGTAATTTGTATTCAACTCTTTTTACAAAAATAAAATGAAGTCAATTAAGTAGGTAGGACATCTTTAAAAGAGTATAAAGTTTATTTTTGATAAACATAGTTAAATATTTTTAAAAACCAGTTTTGTCTTAGTTACTAGTCTATTGCTGTGAGGAGATACCATGACCAGGGCAAAGCTTCTAATGAAAGCATTTGAGAAAGAGGGAGAGGGAGAAGGAGAGGGAGTGGGAGAGGGAGAGGGAGAGGGAGAGGGAGAGGGAGAGAGAGAGGGAGAGGGAGAGGGAGAGAGAGAAAGGGAGAAGGAGAGGAAGTGGGAAAGGGAGAGGGAGTGGGAGAGGGAGAGGGAGAGAGAGAGAGGGAGTGGGAGAGGGAGAGAGAGAGAGGGAGTGGGAGAGGGAGAGGGAGTGGGAAAGGGAGAGGAAGAGAGAGACAGAGAGGGAGAGGGAGAGGGAGAGGGAGAGAGAGAGGGAAAGATTGGGTCTAATCTGAGCTTTTGAAACAAGCCCACCCATCAGTGACACATCTCCTCCAACAAAACCACACCTGCTACAACAAGGTCACAACTCCAAATCCTTCCCAAACAATTTCCACATCCCAAGGAATAAGTATTCAAATATACAAGACAATAGGGATCATTCTTATTCAAACCACAACAGATTATCTGTAATTGTTGCTAAAATTCTTGTCCCAGGGAGCAGTAAAACAACATCTACACACACACACACCCACCAACACACACCCCAACACACACACACCCCAACACACACACACCCCAACACACACACACACCAACACACACACACACCAACACACACACACACCAACACACACACACCAACACACACACACACACACCAACACACACACACACAAGACTTCAATAACAAACTGAAATTCAATTCCATTAAAGTTGTCTTAGGGAGAGCCAATACAGTTTTTGAACTTCCTTATAGAGCCTTCATAAGGTGTTCCTTACAGGTGTATGGGCAGTCCTCTCCCAAATGACCACACCTGAAAGCCTTATCCGGCACCAATGAGAGCTTCTTCACCACCACTTAGACGGAGCCCCCTCCATCTTCCCCAGGTTCTGTGTACTCTGGCTCCTCCCTGGGCAACTCTCAGAGTTGTCAGATAATAGGGAGCCATTAGCTACTCGGGTGAGAATCTTATGCCTTTACTGTGGGAAAGGGGGTGTAGTCACCCACCATTGCTACTGGATGATTTCTTCCAAGGAGATACAGCTAAGCTCCCCAAGATCATAGCTGCTTGGCTCAGAGGACAGTCACTCATGATACCATGATAAAATAAAATTTCATTCTGAGAATAAAACATAAAAGAAAACAATAACATAGAAAGTTTTAATCTAAGTCTCAGAACATTTGCAGCAGATAAGACTTTAAGAATGACATATGCAGCCAGGTGGCGGTGGTGGCGCACGCCTTTAATCCCAGCACTTGGGAGGCAGAGGCAGGTGGATTTCTGAGTTCGAGAGTTCGAGTCTAGCCTGGTCTACAGAGTGAGTTCCAGGACAGCCAGGGCTACTCAGAGAAACCCTGTCTCGAAAAAAAAAAACCCCCCCCCCAAAAAAAAAGAATGACATATGCTTCCTGGTGAAAGATTATAAAAAGTTCAGAGTTCAAGACGATAATACTTAGTGTCTGATAAGCCAGTGGTAGGTTAGATTAAGATAATGATTTGCTTGTTTACAAAAAATTAGTTTAAAAACAAGCATTCATATGAGCAATATAATTGCTTGTTTTACTACATTTTTTTTAAAGCTTCAATCACTTGGGAAAACTGAGTCTTGAAAGGATTTCTTTTTTTAAAAAGTGTTTGGTTTTGTTGTCTAAAATAAATCTAAATGTTACACAGAAGTTAAAATTACAAGATTGGTTAAGGCCACACTTCTGAGTGTTCATCAACCAAAGCCTGATGACCTCACTACCAAAGATAAGAGGATCACAAGAGTCTGCCAATGTTGTAACCCTTGTCATCTGTGATCACCTGACAAGCAGGGCATGCTGGGATGGGGGTGCCCATTTGGTCTCCAAAAAGACTGAACTGTTACCAGCAAACATCCTACAGGGAGAATCGTCAACAGAGGACATGTTCCCTGAGCTTCCTAAGGAGGCTTCACATTTAACAGTGCCCTGACTCATTCTTACAGATAACACTACTGGTAGAGAAAAATCAACCAAATTCAGGGGTCTTCCTATATGTTCTTATGAACAGACTCTAAGGAGGTTCAGCTAGCGTCAAAATAATAATAATAATAATAATAATAATTTTTAAAAGCCTGTGGATATCTGCCTAATTTTAATAAAAAAACATCATCCAAAAAGCATTAACTGCAGTCAGTACAGCAGCTCAAGCCTGTGATCCTAGCACTTGGAAGGCTGAGGCAAGACGGCACAACTCCAGGCTAGCTTTGGCTACATAGTGATTCCCAGGCCAGGTTGGGCTAAAGAATGAGGCCTCCATCTTGGAGAAATAAGGATTAGCTGACAGGGGTAAATGTTTATGATATAAGGTGAAGGAGACCCTGGAGTCACCCTCTGCCAGCATGTGTGCCAATCCTTTCAAGTCATATAACCAAAGAGCTCTAGTGTCCGTGAGACAGGCATCGGCACAGTTACACAGAGAACATCGAATAGCAAGAAAACAAGGCATGAAACAGTGCACGGTGAATCTTAAACAAGGATGCTTTGTGTCTGAATTGTACTTTGGAATGTAAATTATCTTAAAGCAAAAAAACAAAGGGCTGAGATGATTTAGGGAAGTGCTTGCACACACACACATACACACACACATACACAGAGAGAGAGACAGACAGAGACAGAGAGACAGAAACACAGAGAAAGAGATACAGAGACAGACACACATACAGAAAGACAGAGAGACAGACACACACAGAGACAGAGAGAGAAAGAGACAGAGAGACAGAGACAGAGAGACAGAGAAATAGACACAGAGAGAGAGAGAGAAACAGACACACACACATAAGGACAGAGAGAGACAGATAGAGACAGAGACAGAGGCAGAGACACACACAGAGAAAGAGAGAGGAGGGAGGGAGGGAAGGAGGGAGGGAGGGAGGGAGGGAGGGAGGGAGGGAGGGAGGGAGAGAGGGGACAAATATACAAACTTCTGTGTGCTGAGGTGAGCCATGAACCTCTGCTGACTAATTTTTACAGACTTCCACATGCAGGGGAGGAGAGGTAAACGGCTTTCTCCTGGCAGCAGCGTGGCCAGGGGTTTGTACTCCCTTCCTTACACATACTGCATCCTTCCGTTCTTTGACACTTACCAAGGATGACTCCTCCACTGAGAACAGGAGCAGTGCACAGCGGCCCATGTCTAGTTCCTCAGCATTCATCTCTCAGCTGCCACTTGGAAGAGGAGAACTTTGTCTCCTCGTCAACTCGTACCAGGAGGAAACAGGAAGGGAGGAAGACACCCAACCGAAAGCAGTATGAGGGGGCCTCCTCAGGTTCTTGTCTTTTGTAAATGATAAGCCCTTCAGAGACTCGGCTGATGGGAATCTGCCAGACCTGGGTGTGACTGACTCCCACGCAGCCTGGCTGCTCTTTTGTGAGCCCTGGAAGACACCTCAGCAGCTGATTAAGAAGAGGTATGGTCATCATTAAATAATAGCTAACACTTTCTCCAGATTTATTCTATTTATAAGTGTGTGTGTGTGTGTGTGTGTGTGTGTGTGTGCACATGAATGCCAGTGCCTACAGAGGCCAGAGGCTTCAGGTCCCCTGGAGCTGGAATTACACCTGATGTGGGGACAAGAACTAACCTAGGACCCTCTGCAAAAACAGTATTGCTCCTAACCACAGAGCCATCTCTGTAGCCCCAATAACTAACACTTTTAAACACTTACTATTTCATAAAATTGGACAAGGGGCTCTGTGTACACTAATGCCAATATTCACACCATGTAAGGTAGGCACTGTCATCCTTATTGTATATTGATTTTCCAGTCAGATCTCAGCCTTTGTGTTCCATGGCAGTTTACGTTTTTTCCAGACGTATCCATTGTTTTAGACTGTGGACAACCAGATAAAGTCGCCCAGAGTGGGTATATGACTTGCCCACGGACACACAATGATTAAGAGGTTATACTTTTCGATAACTTGCTTTTCGTCATAAAAGGCAAATTTTTCACCCTTTAATCAAACCAGACACCAGTAAATCTCTATTCTCCTCACCGAGAACATGTTTGCTACATTTTTCAAGGAGAGTGAAGATATTGGACATGATGTAGGAGCTAAGAAATGTTACCTCCCTAGGGTGGGGTCAAGAAACAGGTGTGATGCCTGGAAAATAATCTTTATACAGTCTCCTTAGAGATAAGAGCGAGATACAGGAGGGAGAAAGTCTCCTGTATCTTGAAACCTTATGGACTGTGTAACTGTCTGGCAACATGCCTTCCAACCTCACCTTCTGGAACTCCAGGGGTCTCTTCTCCTTCCATGATGCCTTAAAGGGACCTGACCTTCTGGCTGCCTAAGAAGTGTGGACATTCCAATATTATCTGTCATCCTCCTCGGTTTAGCCCACCTAGAGGGAGACTCCTCATCCTGACAACTCACCCCACTCCTCACCCCTTACCCCTCAACCCTCAAGGTATTCTAGCTGCCTGTAGCACAGCTTCGGAGCCAGAGCCTTCTGGAGCCTGTCTTGCAAGGTGGGGTGTTGTTTCGACATAAGAAAGAAGGCAAGCAAAAATGGTTAGGTATGCAAAATACAGGGAGGAGGAGTTGATGAGTCAGAGAGAGAGATGGTGCTCAGCCTGGCGGGCAGTGAGCTGCTTGCTCAGTCATCTTGGGCACTGGGGAAGCCTAAGGTAAGAAGAGAATTCCCTGGGGAGCAGCTACCACGAAGGGCGTTATCCCAGCTACAGGATCAGAGTATCAGGTAACCCTGACATCTAAGCTGGGGATTTTGGTGGCTGGAGGAAGAGGACTAGGAAAAAGGAATGGTGTTGGGGGATACTCTGAATCACCAAGGGAATCTTCCAGAGAAGGAAAACTCAAGCTTCTTATCAGAAGCGGAACCCCACCAGTTCCATCCATAAAGGATGAGAACCAACCTCAAATGTGGGTGGGAATGTGGGAGTGCCTGTTCCCTGCTGAACGGGGGATCGGAGCAGACTTTGTCTAGCTCAGGCGGGAGTGGAGCATGGCCATTAATCAGATCAAATGGGCAGAGCTATTGCAACTAAACATCAGTCAATCAATGGTCAGTGGATCCTTTTGAAAATTAAGGAAGCGGGGGTCAGTGAGATGCCCCAGTGGGTAAGGATGCTTGCCGCCAAGCTTGATGATCTGAGTTCCAGTCCCGAGACCCCCTTGGTGGGAGCAAATCAGTTTCCACAGTTTTCCTCTGACCTCCACGCACATGATCGGACACATATGCTACATACATAAAACGTGAAATTGAAGAATAGGGAAGCGGCCAGTGCTGCTCTAACAGTCTCGTTGTGTCTAATTGGGTTGTATTTTATGATTGCCCCACAAAGGGCCTTGGAAGTCTAGAAGTGTATCGCAGATGTGAAATATAATGGGGTTTACAGAGCAAGCATGTCGGCTGAGGTCGAGGAGATCTCTGCTTCAAATGGCCCTGGATAATTTTGATTCATTAGAGCTGGAATAGTTTTATATATATAAAAACAAATACGATATCTTGCCCATTCGCCTCAAGTCAACAAGGGCACCCCAAGTACCAAGACTGTCCCCACAGATATTGGTTCACTCAGATATGCATGAACAGGTGTTTCCCTGAGTTGTGTGCCCAGCACTGTCCCTGGGCACACAGCAGGATGAAGTCCCGCTATCAGTCTGACTTATTGAGTTTGTTCGTCGGAGTGTGGTAGCTAAGTGTGTAATCCTGGCACTTGTGAGGCAGAAACAGGGGAGTTGCTGTTTGGTTGAGTTCGGGGCCAGCTTTGGATGCAGTGTGAGTCGCTGTCTTAAACAAAGTTTGCTTTGTGGTTGCTTTTATCTGGGAACTCAACCCCAAGAGTTTCCCAGGTCTGTAGGCTATCTGTGGTGACGGCAGTGTCCCCGACCCACCCACCTCCATTCTCTGTGCACAGCGACTTCTGGCTATATCTACCTTCTGCTTGCTGGGACATCATTCCATAAAGAATCTAAAGTACAGTTGTGCCAGTCTTTAGAATGCTGGCCTCTTAGATTGATATCCAGGGTTTTTGTCTGTCTGTTTGTCTAGTTGATTTTGGTCAGGGTTTCCCATTTTGCTTCCAAAAGCTTATGTGCTCCTGACTGGTGGGGAAGGATCTGTAATCCAGGCCCTTGTAGTCAGACCGTGGAAGGAACCCTGGTGCCTCCGTGGTCCCTGCTCCTGACATAGGTCCCCCTCACCAACACCCCTCTGATGATGGTTCTCCAGACCTGAGTGCCACGCAGTTTCATTCCCAAGTGGAAGCTAGGCACCCGTCAGTGTGACCTTTAGTGCACACCTATACTCTCAACGCTCAAGGGATGGAGACAGGAGGATCAGATGTTCAGGGTTATTCCCCGATACCTGACCAGTTTGGAGGTCAGTCTGAGCCACAGGAAACCTTTTATCAAACAAAGCTCCAAGGCTTTTCTGCTTTCTAACGGTGTGCCTCTTCTTGTTCCATCCAACTGGCCGTGGATGTCCTTGGTTCAGGAGGCTTAAGTCGTCCTAGTTGGCTGTGGAAGTAATACGCACGGCAAACAAGATAAGACATGGCTGCCTCTTCAGTAACTGCAGCTCCCTGGGAAGTCTGCAGCTGTGCCCTGTGCTTGGGAGACGGGGTGGGGGGAATAACATTCTTTTGGGGAGAAAGAGAGCCTGTAGGTACTCTCTTGGAGGAAGAATAGCAGCCCCCCTAATGTCCTGGGGCTCCTCCACAATGAGACATGTTGGGAAGACCTGGAAGTTGGATCTGAGGCTAATGGCATAGAAACAGGGAATTAAAGAACAGGCAGGCAGAGTGGGGCCCTGAACACAAGGCCTGAGGATTTGGGTTTCAGTTTGTACATGTTACCATGTTAATCCAAGAGATTTTAGACCAAGAAGATGCTTTAGAAAGAGGTGTGCCCATGGGGGAGGGAGAGGAGGAAGGAGAGCTGAGAGGGACAAGAGGGAAATTTCAAGGCCTCAAGCAGAGAGGAATTCCAGCAACAGGAGGGTATGACTCAGGCCAGACCTGGAGGGTTTTCTTCTCCCCAGTGAGCCTTCTTGAGCACCAGGTAACCAGCACCCTCATGTCCACCAGCCCAGGACTGTCCCCTGCCTCTACTGTTGATTGTTAAGATACATTTTGCCTGAGCTGTGCACTAGAGTGCTTTCTAGTGGGCTGGACAGCCCCAGCATGTGCTGCTCAGAGTCTGGTGACCAGGGACTACATGAGTTTCACAAAAGCTTGCTGTTTCTGGCCAGGGTTCATGCAAAAGAAAAACAGAGGCCTGGAGACACGGCTTCACGATAGAACAGCAGATATAAGGTGCCAGGTTGCTCCCCAACACCCACTCTAGCACCCTGAAAATGAAAAGGAAAGAAAACACAGGAAGGGTCTGGCTTGAGGCCAGGGACAACTGGCACACAGGAAGGCACAGAGTCATCAATCCCTGCAGGACAGAGTTGGCTCAGGGCCGGGATGGAAGGAAAATCCTGCTTTCCTAGTGCCAAGGGATGTTAGCTTTGGGCTGAAGCAGTTACAGGGCCTGCCTGTAAAATCCTAGTCCAGTTTCTGAATGGCCACAGGTTGAGGTCTCTTCTGGTTTTCCTCTTCCCCGACACTCTATTGCTTCCTATCTTTGGTCTACAGCGTTGTTCTCAGATTGTCCCATGGAGAAGCTCTCTGTCATGGAGTAGTGAAGCAGGAACAACCACACTTAAACCAGGGTCAATAAATGACATCGTTTCTAATTATTCCCTCTTGGGCCTCAGTTTTAGAAACTGGTCATCCCCTAAGCTGTGGGGCTCAGGCAACAAGACAGGAAGTACTATTCACTGCCACAGCCCCCTGTGCTAGCATCATGGGCTGTATGTGCACATGTGAGTCCCCATAGGGACTGTATGTGCCCATGTGAGCCCATTACCCTCTGCAGTGTTCCTTTCTGATAGGACCTCTCACTGGACACTGGAGCCAGCAAGCCCAAAGCATTCTCCCACAACATAGGATACACACGCACCTAGATGGCCATGCCTTGCTTTTCTGTGGGTGCTGGGGATGTGAACCCATGTTCCCTCACTCGAGCAGCAAGTGCTCTTAACTACTGATCCTGGCAAAGTGCTGGAATGTTTGGGCCACGAAGCAGAAATGAGAGCTAGAGAGACAGACCCACAGGTCCACTTACCTTGAGGACACCAAGGCCTGAGTTTGATTGTCAGAACTCACATTTTTAAAAGCCAGGCATGGCAGCACATACTTGGAATCCCAGAATTAGAGATCCCAGAGGGCTCAGTGACCAGCCAGCCTAGCCTATTAGGCCAGCTCCAGGTCAGTGATAGACCCTAAAGGGTGAGAGAGAGAGAGAGAGAGAGAGAGAGAGAGAGAGAGAGAGAGAGACAGAGAGAGAGAGACAGAGAGACAGAGAGACAGACAGAGACATACACATACACACACACATACACATACACACACACACATACACACACACACATACACACACAGATACACATACACACATACACACACACACACACACACACATACACACACACATACACAAAAAGTAAGAAAGAAGACTGATCCTCATCTGCTCCTTTTGGCCATCCAGAGGAAAAGCAAGACTGACAGTGAGTGGGAGAGATGGTGGAGGTGGGGTGGGATGAGGGTGGGGTGCCACTGCCACATGAAGTCTGGTGAGGATCATGACACACTTCCAGAATGTTCAAGGGAACTTCCAAGGGAAGCCCGAGAGCTGGCAAAGCATGCCCTACCTCTTGAAGAAACAAGTTACAAACTCCAAGAAACACCTCTGTGACTGCTTCTTCCTCAACAGAAAGCAACTGCAATGACAAACAGAATGGAACCATTGTCTAGAGGAGAGTTGGTGACTAGACAGGCTTGGAGATGGAGTTTTCACTGGGTACCAACGACAATCAACACTGGCTCTTACAAAGAGGGACAAGTTCACCAAGTCACCAACTAGGGGGATTCTTATGTTTTCTTTCCCCTAGGAAAGCACTGTGACCTATCTGAAGATGCGTCAGGTACCCTGCCTGCAGTTCACTCTAGGAATGCTGTATCTTCCCCCCCGCAGACCCAACTGCTGGCAGCAAGATCTCTCCTTGTTCACAGAGACCTATGTCCCGACAGGCCAGGCTAGAGCAGGCAAGCACTCTCTCCCCCATACAGTGTCTCAGGAGAGCCACACTTTCCTCTCTTCCTCTGTGGGCTTCAGGCCCATGAGAACAAGTCTTTTCAAAGCAATTTGAAAACTGTGTAAACATTTTCTACTAAAAATACCCCATGAGAGTAGACTGTCGGGACATCTATTTATTATTTTTTATCCTTTGACCATTTCATATATGTATATAATATAATTAATTACACTTGCCTTCTGGTCTTATCCAAGCCATTCTAATTAAATTCAACGAGTCCTAAAAAATGTTTTTTAAGATATGAAAGAAGGATGGCTTAACTGATAGAATCAGGAGGTGACAGAGCTAAAGAGAGGGTCAGGGCGTGACAGAGATTAAGAAGGGGTCATGGGTGGGTGATGGAGCTTGGGAGGGGGTAAGGGAGTAGGTGACAGAGCTTCAGAGAGTACTGGGGTGAATATTATCCAAGTAGATCATATATGTGTGTGGAAATGACATTGTGAGACTCATTTCATATAAATTAAATATCCCAATAAAATCAATATTTAAAAAGCTGGGCTTACTGGTTCATTCCTGTGATCCCCAGCACTTAGGACACTGAGACAGAAGAATCTTCAGGAGTTTAGGGCTATCTAGGGCTACGCAGTAAGATCCAGGACAGCCTGTCAATTACAACAAAAGTATAACACCTTTGTAAAGGGAATCTAGAAAGAGGAAACAAAAAGAACCACCTTAGAGTTAAGAACACAGACAAATTATCCGTTCTTGTTCTAGCTTCGTTTCTGTCGCTGTGAAGAAATATCCCTTGTGAAACAATTTAAAGGGAGGAGAGGGTTTATCTGGTTTGCAGGGCCAGTTCGAAGTCTGTTACTGCAGGGAAATCACAGACCTGGTGGATCCTGCAGCTTAACAGTGAAGACAATCCTCCACTCCCTACACACAGGCATGCCCACAGGCTAACCTGATCTAGACAATCTCCACAGACATGCCCACAGGCTAACCTGATCTAGACAATCCCCACAGACATGCTCCCAGGCCAACCTGGTCTAGACAAGTCCTCAGTTAAGGCTGTCTCCTTGAGTGATTTTAGGTTCTGGGAAGTTGAAAATTAAAAACTAGTCAACTCACTTGCAAAATCTATTTTAGAGATTGAAATAAAAGTCACAGTAACAATGCTGAAGTTTTCATTAGCACTCAGGCTGGGCATACGCTCGCTAGGTGGGTGTTCTGCACGGCTGCTTCCCGGATACCCAGTTGGGGTGACATGGGAATGAATAAACGACACACAAAAGCTGTGATTGGGTGGGCTGTGCTCACCTTGATGGGGGCACCTATAGTGTAACCCCAAAAATCAGCATGTTTAGTATGTATAACACAAAGAGGAGGGGTTAGCTCATCTCAGCTTGGGGGTCTCTGCAGGAGAGCAGTCTCAGGCAGTAAACATTCCAGAAGAGGGTTGATGCTTTCTTCACACACTGTCAACATTCTCTCTAGGACCGGAGGACTCTTCTGCCATTTCCATGGGTCCAGCATGGCTGTGTTCCCGTCAACAATACACAGCCATTCACTCCATCACTGAGCTGCACATGCAAGCCCTCTTACACACACACACACACACACACACACACACACACACACACACACACTTGAAAAAGGACCTTACTAAATTGCTGGAGCCTTAACTCGCAGTCCTACCCCTGCCTCCCTTATAGATGGGGTTACAGGGATGTGCGCTCACCCCTGGGCAGGGGGGACTTGTAGTTGCCAATAAGATGTGTCATAAACAGAAGAGCAAGCTCCTTGTCTTCTTTACTCAGGGAGAATCTCTAGGATATATGGTGACCTACGCAAGTTAGCACCTTGTTGCTGTTCAGATTTATGCTGTGTAATAGCTAGTGTGTCTCTCAGTTCTGTGTGTCAAACAGATCCCTCAGCCCTGAATGACGCAGGAAAGAGGGGTTAGGGAGCGGCTTTGCCCGTTATAAGCACTAGCTACTCTTACAGAGCAGGAAGAGTCAGTTCCCAGCACCTACCCGGTGGCTCACGACCATCTGTAACTCTAGTCCCCGGCATCCAACACCCAGTTCCAGTCTCCGAGGGCACCGCATGCATGTGCTTTACATATCTACATGCAAGCAGACACAGCACAGCAGTTGGTACCGAACTGTCTTTGTTATTTTTTTGATTATATTTGTGTGTGTGCACATGTGCATATGAATGTGACTGTGTATGTGTACATGCATCTATGGGGGTCAGAAGACAGCTTGCCGGGGCTGGTTTTCTCCTTCCACCATGTTGATTGATCCTGGTGCTCAACCTCAGGTTCGCCAGCAAGTACTGTCACCTGCTAAGCCCTCTTGCTGATCTAAGGGTGTGTTCCTTTTCTATCTCCCCCATCTCTCTTTCTCTTTCTTTCTCTCTCTTTTCCCCTCTCTGCATTGAAAGATCTACTTTTCATTATCATATGATTTAATATAATTTATTACTTCTTCGAGAATTTCATACATGCATACAATCCTCCCCTGACTTTTCTCAGGTCCACCCTCACATCCTTACCCTTCCCCCCACAGTCCCAATTTCATTTCATTTCATTTCATTTCTTCTTCTTCCTCCTCCTCCTCCTCCTCCTCCTCCTCCTCTTCCTCCTCTTCTTCTTCTCCTTCTTCTTCTTCTTCTTCGTCTTTTTCTCCTTCTCCTCCTCCTCCTTCTCCTCCTTCTCCTCCTTTTCCACCTCTTCCTCCTCCTCCTCCTCCTTCTCCTTCTTCTTCTTTTTAACTAACCCACCAAGTTCAATGTGTGCTACCCAAAACCTCAGGAGTATAAGGCCATCTCCAGGAGCATGCCTGAACTACCTGGGGCTCCACCTGAGGATCTTTTTGTATGAAATAAGCTCGCATTGTGAAAAGAATAAGGCCAGCTGTTCCACCAGTCTTTGTGATTTTTTTGTTTTTGTTTTTGTTTTTGTTTTTTCGAGACAGGGTTTCTCTGTGTAGCCCTGGTTGTCCTGGAATTCACTCTGTAGACCAGGCTGGTCTTGATCTCAGAAATCCGCCTGCCCCTGCCTCCCAAGTGCTGGGATTAAAGGCGTGTGCCATCACTGCCCAGTGTGATTTTTTTTTAATATGAATTAGAATTGGAAACGTTCTTTAAACATTGAATGTCTAGCTTCTGGGACACCCTCCGAGTACCTTCCTCTGCTATCACTTTGTGTAACGAACATCTGAATTATGATGATGTGACATTCTCTGGCACTGTGCAGTACGACTTGCCCAACCGTGTTAAGTCACCCTGAGTAGATTATCAAAGCAGCCAGACATTTCCCAAGTTGAAGCCCTATGACCAAACAGCCACAGCTTTCGCTAACACAGCTCCTGGGCTGGCTCACCACACTTCTGTGGAGACAATGGTTCAGCTGATGTGCGCTCAGATCATTTACCTCCGTGTAGGCACAAGGTTAGGTTTGGCTCAGCTTCCCCTTGTTCTTAGTCCTGGGGGGATGAGGCTAAATCAGAAGGAACCCAGTGCCAAATGCAGTATGTGGCTTTGCCACTAAAGAGACCACTCTAAAGCCAGGTAGTTTGGCAGCCTACAGCCCTAGCCTTCAGGAGATTGCAGTGGGAAAGTCCTGGGCCTCATCAAAATGGGGAAGGGATGAGGAACCGTCTTGTAGGACTCCCCTTCACATGAAGGAATGGGTGACAAGCCTGTGACTAAGTGTCTCACTTCCCTTGGTTTGGCATCTAGCCAGCACTTGGTCAGACAGACAGCTTTGCTTACAAGGCCACACCCCTGTCAAGGGTATAGGTGAGGGGTGTGGCAGTACCCCCCATATTGATTAAATATAGCTAAGTAGGGATATTCTTGGTGGTTCAATGGGTGAGAAAGACCAGAAGGAAGTGTTTTAAAGACTGTTAAATAGAACATAGTGATCCAATTAGTACCAGAATTATTCTGCAGAGAGATCTGGACAAGTATTTGTAGGAAGTTTCTGATTTTTTTTTTTTACATTGCTCTTCGGAGGGGGGTCCAGGAGAAGCCAGAAGGTAGATGCTGTAATGACCTAACTGAGCTCCATCCCCTCTGCTTGCCCTTTAAAGGTCTTCTACTTCTGCAGGAGGATGCTGTTTAAGAAAGGAAGGCTGCTGATGTTCCTGGGTTCCCAGGTGATAGTTGTAGCTCTCTTCCTCTGTATGTCCGGCCATAGACACTTGTTCCAGAGGGAAGAGCCCAGGAGGCCTGTGCATGTGCTCATCCTGTCTTCCTGGCGGTCGGGATCCTCTTTTGTGGGACAGCTTTTCGGGCAGCACCCGGATGTGTTCTACCTGATGGAGCCTGCCTGGCACGTGTGGATGACTTTCACCGGCAGCACGGCCTGGAAGCTGCACATGGCGGTGCGGGATCTTCTGCGCTCCGTCTTCCTGTGTGACATGAGCGTCTTTGATGCCTACATGAACCCAGGGCCCCGAAAACAGTCCAGCCTCTTCCAATGGGAGCAAAGCCGGGCCCTGTGCTCATCGCCTGTTTGTGACTTCTTCTCTGCTGACCAGATCAGCTCGCCCAAGAAGTGCAAACTGCTCTGCAGTCATCAGCCTTTTGATATGGTGGAGAAGGCCTGCCACTCTCATAGCTATGTGGCACTCAAGGAGGTGCGTTTCCTCAGCCTGCAGGCCCTCTACCCACTGCTCACAGACCCTTCCCTCAATTTGCATGTCGTGCACCTGGTCCGAGACCCCCGGGCTGTGTTCCGATCCCGAGAACACACCACAACAGAACTTATGATTGACAGTCATATTATGATAGGGAAGGATTTGAAAACGATCAGGGAGGAAGACCAGCCCTATTATGCCATGAAGATCATCTGCAAAAGCCAGGTGGACATAGTCAAGGCCATCCAAACCCTACCTGAAGCTCTGCAGCAGCGCTACCTGTTCCTGAGGTACGAGGACCTGGTTCGGGAACCTGTGGCCCAGACTTCCAGACTATATAAATTCGTGGGGTTGAATTTTTTGCCTCATCTCCAAACCTGGGTTCACAACGTCACCCGTGGCAAGGGCATGGGTCAGCATGCCTTCCATACTAACGCCAGGAACGCCCTCAATGTCTCTCAGGCATGGCGTTGGTCCTTACCGTATGAAAAGGTTTCTCAACTTCAAGATGCCTGTGGTGAGGCTATGAATTTAATGGGATACCTTCAAGTCGGATCCCAACAAGAGCAAGCTAACCTGTCCCTGGATCTTCTGTCTTCCTCCCGTATCTTGGGGCAGGTCTTCCGAGAAGGTTAAGGAGGTCTGTCTGCACCCCTTGGTTCCAGCCTCAGTCACCATTAAACGCACAGAAGCCTTAAGGAATGAACAAACTGAGCACCCGATTCTCCACAGCCCCAAGCAGAGGTGTCTTTGTGTCTACCCTACAGCTGAGCCTAAAAAGCCAAGAAACAATATCTTTCTATCTTGAAAAAAACTTAGGAATCATAAGCAGCCCCTTGGGTCCGTCAAGCAAGACTACCACCTTTCTTGTCTCTTTGGCCGTCCTACCTGTGGATACCTTGGAGATTAAGGTCTGGAAGCCTATTGGACACAGCAAGCAGCATCCGTGGAGCAAGGCTATAAACCTCCTTGTCCACATCTTCTGGATGAGAAAGGGGATAATAAAAACCCAGAAAATGGGGCTCTCACCAAAGAGCTCCCAGCAACTTCCACAGAGACAAGGACCCTCAAAGTTTCCATAGAATTCTAGGAAGCAGAAACAGGGGCGGGCGCTTATCTGTGAGTCTACCCATTGCACTATCAGTAATCAGAAACAGGAAGCAAAGTTCCTGCAGAGCAGGGCCAGAGTTCAAGTTCAAGGTGTGTCTGGTATAGACAGCATCTCTCTTCAGTGTTTTCCTGGCATATGGGACTCTGACCTGTGGAAATATGAATATCTGCCCACCAGTAATATGAAAATTATACCCTCAGCTTCTGTTTTGACTTCCCCATGTTTGTTTTCTAACTACTGATCGCCGATGCTCATTCTCAGGGGGTTCTAACATCGGACATAATCATCTTTGCAGAACTTTTTATTATCTTTTACTATTATCTAACACAGTTATAAATACCGCTCCCCCTTTTGGAGTCAGATGATAAGCTGAGTCGCAGTTGTCTTCAGAGTTGACGGAAGGCAGGTATTAGCGACTTGCCTGCAAATAGAACGCCATTACAGAAAGCCACTTTGGGGAGACCAGGTTTATTCTGGCTTATAATCCTAGCCAGGTTACAGTCCATCGCAGCGGGAAAGGCACGGAAGCAGTGTGAAGCTGGCATGTCACATTTCACCCACGCTCGGGAAGCAGAGAGACAGAACAGGAAGTGGGGTCAGACTGTAAATCTAAAACCCACCCCCCAGTGACATACTTCTCCAGCGAAGCCCCACCTTCTGAAAGTTCCATAACTTTTCCAAACACCACCACCGACTGGGACAAGGTGTTGAAATGCAGGCGCCTGTGTGGGATGTTGTACATTCAGTCTGTGACAGCTGACAACCAGGAAATCAACCCTTTTGTGCACAATGCACACATTGTAACAATGTTACAAGAAGACTCTCTCTTCTGGCATCTGTAGGCACATGCACATACATTGCACGTGTACACAGACAAACAAGACAGAGAGAGAGAGAGAGAGAGAGAGAGAGAGAGAGAGAGAGAGAGAGAGAGAGAAGTGCCTCTGTATATAATTCTTTTATTCTACTTCCTCAGTCAGAAGACCTCAGTTCTAACAGTCATCTCCTTCTATTTCTAGTGATCGCCTCCCCTAATAAGGAAAGTTGCTTCTCCCAGTCTTTGTAGATGTCACCAGATTTAGCTGTGCTTCGAGACTAGCTGGTACAAATGTATACTGCCAGCTGCTTCCTCAAGTCGAGTGGGGTCAAAGCCTCTCAGTGAGGGATTCTGGATGCTCACCACCCTGCTCAGTGGGCTCTCCAGGGCCTAGTGACTTCTCCTGGCACAAAGTGTCCCCTATGTTAGGCAGCAACGAAATTCACCTTCTGGCTCCAAGACATGCTTAGCACACATCTTGCTGTCACTATTACTACTGGGGCGAAAAGAACAAAGATAGGTGTCTACGGAAGGATCTGGAGAGGTGGCCGAGGTTAAGAGAATCTACTGCTCTTGGAGAGGACCTGGGTTCAGTTCCCAGCATCTATGTATTATGACTCACAATCAGCTGTAACTCCAACTTGAGGACCTGACCCTCTCTTCTGGCATCCATAGGCACATGCACATACAGTGCACATGGAGAGAGAGAGAGAGAGAGAGAGAGAGAGAGAGAGAGAGAGAGAGAGAGTTCAGCATAAAAGAGAGACCTCATCTCAAAAAAAAAAAAAAAGTACACAGGGACTGGAGAGATGGCTGATTATACAGAAGACCTGGGTTTACTTCCTAATGCCCACGTGACGGCCCACAACTGTGTGAAACTCCAGTCTAACACCTTCTTCTGGCCTCTGAGGCATGGTATACAAACATATATTCAGACAAAACACCCATATGCATAATAAATAAATAAATTAAAAAAAAAAAACAAGTAGAGAGCCATGAGAACTAACTATGATTTAAGTATTTCTATCGATAATTCCTGTGTGGTCTCACTTTCTGTGTAATGACAGCAGCTGCTAACATTTTCACAAAGCTTAATTATAACTATGTTTTGTTTTGTTTTATTTTGTTTTGTTTTGTTTTGTTTTTTAACCTGTGAATAATGGCTATGGAAAGGTAAAATCAACTTCTGGTGATTATATAAAATCTGACCTGGTGTTAATCTGTAGTCTTCTTTTCAAGTTAAAGCTAACAATTTGCTATATGGTTTGTTGTGGCTGGTTAATCCTAACCATAATGCCTATGTGTGTATTGTTATAATTCTACTGAGTTACTTTCACAGGCTAAGAAAGCAAAGTTTATCACATGAGTATGTGTGAGTGATACGAATCTCTTAAGCGATGAATCTCTGACAGGTGTTGGTCAGGAAGGCCCGGTGTGCTGGCCCTCCTGCCAGCAAACAGGCTCAGGATCTTATCGCTCTCCTCACAGACATCTCTGGCCTATCAGAGGAAGAGTACTTTCTAAACATAGTATTGTAGAAAAGTGGTCGCCAACAACCCAAGTCTGGATATGACTTTCTGTCAAGTATGTCTTTATTCATTCCATTTGTTTAACAGACTTTACAATATGCCAAGGAATGTTCTGGAGGTTGGTGTGGAGGATGTTAGCGGGATACGGGGTAAGGAAATGAGGAGTGTGCTATGTTACAGAAGTCGGAGACTCATTATCTCTGCGGGAGAGTCTCTCTAGAAACAAAGAAACATGCCGTTGAGAGACCTGGAAACAGATGCCCAGATAAATGCCAGTGTCAGCAAAGACAAAGCCACAAGTCTGTGAAGGCTATGATGCTCTCATGATGGTCACACAAAAGACAAAAATTACAGACATGGCAGGAAAGACAATAAACCAAGAGTTCATGAAACCATGGAATTGTACTTCCTGTCGACTCTGCTACTGCCAGCTGGGTTTCCTCGTGTCCCCATGTTCTCGTTCGTAAGCGCAGGGTGGGTAGCAGAACCACCTCACAGCTTCTCAGGATTCTCAGGAGTTACTGGGGAAGTCGGTGGGCAAATACAGAGGGCATCCTTAGTGAGATATATATATATACATATATATATACACACACACACACACACACATACATATATGTACTGTAGCTGTCTTCATGCATACCAGAAGAAGGCATAGGATCCTATGGTTGCAGTCAGTGCTCTTAACCACTGAGCCATTTCTCCAGCCCCCTTAGTGAGCTCTTTCCCAGTGTTAACTGTGACAGGAATGTCATGTGACTAGCACAGCCCCAGGCAGCTCAGGTAACACTGAATCCTTTCTGATTGCTGCATCAGCATTCCTTCCAGTGTTGCCAATCACCCATGAGGAGACTGATGCTGGCTCCTGGGTCTTCTGCATCAGTGGCTCACAACAAGATGTGACTGTAGCCTCCCCAACCATGTGTTTTAGGTGGTTTTGTTTTTGTTCGTTGTTTGTTTGTGTGTTTTTGTTTGGGGGGATTGTTTGTTTGTTTGTTGTTATTTTGAGACAGGTTTCTCTGTGCCCTGGTTGTCCTAGAACTCACTTGGTAAACCAGGCTGGCCTTGAACTCATAGAGATCCATCTCCCTCTGCCTCCTCCTTGCTTGATTAAAGGCATGCACCACCATGTCTCGCTGTTTTGGTACTTTTTAGTTGGCATATAGTGATTGTGCATTTTTCTCTGGGGAATTTGGAGTTGTCACAGTTAGGTAGGGGCAGGGCTAGCGTTAGTGGGACACTAAAAGCAGTGGCCAGGGAAGCTTCCCAAAGCAGAATCAATCTGTCCAAAGTAGCATCTGAGAATCTCTCCCCAACAGGGACTTCTCTTGATCTCTTCACTCCAATCCAAATGAATGTACTACCAGCATGCAGGTCTCACCTGGGGGAGAGGCCATACTGGAGGCTTTGAAACTTTTAGTCAGTGGAGAGGTGGGGTATGTTGGAGGAGGGAAAGTCAATTTTCTTCTGGACTATGGATCCTCACAGGCTACATGTTCTGTGTGGTGGCTTCACACCCATAAACATTTAATTATAAACTCAGTGAGTTCTTAAAGAGGGAAGAGACAGAGAGGGGGGAGGGAGGGAAAGAGGGAGGGAGGGAGGGAGAGAGAGAGAGAGAGAGAGAGAGAGAGAGAGAGAGAGAGAGAGAGATTGTTTGGAATAATACACACTTTTAATCCCAGCACTTGGGAAGCTGAGGCAGGCAGATCTTTGAGTTGGAGGCCAGCCTGATCTAAGAGAGAGTTCCAGGACAGCCAGAGCTACACAGAGAAATCCTGTCTCCAAAACTCTGTAATATCAGTGGATCAGGGAGACTATCAGAGGGGGAGGGGGTAAAGATGAAGTTGGGATGAGTACACAAGGAAAGCCAGGAGGAATTAGGGGGTAGGGAATGGATATGATCAAAATATGTTTTAGATAGATAGATAGATAGATAGATAGATAGATAGATAGATAGATAGATAGATGATAGATAGATAGATGATAGATAGATAGGTAGATAGACATAGATAGATAGATAGATAGATAGATAGATAGATAGATAGATAGATAGATAGATAGATAGATAATGTTTGGAATTCTCAGGGATGCTTTCTCTCCATTTGAAGTACAGAGCTGTGTCATGGGAAGTGATGAGACAGGAGTTTGAGAGAGGTGTGCAGGCACACTGCCTGGGACCCGTCACTCACAGGTAACTCTGTCCCTAACCTGAGGCTCATGCCCATATTCATTCAGGCAGCCATGACCAGAAGAGGAAAAGGCTTAGAGAGAGAAACATGGCCATTCAGAGCATTGAGTACAATGGACAGAAGGAGGCAGCTCAGGGAGACTAGCAGACACGTTGAGTACAAGGGACTCAGTCCTGGATGCCAGCAGGCTCTTCAGGCACCACAGGACCTGGGCTCATCCTTCTGCTTTTGACTTCTTTGTCCACTGTCAGCCCCCTTCCCTGACACGCTCAGCAACCTTTAGAGTTTGACTTTTAAAATGTTATTTTTACATGTACTTACCTATGTGTGGTGTACGGATATGTGGACAGGTAGATAAGGGAGTGTGGGGACACCCATGCCACAGCACGTGGCAGTCAGAGGGCACCTTGTGGAAGTCCATTGGGTCCTCTCCTCCCACCACGTGGACTCCAGCGATTGAATGCAGATCACCAGGCTTGGCTACAAGCACCCCTGCTCGTTGCGTCATTTTGCTGGGCCATCAGCAACCTTTTAAACACGGTTTTCCTAATCCTCACCCCACTATGAAATGCTAAGATCCCAAATTCATCTATCTGCCATGTTCTGTGGCAGCCCCTTGGAGCACACAGGCTACTGCTATTTCTAAATTTCTGATTCCCTACCCAGAATCCATTTCCATCCCCTTGGCTGTGACATCACCTCCACTGACAATGCATGCTTACCCCCCTACCTTTAATCCTTCCTCCATCCTTCCCAGCCCCCCCTCTTTTTCTTTCATTTGTCATCTGCCCAAATTGTATCCCCTAGTCAACATCAGTTAAACGTGATGAGATACACCCAGGAGTGAGAGCAATTTTAATCTGGGAAAAAAAAACTATGAAAATGTTGATTATTAGTGATGGCTTTGAATGATGACAACCCCTGGCTTCCCCTGGCTTCCACATGTGCACATGCACACATGCATGTAGACGTGTACACACATATGCACACATATGCACACACATGCACACAAGTACACACAGGCACACACAAGCACACATGTACATGCACACACATGAGCACATACTTGCAAATACATGAACATATGCATGCAATAATTAAACAAAGAACTCTAAGTGTGTCTTCTCCCTACCTAGGCTCTACAAAGCTGAGTGCTAAACTGCTGCCAGTTTCCAAGTCGGCTTCTTACTAATCCTGAGAAAATCATAAGGAAACTGTATTATTGTTTGTATTTCAAGTTTATGACAGGAAGCAGTAGTGCCATGGGCCATGGGCACTTTGAGCTACAATTCATAAAATCCAAGGTCATTCCAGAGTTAGTCTTACTCCACCCCTAATCAATTACTGAGACAGGTAAACTGCAGGGAAGATAAACACTGGATGAAACACAATAGAGATGTCTGTTCTTTTACCTGGGGCTGGGTTAGAAGGAGGGAACCAAACTATGAGATCTTTACAGATGAGATGGAACAGGATGGACAAGAACATTCTGGAAACAATTAGCCTGAAATGTCGATTATGTTGAATGTAACTGGAGTCTCTCTATGAACCTCAATTATGCCCGTGTGCACGGAAAGAAAAGAACACATACTCATAAAGGTTCACCCAAACTCATCTGACCACGGAAAGTTTCATTTTCTCAGAACATCGTGTCTAGCAAGAGAGTGTTTGGAGAAAGGCCAGCCAGGCTGGGAAGCGCTGAATGTTTTGAGCCATGACAAGCCAGGATGGGCTCACACCCTGCTTTCTCCTTGCCTGATCCTATAGCCCAGCCAGCAAGTGTCAAATGGAGAAACATCACATAGCAGGAGAGTTGCCTTCGTGTGCAGTTTATAACAGTCTGCTTCTGCAACAGATTGCCAGAACCCCTTCTCCTCCTTGACAAAACCATCACACCCCTCCTCTGACACATCACACCCCTTCCTCCCCACAAAAACCCATGAGCTAATGAACTCCTCAACTCTCCCACGTCAAGTATCTGAACATCCCTTTCCTTTCCCTTCCTAGGCCACTCCCATCCTTGGAGATGCCAATTCTAGCCCCTCCCACTTTTCAATCATAGCCCCTCCCATCTTCCAAAGAACTGTCTGTTCTTCACGTTTACTCCCTCTCTTCTAAACCTCAAAATTCTCTTCAACTAAATCCTCCTCTTTGGTTCAGTGTCCACAGTGCTCTCCCTTCTTGGGAGGGGAAAAACCTGCCCCTTGTTTCCGTGTCTAAAGACTAGCCCGGCTCCCCGCCTACCTGACCACACTGACCTGAGGTAGTATCCATATTCATTAGTTTCTACTTGTTCCTTAGTCTGCTATGATCTAGATTCATCTAGATTCGCCGCCTTCCCTTCCACTCACCCAGTTCTCACTGATCACAAAACATCAAAATTCCATGCTGTTCGATCACTCCAAGCGATGCAGTCTGGTGCTTGCCTGCCTCTCCACCTCCCTTAAACGCCTGCTCTAGAAGTCTCTCCACCTCTCTGCTTCCTCTCAGCTTTCTGTGTAGTGTTCTCTTTTCCCAGCTGCTAAATATTGGAGTCCCTGGGCTCATTCTCACTGGGGACTTGCAATCTACCCCATCTGTGCCAGAAAACTGTAGGGTGTGACTTACACATATCCAGCCCTGGCCCGGACTTCCCATAGCCCTAGAGCTAAACAATCTAATAACTGTACCACAGGGGGGAAAATCAGATTGTCCAAATCCCATGATGTAGTTAGAAAGCTTCACAGATTGATCCTTAGGAACGTCTCCTCTCACGAATTCTCAGCTTTTACCCTTCACTCTTAAATCGGTGGCTCATCCAATAGGCCACATACGTACCTTCCGGTTCTGGACCACATTTGTGCCACATAAAACATCATCCGATGGCTGTCATTTCACTTTCTTTCTCTCACCTGGAATAAGCCACTGTTTTCTACCACCAGCTTCTGTGGCTTGTTTTCCTTCAGGCTCCGAGGGACACCCTCTAAGAAGGTTTTGCCATCTTGGTCCTCTTCATTTGTCACCGCCCTTGCTGATTCAGTGCGGAGACCCCACAGCCCACAGGACGGTGCTGTCCACAGATAAAATGGATCTTCCTACCCAGCTGCGCTAAAGTTAGTAAGCCTTTACAGGAGTACCTAAAGGCAGAGCTAATATCTCCCAAGCACACCCATGAAGCTTGTCTCCTAGGTGACTCTAGATCCTGTCAAATTGACAGTATTAACCACTACACCCCCACGTCCTTGCTGTGTGCGAGTGCAGTGAAGTTTCTGCTGTCACAGCGAGCATTCCGTAGTAAAACCATCCAGGTCAGGTGAGTTTTGAATCCTCCAAGGAAAGGGCTTGTCTTATCTACTGTGATATATCAGTACAGTGACTGATGCATACCAAGCCTCAATAAATTCTTGTTTAATCCACTCAGGAGACATAAACTAAGCAGGACTATCTAAGGCTAGTTATAACTGCAGGTACATAGTAAGCTCTTATCTCAAAGATTAAGATGAAACAACACAATAAAACTATAAGATAAGCAAGGGTCTCTAGAATGGCCACACTTCCAGATCTGACTTCCATCGTATTATGTCCAAAAGGTTCGTTCTTCACGGACCATTTAGGGAAGGGAAAGCACATGTAATCAATTACAGAAGCTTCCATTCTGAAAAATACGGTGACGCGTTTAAAGATCCAGAAAATTAAGAGCTAACACTTAACACGATTCCTGTTTAATAGAAATAGAGGAAATTGGATCTTAAAGCTAATGGCTTAGAAAGTCACCGGTCAAGTGGAATGGGGGTGGGTTCCTAACATAACAGATTCAAACACTGAGTTGACGTGTATGTTTAATGGTGATAGGATTGCGGCCCCAAAGGCTGAGAATTCCCACGTTTTCCGAAAAGGTGAATTACTAAAGTGTTGCTCACATTGAGTTCGACAAATTCCTGGAGACTGATTGCATCTTGGTTCTTGCCAAATCTAGCAGGAATTTTCCAGCCTGGTTGTTGTTTTGTTTTCTTGCTTCTCCATTGCCATCAAGCTGAGCTCTACTCTGAGTTACTCAACGTTTGTAAGACAGTGGTTTTTCAGACTGTGCCTTGCCCTGAGAGACTCCATTTTACAAATGTCCTTTGATTCCGTTTGAGTGCAAAAACAGATGCTAGAAGAGTCAACCATGGTGGCAGATCCACTAACTCACAGTCAGGAGTCAGAGGCAAAAGGGTCATGAGTTCAAGGCTAACCTCGACTAAATATTAGGACTGCCTCAAAAATAAAATAAACAAGATAAAAACAGTGGGGGGGGGGATAAAAGCCTCTAAGGTGTCCACACTCTTGAAATCCACGTGAGGAACTTACCTGACTGAAACAAGCATTTAGCTAGTAATAATTATGACAAATTCTCAAACTTTAAATGGATATCATAAACCTTAAAAGCCTCTAAATAGGTCACGGGCCTGAGTTCGTAGGTGCAGCAGGCCTAGCGAGGTCAATATGCTGGTTGCCAGAAGCTGGGTTTGTCGCAAAACCTATGTGACCCCACGGAGACCCTTCGAGAAATCGCGTCTCTATCAGGAGCTGAAGTTGATTGGAGAGTGGAGGTGTGGAGGGTCAAATTTACCCTGGCCAAGATCCGTAAGGCTGCCCGGGAGCTGTTGACACTGGACGAGAAGGATCCTCGGCGTCTGTTTGAAGGCAACGCTCTACTGAGGCGGCTTGTTAGCACTGGGGTGTTGGATGAGGGCAAGATGAAGCCGGATTACATCCTTGGCCTGAAGATTGAGGATTTCTTGGAGAGACGGCTGCAGACCCAGGTCTTTTAGCTGAGCCTGGCCAAATCTATTCACCACGCCCGTGTGCTCATCCGCCAACGTCACATCAGGGTCCGCAAGCAGGTGGTGAACATCCCATCCTTCATTGTTCGGCTGGACTCCCAGAAGCACATTGACTTCTCCCTCCGTTCTCCTTATGGTGGTGGCCGTCCAGGCCGAGTGAAGAGGAAGAATGCCAAGAAGGGCCAGGGTGGTGCTGGAGCTGGTGATGATGAGGAAGAGGATTAAATTAACACCCTGCTGCACAGGAGGGTTGTCAAGTTTTCCAGTTGACAAATAAAACCGAATTGGTACTTGGGAAAAAAAAAGCCTCTAAATAATATCCTAATACAACAACTAGAGAAATAGTTGTTCAAGGAGAATTACTCAATCCTGTACGAACAGAAAAAAAATCTGGCATTTGAACCTTGATTTTATCTTAATCCCCGACCCAGTTCAGTGAGAGGGAAATTCTAATCTAGGCAGGGTAACCAGAAAGATGGGGCTGTCTCTCCTACCAGCTCCTAGTTTAAAATTAAGGTTTCACGCTTGTCCTGTCCAGCAGGACATTAAACACCGGTCCAGGGAGGTCACCTGAAAGTGGGGGGAGGGAAGCAGGCAAAGATGAAAGGAATCACGACCTGTCTATAATTTGATCAGATCGTAATTTTACTTTTGCACACACAGGTTATATACACAAAAAGGCAGGATGTGGGGAAGGGGATGACGTAGGAGTGTAGGTGTTCAGGGGGAGTACAGATATCTTCCAGAACAGAGTGTCAGCTGGGTGAAGGTTCATGGGACAGACCACTATGACTCCGCCTGTGATTCACTTGTCTTTATCTAAGTTGGTACTATCCACCAAGGTTACCCATCTACAAGGCCTTATGACTAGGCTTGGCAGCCTTCCACCAAAGCTGTCTGTTTACAATAACTCCCACCTATCTGTTTCAGTGTTTTTCCACAGAGACCCAAGACTTGCTGCGAGCAGGCATGTATGTCAGGCCTATTGCTGATTTTAGGCCTTCAGTATATAAGCAGGGCTGCTCCCGACACACTCTAGGATCAGAAAGGTGACCAGCATCTCTAGGGCTATTCCCAGCTCTTCCCTAGGCAGGTCTAGACAGGACTAGAACTCCCTTCCAAAACCGGGGTCTCACTTCTGGATTAGAAGCTCAACTAAGCCAGAGAAGGCCAAGAGTGTTGGATCCCAAATGCTTCTACTGGACGGGTTCCTAGGTTCCACATCAGGAGAAGAAAGAGGGAAAGACCAGAGGCTACTGTGTACATTCCAGAGTCCAACTTGTGTGCCAAGGCAGCTGTGCTACTTCAGAAGAGCACCCTATTAAGGCACAGTGGCAAAGAATCTTTCAGTGAGATGGGGGGGGGGGCTTAACAAGAGGGAGTTCAGCAGCACTTCCTAAGATAACTTACTTAAAAGAAAACACGTGACGTTTGTGCCTCAACGTGTCGTCAGAAGCAGTAGCAGGATCCAGGGAGAGGGCTCATTGGTAAAGTCCTTGCTACACAAGCCTGAGACCTGAGCTGAGATCCCCAGCACCTACGTAAAAGTCTCAGCACAGCATATGCCTGTAACCCAAGGTTATCTCTATGGAGACAGGAGTCTCTGGGACCCGCTGGGCTGTTAGTCTTGCTAAATTGATGAGCTCCAGGTTTAAACATGAGAGACTCTGTCTCAAACCTAAGATGGGGGGGTTTGGAGAGATGGCTTTGTGGCTAAGAGTGCTGGTGTTCTTCCAGAGGACCTCGGATCTGCTCTCAGGATTCACATGGCAGTTCGCAACCACCTGTGAGTCAGGCTCCAGGACTTCTGAAGCCCCCTTCTGGCCTCACCAGACACACACACAATGTACATGTACAGACAAGCAGGCACACAAACGTACACATACATTTATTATTATTATTTTTCAGGCAGAGTCTCACTACATATCCCTAGTTGCCCTGGAAGTCCCTAAGTAGACCAAGCTGGCCTCCAAATCACAGCAATCCACCTGCCTCTGCCTCTGGACTGCTGGGATTAAAGGCATTTAATGCCAAGCTTAAATCTAAATAAATAAATAAGGTGGAGAGCAACCGAAGACCCTGATCCCAACCCCTGGCCTTCTCGTGCAGGTAGCCTCCATGCACATGCGTGTATGAACATAGACAAGTGCACACAAACATTTAAAAAGAGATAAATGGAGATACTGAAGGGAGGCACTTAGAAGGAATGGTCTTGGTGCCATTCAACTAGCAGCAACAAAGGGATTTTTCAAAACATTGTCACTTAAGGCAGAAAACCAAGTCATCCTTTGTAATAAAGCTTTTCCCATTTCAAGAGTCCTGTCCATTAGTTCAGGCTGACTGTGTCTGAAAGTACCTCAACATAATAATGCAGAAAAGTTTGTCTGTAGTTGCCTTAGCTTAAAGGAACTAGGGGAAGAAAGAACTAAAAGAATCCTTCCTGGGATCCCAGCCAGTATCTAAGATTGCCTGTATCCGGCCATTATCAAAAACAATAAAACAATCAGGTCCCAGTTAGTAGTGCTAACACATGGATATTCCACTAAATAATGTCAGGAGAGGTTAGGCCAGGAGCTCTGACAGGAGACCAAAGAAGGGGAGGCAAAGAGAGACTTGTTAAAGCAGCATTCATCTCAAATCTCCACAGACAGTGTGGCTGACAGGGTTTCCCTCCCTAAGGACAGTTCCACATCCTAAGTGGCAACATCAGAGACTGCACACACCACGGGGAAATGCACATCTGTGACCTAGTCCAGCCAAGTCACTGGAAAAACAAACAAATAACAACAGACCCCAGAAAAGAGAAGAGCTAATATCCAGACTTTCTCTAAAACCTTATCTGAAATGTATGATAATGCTCGGGGTTCGGGAGGTGAGGGGATGAGGAAGGACCAGATTTGTGGAAAAAATAAAATATGAAAGCATTTCCAAAACAAGAAAGAAAAAAATTCATCCAGGAGAACCTAACTCTGAGGGCCCAGATGCTGAACAAAAAAAGTCAGTTCTTACGTTCTTGTTCTAAGACACAAAGGAAGCTTAAAAAATATAGGAAGGTGCATGCCAGCACCTTGTCAGTATTAATAGAAAGAAGATTTAAGCAGAAATATAGTACAGTCACAGCATGCCGAAACAGAGGTAAAGCTAACATTTTGCTTAGAGGGAAGGCCTCAGCTTTAAGTGGTCAATCTTTAAAAAAGAAAATCTGGAGCTGGGGAGACAGCCTAGTGGTTAGAGCATTTGACACACGACTTTGTGAACCAGGGTTCAGATCAGTCCTCATACAAAGGCCAGGCAGGAATGGGCAGACTGTAATTCCATCAACAGAGATAGAGGATGCCCAGAGCAAGCTGACTAGGGAGACTAGCCATGTAGGCAAGTTCTGGGTTTGATGGAGAGACCAATCCTATGTGCTGGTTTGAATGAGAATAACCTCTAGAGGTTCATGTATTTAAACAATCAGTCCCAAGTTGGTGGAACTGTTTTGGGAAGGATTTGTGGCCTTGTTGGAGGCTTTGTTGTGTCACTGGGAGATGGGCTTTGAGGTTTCAAAAGCCCATGTTATTCCCAGTTAGCTCATGTTAATAAAACAAAGGGGAAAACCAGTTGAGTATTTCAGTAGACACAGGATAACACCTAAGTCCAACAATCTTTTATAATTTAAAAAGAAAATCAACAAATTAAAAATAGAAGGGAACTTTCTCAAACTGACACCAGAGAAAACCCATAGCTAACATCATACTAACTGATGAAGGAACTAACCATTCCCCAACATCAGAAACACCACAAACGTGAACTCATACACACACTCAACACTAGCAGTTCCTCTCGGGGACAACTGAGCGAGGGATAGAAGACATACTAACCGAGGAAAAGAAGCCAATGGTCTCCGTTTGCATATGACTCAGTAGTACCCGTAAGAAATCCTGAGGACCCCATCTAAAATTTTTTGAAATAATTTAAAAGGTTAGCAAGGTTAAGGAATCACAGATCAATAAGCAGAAACCAATTCTATTTTTAATAAAAAAAAATTGGGTGAGATGCCTCAGTGGGTGAAGGTGCCCACTACCACCCTGAGAACCTGAGTTTGATTCCTGGGACCCACATGGGAGAAGAGAACTCGTTCCCACTGGTTGTCTTCTGACCTCCACCACAGCACGTGTACACAAATAAATGTATATGAAATATAAAGGATTGCTTACTATAATCCAAAATACAATTACACAAGCAATGTTATAGACCAGCAGTGGTGGTGCACATCTGTAATTCCAACACTTGGGAACCTGAGGCAGGAGGATAGCCTTAAATTAGAGCCATCTGAGCTACATAGCGAAACCATATCAGAAAAAAAAAAAAAAGCATTTTATTTAATATATATGGTTGCACCAAAATAAAGGGCATAGGAATAATTGTTGTGTAGCCCTGGCTATTCTGAAACTTGCTCTGTAGACCAGGCTGGCCTCACACTCAGCGATATTTTGTAAGCTTGTTTCTTTTTCTTGTTATTGTACGTGTATGGGTGTTTTGCCTACATGTATTTGTCTGTCACCACCTGCATGAAGTGCCTAAAGGGGCCAGAAGAAACTGTAAGATCCCAGGACTGAAGTTACCGACTGCTGTGTTTCACCATGTGGGTTCTGAGAATCCAGCCTGGGTGCTCTGGAAGAGCAGCCAGTGCTTGTAACAACTGAGCCATCACTCCAGACCCAGGAATAAAGTTTTAAAGAGTAGTACAAAACGTCTACGCTGACATGGATAGAAAATTGAAGAAGTAAAGGGTCAAAACAAATGAAAAGATAGGCCCAGGTTCGGAGTCCAGAAGGTCTTTGCTGTCAGGATTGCAGTACTCCCACGCTGATCTGCAGAATGCGTGCAATCCTTCCCTGCCTGGCTTCTTGGCAAAAAATTGAAAAATGGATCCAAAAAATCATGTTGAAATGCAAGGGACTCGAATAGCCAAAAGTGCTATGAAAAAGAATAATGGCTTGGTTGCTGTTGCTGCTGTAGTTGTTGCTGTTGTTTTTTCTGCTGTCCCTGTTTCTGTGGTTGTTGCTACTGCTGTTGCTGCTGCTGTTGCTGCTGTTGCTGTTGCTGCTGTTGCTGTTGCTGCTGTTGCTGCTTTCTCTGTTGTTGCTGTTGTTGTTGTTTCTGTTGTTGTTGCTGCTGTTGTTGCTGCTGTTGTTGCTGCTGTTCTTGTTGCTGCTGTTGTTGTTGTTGTTGTTGCTGTTGTTGTTTCTGTTGTTGTTGTTTCTGTTGTTGTTGCTGTTGTTGTTGCTGTTGATGGTGTTGTTGTTGTTGTTGTTGTTTTAAACAATGTCTCGCTATGTAGATCAGGCTGGCCTCAAACTCACAGGAATCCATTTGCCTCACCACCACACCCTGTGAATCCCTTGATTTCAAACTGGCTACCAAGCTGTGGTAATGAAGAGCCATTATTTTCAATTCTCAGGATAACTCCCTTCCATAGCAGTATGACCCCTAACTGTTCATCCCAGATGCTTATTAAAACGGCCAGTCATTGGGCTGCTCTCCCTCAGTCTCAGACTCTACACTTCTAATCACGTGTCTCTCTGCCTAAAGAATCAAATAGCATGGAGGTGGGGGTACCACCAAAGCTAGGGTACCATTTCCAGGGTATCATTTCCATTGTGCTGACTTAGACACCAAGATTGTTGATTATACAGGAAAAATCAGAAATTAGAACAAGCATTACATTTTAGGGATGATTTCCAGTTTAGAGGTTTGAATTTAAGCTTCCTTGAATATGCCACACCGACCAGCTCTCAGCTCCAGTGTGACCCCGTGAACTTGGGACTGCTTGCTTTACCCACCAATTAGAACTCTCATGGGAAAGCTTCCTTGGTAATGATGGCATATGCCAGGATAAGAAGGTTTGTCTTCCCATGTATTCATTGCTGCCCTAGTTCCTGATGTTAGTAGTGTGATTTAACCCACTCTGTGCTCCCCACGGGTCACACCCACATCCACCCAAGAGCTAGCTATCTGGATTCACAAATGAAAGGCACACACACACAAACACACACACACACACACTCACACACACACACACAAAGATAGGTGGAAGGCAGCGGCCAGTAGAAGTAAGTTTTCTGTAGACCTGGCAATAGGTCAAGACTTAGGCAACAGGCTGTAGGTCACGATAAAAGAGCATCCGATGGAAGGGAAGGAAGGTACTAAAACACATCCATGACGAACCCCCCAAAGGCTTATCTGCAAAGGCTGGGGCTTGGTCTTCAAAGACACTAGAAGACCAACTCAGAGGAAAATCACAACACGCTTGATTGGAAATGGAAGATTTCAGACTTCACTCAAAAGCTGGATTCAAATCTACAACCTCACATGACCTTCGGGTTACTAACATACGCACCAATTTGAGAAGTGCAATGGACATTCCAGAATCACAGAGCCAGTGCCTACGTTGCCAGCAGCGTGATTCCACCAGTCTGAACCAAGGAAACAAGGAGAATTCATGCAAAAAATGTCTTCTCAAATGGCCCGATTTACACATAGGAAAAGCAGACATATTGGAAATGTAGGGTTCAAAAGTTATGGACAAGTTTTCGAGATCATATAATAACCAGATGGGATGAAATTGTTTTTGTCAGGTGTTTAAATGTCATTAGGGTTGTGTCACAAAAAGAATTTTAAAATCTCAGATGTGTCACTTACCTTGACTCTCTGCCTGTTGGGGACAGTCACCAGGACCCGATGTCTGCTTCTGTTGTCTTTGCCTTCTAAGCAGCTGCCACCATCATGAACACATCTTTGTCCACACTGGCCAGACTGGTATCAAGATTGACAATGCCTGCTAGAAGCTACATATTTGGAATCTGGTATTCAACCCCATGCCCAGGTGCAAATGACGAAATGACTTGGAGAGATAACTCTTTTAGCATCTTCTTCAGGTAGACACGGAGGTGACCAAGCTCCTTCTGGGAAAGGTGCGTGAGTGTAATGCAGACTGCTCTCTGTGACAAGGCCTGAGGTGTTAGGTCCCCATATGGCAAGGACCTGTGGGAATATTCATGCAGAATCACCTAGCCTTTCCTGAGGGAACATTGTTGTGCCAGGAAACGTTCGTGAACCTCAAAAGACCACCAAGAAGCCATTTTCAATGTGATCGCATTAGGGTCCATTATAAACTCAAGTTTGGGCTTACCCACCACCAACCCACAGAGCAGTTTGGTGAAGCAGCCCGAACTCTCATCAGGACAGGGTTTTATGGAAAATGGGAGCAAGTGAGGGGTTGAGGGAGGGGGTGTCCAGTCTGGCAAGCATCTAATAGAATGACTATAAGCCGACAGGCGGGTGCTCTGAAGCAAGACCATGCACAATCACAAACGGTCTGAAAGTACATCTGAAACAATCAGACTAATGTTTGAGTAACTGTTGCTAGGAAGTAGCTAAGGAGTAACTCTGGCCAAGGACAAGCCATAGGGTCCTTCCTGGTGCTTGGGTATAGCTTGGGTTCAAGTTCTCAGGTTTTTTTTTTTTAAAGATGGAAGCCAGTCCCAAGATGGAGGAAACTCGGCCCCTCAACACTTCTTTTACCTTTGCCTTGCATTTGCATACTTGGCTTTGCTGGTGGGACTCTTTACTTTCACTTTATCTATGACAGATGTTTCCCCAGAACCAGGAAAAAAAAAAAGTTGGACTATAATTTATTCTTGATTGTCTCTGATGATCATGGTCATGGGAGTGGAATGGATCCCAACTCTTCTGTTTGCTAATGATGGTTACATGGTTGAGTCAACCCAAGGCCCCAGTCTGGGTACATCAGCTAATGTCAGATGTTTTCTTGATGGGAACTTAGTTCTGACATTCAGAGGTGAGCCACACAAGGACCAGGAGCTGACTCAGGCTACTCATCTGCTGAAAGCCTTGGGCATTAGAAGAATTAGATCTCCTGGTTAGGATATGGGGAGATACTTGGTGCCAATAATTAAATCAGAATTTCCTGGGTATGTAGTTTATCATCTCTCTATACTGTAACTGAAATTACTACTAATCATGGCCACTTGGTTATGTACCAGTGTGCTGGGTTAGAGGGAAATTAACTGCTTGCTGAAGCATGTTTCCTCTTTCTTGGTACAGTCTATGGGTTAGCAGGAAACCACGGAGACTGAGGAGGAGAAGGAAGGGAAAGTACAGTGTGCATATTATTGTTACACATAGGAAGTTCTACAAAGAGATTGTACATGAGAAAATGAGAGAATGGATGTAAAACCTTTCAGCTGTCAAAAAAATAGATGTCTAAATAAAGGTAGCCTGGAGTGTCTCCATGCCAGAGTGTGTGGACTGTATCTCTTGCCTATTCTGCACATCCTCCTGTGGGTTGTGAAACAGCCCCTGCATAGATGGATGCTGGCAAGCATGTGACCAAGGTAGCATTTGTAGACCTGGAATTCATCATTAATGAAATTCCTGCTGATACCTATGCCAGCTCTTCTATCTAGAGTTTCTTACAGGTAAGTAGGTTGCTGCTGATCTGCGTGTGGGCACTATACCACAGGCAAGAAGACCATGGTCTTCCTCTCGGGGCACCATGCAGGGCATCTTGACTTTCTGCAGCTTTGGTGAGGGAACAGCTATGGATTTACCTCCTTGGTCACAGAATGTCTGTTGATGACAGTAGGTCCTAGGTGGACTTCTCCACTTAACCTGCCCCCCCATATTTTTACAGTTCTAGATGATCCATAAAACAACATCCTCGCCACCCACACCTCCCGAGAGCACTCTGATTATCCCCCCATGGTAGATGGTAGGCCACCCATGACATCTCTTATAGGAGTCACAATATTGAGAAATCCAGTCTGCAGTGAGTTTTGTTACCTCCTTATCTGGATCATATCTTCTATTGACGCTTCTCTTACATTTGACGGAACCCCGAATGTTAGTCTGACAGAATTCCAGAGCAACCTGGTACCTTCCTTTTCACCCACTTCCCTCTGGCCATGCCTCAGATGTCTCTGCTGAGGACATGTCCGTGTAGCAGAGATCACTAATCCTTGCCTTGAGGCAGCCAACCAGATGGCGAAATGCAACCTTTACTGTGACAAACACCTGGCTTACTGCCTGTTGTGTTCTGGGGACACGGCTCTCGAAGACATCAACACTGCCATCACCACCATCAGCCCCAAACAAAACATGAAGTTTGTGCACTGGTATCCCCCTGGCTTCCAGGTTGTTATTAATTATAGCTTCCCACTATGATAGCTGATGGAGACCTGGATGGGGGTGTGGGGGCAGTAACGGGTGAGCAGGTTCAACATTACAGCACTGTTGAGACTTGGGCTCCTTTGAACTACAGCTGGACCTAGTATGTATATGTATATGTATATGTATGTATGTATATAGTGTGTGTATATATATGAAATATATAATACATAATAATACATTAATATATTATATATTGGAGATGGAGAATAATAGGTATTTTATTTCTACATATACATATATTATATATAAGGAATATAATACATAATAATATATTATATATATTGTATGTGATATAGTATATAGTATTACATATAATACCATATAGTATTATATATTTAATAATATATATAATTATGTATTATATTCCTTATGCCATATTTCCAGAATCTGAGTTTCAGTGTAACTGAAAGGCCCCAACTTACTGATTAAGTGGCTATAAGTCAATTGTAACCGGCTCTGTCTCTTCTATGTACAGAATTTTTCCAAGACTATATCAAAGAAAGATATTTAAGAAAAAAAACATTTTTCATATAAAAGAATGTATTGGATAGACTATATGAGATCTTAGATTTGCTTTAAAAACACACTGGAAAAAATGCAAAGCTCCTGGTGACACAGTGACAGTTGTACATGGATGGCAAATAAGTATGCTAAGACTCACTCATGATGCTACTGTTTCTAGTTTTGTAAGTTTTAAAGTCTCCACTCACATTTTAAAAAAGAATTTTTAAGCTAGTCTCACTAGTTGATACTAGAGAAAGTCTCGGATGCTGTGGAGGGCTGGTTGATAGCTCTGTGGTAGAACAGTTGCCTTGGATGCATAGGGCACTAGCCAGGTTAGGAAGATGGAGGGCTTGTGTCTGCCCAGAGAAAACACTGAAGGGAATGGACAAGTACAGTTATGAACCCAGCCCTTTAGGCACTCGATGTCATTGAATGCTCCCCCTCACAGTTCTGCCCAGAGTGACTCCATCTATGCTCCCCCTCACAGCTCTGCCCAGAGTGACTCCATCTATGCTCCCCCTCACAGCTCTGCCCAGAGTGACTCCATCTATGCTCCTCCTCACAGTTCTGCCCAGAGTGACTCCATCTTAACCAATTTATAGCAGCATCAGTACGGGACTACCGGCACTACCGGCACTACCGGCACTGTTCGCCCCCTGGTGGATGCACTAGGAAGTGCATTTTGTCACCATTGGCCTCTTGTCTAAAATGTTCCACAGGGACAATAATCAACTATGGGACATGGGACAGGAGATTCATCTGAACTCTTCAAAACTGTCACACCATGAAAGACAAAATGGGAGCCTGACCTGCTGGAGCAGGCCTGCTGCCTACCTACTTGGGAGACTAGGGCTTCAATCCAAAACCCGTTTAGGCTATGGAGTGAATTCGAGTTCAGCCAAGGTAGCCAGTGACACCTTGTCTCAATCACAAGTGAAAAAGAGGACTAGGGATGTCACTCAGTGGTAGAGCTCCTGCCTAGAGTGACATGCTGTAAATTTGATCCCAGCACAAATAAAGGTGCGGTTTCAAAAGTCAGGTGAATTTTTAACTTAAAAGAAACCAAGGATATATGATATCTAAATATAAAACGTGAAATCTGGATCCCAGATTCAAAAAGAAAGGCTAAAACGATTATCACGGAGCTGTGGGGGGCTCAGCGGGTGATGGGCTTGCTACTCAAGTACTAGGACCTAAGTGTGACCCCAGCCACCGTGAGAAGATGCTTTCTATGGTAGTACTCATTTGTGAGCCCAGCACTGGCAGGCAAGGTGGACCCCAGCTAGTCCTTCATAATCAGCAAACTCTAACTTGTGAGGGATCCTGTCAGAGCCCAAATAGGTGGTCTCTGGGGAGCACCACCCAAAGCTGACCTCCAACTTCCACATACAGGCACGTGCACACACATGTACCCCATACACACATGTACCTACACACAAACACATGTACATACACACACATGTACCCACACACACACGTATGTACCCACACACACACACATATATGCACCCATCCACAACTTCCACATGTATGCACACACACATGTACCCATCTATACATGTACCTCCACACATACATGTAGACTCCCTCACAAGTATGGCCCCACCCACAACTCCCACGTATACATACCGACATCTGCACCCATACACACATGTGCACTCACCCACACCTTCCCCATGTATGCACACTCTTATTCACCCACCCACACAGTGCACCCTCCTACATATGAACACACACAGAATTATTGTGGAGATAATCCAAAATTTCGATAAATTATATATTCAACGATGACCTCAAAGAGTATTTTAGAAAACATTAACTGTGGCAAAAAAGAAACCTCTTTAAGATTTTTTTTTAAGTTGTGTGTCAGTGTGTAGTTATGTGCATGTGTGTGCAGGTGCCCCCGGAGGCCAAAGGTATCAGATCTTCAGGCTCACAGGTGTGAGCCACCCTACCTGGGTGGGTGCTTGGAACCGAACTAGGGTCCTCTACAAACATCCATTTTTTTTAAACTGCTGAGTCATCTCTCCAGCCCCAAAACTAATCTGGATCTTCTGTTAGAGAGCAAGAAACTGGAGTTCAAAGAGGAAACGGGACTTGCCTAGGAGTCACAGTCAGCCAGCAGCCAGGACAGTGGCGGCCCAGGTCCGCTTGCCTCTAGTCTGTGCATTGTACTGTGTGCTTCTTCCTCTGCAACAATCCACAGGAAGCAAGAGACAGGACCAAGACTCACAGCATCCCCGGGGTGCAACAGTGACCTGGGTGGTCAGGGGCCCCTTACTATTCTCCTGGTATCAGCACTCATTCATTTATTTAACACAAAATGCCAGGAGTCAAGTAATAAACAAAACAGCCACAGCCACAGACTCCACACTCTGGTGGAGGACGTAGAGGCTCGTTAACTCCTGGAGTCAGGCCAACCCTCGTAATTACCTAACAAGATAAAAGAGCAATGGGGGGAGGGAACTGACCGAAACTGAAGGGCAGCAGCAGGTTTCCCTGAGCTGCGGTCCAAAGAGTAAATAAGAGATAACATGCAGACAGAGGGGAGAGCAGCAGGCCTGGGTAGGGAGAAGCATTGCCTTACAGCAAGAAGGTTCCAAGTGCCAGCAGGTGCATGATGCAAGATAAGAACATGGTGGGGGAGGGGAGGGCGGTGGGAAGCAGGACCCGAGCCAGGACCCCAGCATCCATGTAAAAAGCCAGGCCCAGTGCTGTGACTATGATACCATTGAAGTGAGGGAGGATGCTTGGAGCTCACTGGCCAGACAGTCTAGCTGAATCCCCAAACTCCGGGTTCAGTGAGAGAGAGACTCTGTCCTGGTTTGCTATCTGCTGTGATAAGAACCATGACTAAAAGCAACTTGGGAAGATAAGGGTCCATTTGGCTTACCTGTTCCAATCACAGACCATCTTTGAGTAAAGTCTGGACAGGACTCAAGCCGGAGTAGAGGCAGGCAGCGTGGACAACTTCTGCTTACTCCACTGCTGTCCACTTGCTCAGCTTGCTTTCTTACACCACCCAGGACCACCTGCCAGGGGTGAGGCCACCACAGTGGGCTGGTCTTTCCCACAGCAGCCTTAAGAGATGGCTCAACCATCAAAAGAACTTTGTTTCAGATCATGGCGGCGCACACCTTTAATCCAGAACTTGTGAGGCAGAGACAAGTGGATCTCTGTGAGTTCAAGGCCAGCCTGGACTACATAGGGAGTTCTAAGACAATCGGGGCCACACAGAGAGAAACCCTGTATTAAAAAAAAAAGTACATGTTGCTTTTATAGAGGACCCTGGTTCACATGGTGACGCACAGCTCTCTGTAGTAACTCTAGTTCTAGGGGATCCAACACCCTCTTCTGACTCCTGAGGGCACAGCCATTTATGTGGTATACTCACATATGTGCAGGTGAGACATTCATACACGTAAAATAAAATAAATAAATCTTTAAAAATATTAAAGAAAGAAATGGCTCACAAACATGCCCTACAGGACAGCCTCATCTGAGACCATCCCTTCCCACATGTATCTAGGTTTGTGTCAAATGAGTTTTGTGTTTGTTTCACAAAAAATAACCAAGACGCCCTGCCTTTAAAAATAAGTGAAGCAGGTCAGGGAGGTTTTGCTCAGCAGGCAACAGTATTCGCTGCCATACTTGATGGATGACCTGAGTTTGACCCCTGGCACCTGCATGGTAGAAGGAGAGAGCTGGCTCCCACGAGTTGTCCTCTATCCTGCACATGACCCCAACACCAACGGGAAGTTAATAGGGAGATTAGAAAAGTAACATGGTTGGATTTGAGTTTTAAAGGATTGTGGTTATTGTTCAGATCATCCTGAGGTTAAAGGTAGATGGACCAGATCCGGTGAAGCTAAGTTAGGCGGTGTAGAGAACTCAGACATTGGTGAGCAGAGAAGGAGGGGCCGCAGCTAAGCTATTTGGAAGGCTGGATATGGAAACAGGGAGGAATCGGAGGTGCTGGCCAATCCCTGAGAAGGTGGGGCGGGGCGGGGGGGGTGTCACATGGGCAGCTCCATTCTGAGTGGGCCTTCAAACCCCATAGACTGTTGATGCTCTCTAAGATCTCCACACAGAGGATTGAGGAGGCAGTCAGCTGTGCAGGTCTGAAGTTCAGGAGAGAGGTCTAACCTGGAGATACGCATTTGAGAGTCATCAACTTGTGGATAGGGCAGAACCAAAAAGTGAGTTTAAACAGAACCCCCTCGGACTCGGTCGTTCTTAAAGCAAACGGTGCAGTTGCTGTGGAAACTCTGAAGTGAGTAGTGGTAGGGCTGGGTGAGAGGTCTGTCTGCCTCACCCACCATAGCCTCGCATGTTCACCACAGGAGACGGGCTATGAGGTTAGGACGCCGGCCGGCTGGAGTATGATGAGAGATGCTGAAATCTCCCACGTGTTAAGGCCCAAAGAAAATGAAAGGCAGAATAGAGAAAGGTCGTAAAGTGTTTCAAAGGTGAGAACTTAGAGCAGGGAGGGAAAACCCTGAAAGAAGGTCAGAATTTATGCTATACACAAGCAGTTTCAAGCTGACTGCTACAGCGGTGGTATGGTAAAAAAAAAAAAAAAAAAAAAAAAAGATTGGCTAGAGATTCCTGGGTAGAGAAAGGGAACAGCAGGCTATGGGGTTTCCATGGCAACACAGCAAAGCAAATAATGTGAAACCATCTAAGATTCAAAACACCCAGCTAGGAATGCCAGATCAAAGCCAACGACTGGACCCGTGGGCAAAAATGCTCACCGCCACGCCTGATAACCTGAGTTCAATCCCCGAGACCCACAAGGTGGGAGGAGAGAACCAGTTCACACCCGTTTTCCTCTGGCCTCCTATGTACGCCATGCTCCTCTCCCCACACGTAAATAAATGTAAGAAAAAAAAATGTTGTAACTAACAAATATTTTCAGATTTGTAATCAGTCTCAAAGGAGAGAAAGGTAATCTCCCAAGGAACAGAAACAATGAAATGTTGCAATAGCCAACTAGTGTACACCTCAGCCCTAGGAAAGAAGGCTTAGACCCAGGTAAAAGCCTGAAGAAATCCAGTCCCACCCAAAGGTTAACCTTGAATAAAAAGATGGGCTCAAAAGAGAACTCTCAGCCATGCGTGTTGGTTTGCATCCATAATCTTAACACTAGTAGGCTGAGGCTGGAGAATTGCTGTAAGTTCAGAGTTAGCCTAAGCTACCGAGTAAGACCCTGTAGCAAGGGTCTTACAAACACAGGGCCAGAGAGATGGCTCAGTGGCGCAGAGCACAGGACCTGAGTTAAATTTTCAGCAACCATATCAGAGAAGCATGCTTCCTGAAACTCTAGCTTCGGGAGATCTGATGCCCTCTTCTTGCCTCCAGAAGTACCTATAGACATGTGGGATACACTCACTCATATACACACACATACATACACATACACTCTCACACACAACTCAGACTCACACCTGCAGGCACACATACACACACATACACACACACAATCCTCAGAACCTGTTTTTTAAAACACCAGACACTGTGGCAAATATTGTAATCCTAGCACTGAGGAGGCAGAGTCTCTTACCTGCCTAGCCTACTTGGTGAGTTTCCAGCCAATGCAAGGCCCTGTCTTGGAAAATAAGGTGAACAGCGCCTGAGAAAGAATGCCCAAGGTTGTCTTCTGGCACCCACATGCACACATAGAAAGAGAAAATGGAAGGAAGGAAGGGAGGGAGGGAGGGAGGGAGGAAGGAAGGAAGGAAATAAGGAAGGAAGGAAGGAAGGAAGGAAGGAAAAACTAAGTTTGGTGGCTTAAGAGTGTGTGTGTGTGTGTGTGTGTGTGTGTGTGTGTGTGTGTGTGTGTGTTGTTTGTCTACATAAGATTTTGCTATATATTCCAGGCTGACTTGAACTCACTATGTAGCTCAGGCTAGCCATCAATTCACAGCCATCCTCCTGCCTTAGCCTGCTAGGTGCTGTGAATACAGGTAATTACTACCGTGCCTGCCTAGAAATAATAGTTTTAGATATTTACTAGTGTTTGGAGGGAACGGTGATGTCTAGGAAGTGCTTTGAAATGTCTCAGTAAAGAAAACAGGAAGAAAAGAAGCAAGGACCAATATGGTAAAGCCCTGGAATCCTGAAATGAGTTCACGCTTTAGTGTGGATTACACTCTCGTCTATGGTTTTAATTATGTTTCAGAATGAACAATTCAAGATCCAAAGACAACGAACTCGTCTGGCCTACAATCGCATTCTGCTCTTACAGAAGTTCCAGTTGTTTTCCTAGAACTGTCTAACGAGAAGTCTCAAGTGTTGAAGCCCAGTTGACCTTTGCCCTGCTTCCTTCCGTTATGAAATGGCCGAGTCAGGAAAAAAAAATAAACCCTTTGTACCCTGAGATGAGCCAGTGATAGCAAGGTCACTACATCCAGTTTTTCCCAAACTAATTCCTGTAAGTGTGGCCTTCCAAGAAAAAAAAAATCAGGCCTTCCAGATGGCGCTGCAGGTGAAGTCACCTGCCCTCACACCTGGTGTCCTGAATTGTTCCCCAGCATCTCACAGGATGGAAGGAAAGAATAGACTCCTGCAAGTGTCCTCTGGCTTGTAAGCCGCCTCCCATGCACACACATAAAATACACGTGTTTGGTTTTTTTTTTTTTTTTTTAAGAGAGAAAAAAACATTTTCCATTTCAGGATGCTAAAGTCTGAAATAATGTCACACTCTTCTGGAGAACACTGATTTCCGCTGTGAACAGGTACATGGAAAGTGATCATCTTGCAGGGTAGTTTTTGGTTTGGGTTTGGTTTTGCTTTTGTTTTCTTTTAAATGTTTGACTTTTCTCTCTGGGCATGGTGGTGAGCACTTGTAATCTCAGCATGGTGAGGATTCTGGGTTTGAGGCCAGCCTGAAGAACACAGGAAGACCTTGTCTCAAAACAAAGCTAATTAAAAACAGCGTGAGCTTCCTTTAAATGCCAACACGTATTCGAGTAGGGCTTCTAGAGTTTTCACTCCCTTCTGCCTTTTTTGAAAGTGTCCTGGAGATCTGGCCCCTTACCACATAGCTCACCCAACAGTGTGTACCTGGTGCATTTTAGTATTTTAAGGGTCCTATGAGCAGTACCATGATCAGTTTAGAACATACGCCCACCCCTGTACACACTGGCAAACACTCCATTTCTTACCCTGGCTGTGACTCCCAGCCTCAGGCAGCCAGCGGCTCATGCTTCAGTCTCCGTGAGCTTGCCTTTCCTAGTTCTTTAGTATCAACAGAATCTCATGAGAGGTATTTCTGACTGGCATCTTTCACTCAGCCTAATATTCTCAAGGTCCAATGATGCTGAGGCATATATTGCTACTTTATTCCTTTTCACTGTGAAAGTTTTTAAAGATTTACTTTAATTTTTAAATATATGTAGAAGTGCCTTTGCCTCTGTGTGTCTCTGTGAACCACATATATGCAAGCAGTGCCCACTGAGGCCAGGGAAGGGCATTGAATCCTCTGGAATTACAGGTGGTTGTGAATTGCCATGTGGGTGCTAGGAATTGAACTTGGGTCCCCTGGAAAAGCAAACCCATGCTCTTAACTGCTGAGCCATCTCCCCAGTTGCACCTTGTACTTTTAAATACTATTCTATTATATAATTTTACTGTCATTCCATTCATGAAAAGTTGAGTTCCCCCCCCCTTTTGGCTACAGTGCTATGATGTACATGTGTATGAATGCTTTAAGGGTGAATTGGGTACTTTTTTTATACTAAAACAAGTCATTGTGATTTGGATGAGGATTACTATGAATCTGTAGCTCCCTGTGGATTCTATGAACATCTTAATATTAATTCTTCAAATCCCTGCCCGTGGGTAGAAGGATGTGTCCCACAAGCCAGGACTTTCTTTGATGTTAGCTCTCTTCCCAGGTGAGGTATCTGGGCATTGGGCTCTGGGTGGGAACTTACAGATCATGTCTCAGGAGGGTGTCTGCATGTGTCCGAAAGAGGGTGGAGAGCAGATTGCGGTCTGAGCAGAGGCTAGATTCCAACATCACACTCTTACAGTAACGTGTTTGCAAGCATATTTAGGTAGTTTACAGTCAGTAAGAGTACCCCACGAGGCCATTCAACTGTAGGGCACTTACAGTCAGTCCTCAGCAGTATCCAGAAGGCATGGAATTGACAAGAGTCTCTCCTTGACCAAACTCTTGTCAGGATTCTCTGAGCCCTTTCTCAACTATTAATAGCTTCAATAAGACTTTAACCAAGCAGGAACACAGTTTTCAACAAACCAAACTCACATCCCTAGAATGGTCCAGGTATTAAAGCAGAGGCCCAAAGAATTTACTGTTTGCTCCAGACAATGTCTGACTCCTGTGTCCTGTCTCTCAGCCTCCACGAGAAACTTGGAGAGCGACCCTGCCTTGAATTCCCCCACGTGTCATTTAACAACGTACCTGGGTGCATTTCACATGAGCCAACTTCTTTCCTTTTTTTCCCCCTAATTTTTTGTCTTCACTCTGTGAAGGCTCCCTCCTGTTGCCCCCAACCTGTTTCCTTCACTCTCAAGTCTGCAAAAATTAAAGCTCCCTTTATTTCATGCTGGCTGCTCCCCCATGACAATCAACACATTGATGGTTCAAGCCTCCCCTTGTTTCTATGCTCGTGTCTAGTTTCATCTCTGACAAGACCAGAATGCCCCACTCTGCTTCCCAGCTGCGGAGACTGACCGAGAGCTGGCTCAGCAGGTGCTTATGATGCCCAGAGATGACTTGTCAAGTTCTTGGGACCTGAAGGCGCACAGGAGGAAGAGAATCTCACATAAGGCAGGGGCCCAAATTCAAACTGGAGATATAAAGAAAATAGAGAAAAAAGCGGAGCTACTGTCAAAATTTGCTCCCATGCACCTCTTGTGGCCATTAGTGCAGCCGCACGGGGTCGTTCGTCTGCGCATGTGCAGTTGCTGGGGCATTTAGAACCAGGGTAAAGTATGAATACTGTGCCACCTAATCCGACAGGCCCGCCAGCTGGTAGGCTGTGCTCAGACCTAGAGAGGTGACTCCACAGCTTGTAGCCCTTGTCCCCAGCTTTTATTCGGAAACTCAGACACTGAGAGAAAAGTGTTTTTCTGGAATGTTAAGCTTAGGGACAGGGAAGAATTTTTAGAGTCACCCAGGACTTGATGAACATTTTAGATATATGTCACCCCTTATTTCGACCTCGATAGGGTTAAGAACTGTAAATTATTGGGCTTTTACAGGGGAAACTGGGCCTACCTGTGCATATACAGCCACTTCCGTCTGCTCAGAACATTGTTGAAGTGAGGACACTCATTTCCTCACCAGAGAAGAAACCGGTAAAGGACTAGATGTTTGTATGTGTGGGTTGGAATTTGTCCAGTGTGCACACACCCCTCACTACCCACCTCCATTTTCCCTCACCACAGTGGTAGGGCTGAACCCAGGCTCTTGTGCCTCCTAGCCAGGTGCTGTACCACTGAGCCACACCTCGGTCATTTCCCCAAGATGTCTGACCCTGCATCTGACACATTTACCAAAATGTAGACTCCGGAGAAACTGCAGAGTTACAGGGTCTGGGCAGAATTCTGTTAGTAATGCCAGGTGGAATTATCTGTGCAGGGGAATCTAAGAGTCTTGTGTAAAGCATCGTCTTCCTGTTTATTTTGGGGGGCAGGAGACAGGAAAAGAGGAGCCAGACGTTTTTGGAAAATGTCCACCCTGGTGGCATACAGGAAATGAACGTCTTTATCAACTTAGTCATCATATGTTTCTTCATTTTGGATTTAATAGGGAAATTTAAGGCATAAAATATCTGGGAGCTCACTGAACTGAAACACAGGTTAGAAGGGGTGTTTGATGCTTATTTTACTTTTGGAAAGATAATTCTTTGGGTCTGACCAGCAGGATTGAGACCCTAAGTTTCTCTTCTAATTAAGAAAACCTGCCTTGGTGAGCCATCTCCAGACGGTGATGGTCAAATACAGCCCCAGGCCAACCTTGCAAGATTTCTCCTGCCTTTCTCTAAGAGAGGTGTTGAGGAAAAATCGTAAATAGGCAACTGGACCTCAGAAGGTTTGCAGAGTGCTGAGAGATCCCAACACCTCTCATCCCTAGGTCAAATAAAAGTAGTTCCACTGAGTAGCTAGGGGATTTAGGTAAGGGTAGGTTGTTGGTACCAAAGGCTTTGAAGCCAAGCTACTGAAAGTGTGAAGATACACATAGATATCACATACATAAGTAGGGCATGTGGAATGGTTCTACAGACAGGCATAAGAACTGACAAGGTTGAGTGAGCTCAAACTCTGGGAACCTCAGAGATTTGAGAACAACGGGAGTGGACCCGTTCCCCACCCATCGCTGTACTTGCTCTGGAATGTGTAACCATGACGCCAGACAGAGAGGACCACAAGCAGTCAGTCGCATAGCATAGCATGACTCTTCTTCACCATGTTAATGAGGTATCTAGATAGCCTTGAACCTTTAGCCAATGACCTTCCTTTCCTGGGCATTCTCACGCCCTTCACCCAAGAGGTATATAATCCCTGGTTCACCTGAATAAAGTGTATGTGTCCACACTCACCCCCAATAAAGCAATATGAACAAGCAAGGATCATCTCAGGGAGCTGCTTCATTAAAGATTGCCACGGGGAAGGCCTTTGCCTAAAAGAGCCATGCCTAAGACCCCTGAAGAAGGTTCTTCTCTTCTCCAGCCCCCTGGTAATCAGCACTTGCTCCCAATCAGACCAGATCCCACTCATCCCAGGCTCTGCCTTCCCCTTTCTGCCTGGTGTGCAGAAGCCCCGAGGGGAAGAGTGGACCCAGGATACCTGTCCCTGACTTCCTCTCCTAGTGGTATACTGGTGGCACCTGGGTAGCCAGAGAGGAGACTGGGAACACAGCATTTGTCCCAGCTCCTACTGTTTCTCTTCTATTCTGACATGCATCTGCGTCTGATGCCCTGAAGGGAAACACAGGCTGTGGACTCCCCATTCCAGATTTTGCCCTGCCTTCTCTCTGAGCCAGTGAGTTATCAGCACCCAGACAACACCAGGGAAGAAAGGTAGCACTCTGTACCACATACATATACATATAAGCATACATATATGCACATACATTTATCTCATAAGTACTTTCTAAAATCAGTACATCATCAGCAAAGAACTAGATGACACCAGGATGGTTGGTATTGGTTGTTTACTTACCACAGTCTAGAATAACCAGGAGAGAAGCATATGTCTGTGAGGGATTTTATAGCGTGTTAACTGAGATGGAGACATCCATTCTAACTGTAGACAGCGCCATGCCATGGGCTGGGGCCCTGGGATGAATAAAAAAGAGACACCGAGCTAAGCACAGCAAGCACTCCTCTCTCCGTGCCTCCACCGTGACGGACTGCACCCTCTGAAACTGTGAGCCAAAATAAACCCCTTCGTTACATCAGGTGCTCTGGTACAGCAATGAGAAGAAGTAACTAATGCAGAGACCTAGTGAGTGACGGACTGGACCAAACCCCGCCCCAGAAAACACATCACAGAGAAGCACTATTTGATAAAAGTTTATTTAAAAAAAAAAGAAAAAATAATTTATGCCCTTGACAAAATAAAAGATCTTATAATATATATGTTTCTTAGAAAATATATGAAAAGATAATATTACAAATATTAATAAATCAATATTCACATGACGGCAAAAGTGGCGATGATTCTGCAAGACGAGGAGGAGGGAGACACTGCACTGTACACAGCCATGTCTCTGGAAAGCCCTCCCGTCCCCTCTTTCTCCTTCAATGAGGTAAGCTCCTGTTTTAAGGAAACCTGATGCAAACAGATCTAATCAGTTAGGAAGCTGATAAGTTTAGGAAGCTGGTATTTATTTGCACTGCAAAATAATTCTTTACCAAAAACAAAAAAAATTCTATCAAGGATCCTTTAAATATCAAGTTTCTTAATATGTGTAGACTATAATTAACCAAGTTCACAAGTCCTCGACTTCTCTCCAGTGTAGCTCTACCACAAGGAGGGAGGTGTTCCTGAAGTGAGGCAGCAACCGAGGTGACTTCCGACCTGACCGAAGAGGATGCTCCTGTGTCAGCTGGAGGAAATGGGGGGGGGGATCCTCCGTCTTCTGCTTCACTTGTCCTGAGCTCTCGCATTTCTTGTCCCAGTTTCTCTCTGGTAAACGGTTCCCTGGTACTCTCAGGATAAGGAAGTATATGGTGTATGTGTGTGTGTGTGTGGTGTGTTTGTGTGTGTATGGTGAGTGTGTGTGTATATGCGTGGTGTGTATGTGTGGTGTGTGTGTGTGGTGTATGTGTGTGGTGTGTGTGTGTATGGTGTGTGTGTGGTGTGTGTGTGTAGTGTATGTGTGTGGTGTGTGTGGTGTGTATGTGGTGTGTGGTGTGTGTGGTGTGTGTGGTGTGTGTGGTGTATGTGTGGTATGTGTGTGTGTATGTGTGTATGTGTGTGTATGTGTGTGTGTGTGGTGTGTGTGTGTGTGTGTGTGGTGTGTGTGTGTGTGTGCGCTGTGTGTGTGGGGGGGGGTGTAGGTGAGGGTAATGAGTTCATGAGTCACTCCAGCAAAGCCAAATAAGGGGAGAATCTGGGGTTCCAAGCATGTTTTGCATGTGACCGGGCGGGGAGAAGAAATAATCTTCACGTCTTGATGCAGTGCTTTGGAAGTCCCTCTCCCAAAAGGGACATGTGGCTCCCTGAGGCGATCAGCCCAGTCCAGCCCTCCTTGCATGGGACATGTCTTCAGAAGGATGTGTGAGGGCCTATTTGTCACACTCCTCCTGGCTGCCTTCAGCACAGTGGTAGTGCTGTTCACAGAACTCCTGGATCCGGCTACACGCCTCCAGCATCATCACCTCGGGGACTGTGATGACCACCCGGAAGAAATTTGGGTACTCGAAGCACTGCAAAAACAACGACCTGTCATCTCCAGGGCAACGGAATCTGATACTGAATCACCTTAACCTAGCCAGGCCTCTAGTGTGCAAGACAGAGTAATGCCATGCCACTAGGGGTGTCCTTTCACCCCACTGGGGGGAACTGAGTTGGTAACTGAGTTCATTCATCTTGAAATAGACAACTCTCCTCCCACCCACTGTGAGTGTTCCCAACTTTCCTTCCTGTTTGGAGGGGATGATGATGAAAGAGAACACTTGGTGTGGGAGAGAATGTCAGGCTAGAGCACAGCTCAGGAAGACCTCTGGGGTCTGCAGGGGCTGTTGGGAATGGCCGCAGAGACCCACGCCAGCACTCACCGTTGCTGGGAGGCAGTGCACAGCCTGCTCCGCAATTAACTGCTCTGTGAACTCCACGTCATTCTCAAATTCTGGGAAATGCTCCATCTCAATTCCCACCTGAACTCAAAATAAAAGAGAAGGCCAGCGTGTCAGTGGAGGAATGCAAACCAGTTTTCCATGCCAGAAATGAGGGCAGGGAGTCCTTGAAGCTGTCTGGGAACTCTGCTGCCCATAACTGAGAAAACCAACAGCCAGGGAAGAGGACATAGTTATATCTATATTTTAGTTTATTGACGGGTTCTTTCCTAGATGTTGGTAAGGGATAATAGGAAAAGAAATGCCATCCTTTTTTTTTTTTTCAAAAGAGACATAGTTAGCATCAGGACCAGGTTAGTTTTCACTTTGTGGGGTGTATCTCACTCATTGCAGGACAGCTAGCATCCCTGGGCCACAAGTGGCACTAGTGATACTGAAGACAAACAAAATCTCTATGTGGTCCCCCGACCTCCGAAGGAACCAACATGACTGTTAGTCACGAACCACAAAGCATGCCTCTGTATCTGCGCATGGCGTGAGTGACTGTACTGAAGTTACTGAGAGGCTGTTGTGAACATAGGTCAACCGAAGCCCTGAGACAATTCATAACAAGATGGTTTCTCAAATGATGGAGACTGGTACCTAACTCATCTTTGTAGATGGAGGCAGACCCTGCATGGCCACCTGTGAAGATCCTGGAAAGCCATCTCCTGTGTTTTATCACATCTGGGCACACACACACACACACACACACACACTTACCATCAGGTACATGGCTCCAAAAGGCCGGACTGGCTGGAGTCCAGGAATGGCAGCCAATGCCCCATAGCAGAGGTCTGCATTGGACTACAAGAGGCAGAGAGAAACAATATATATATGATCAAATATTAAGTGAAAGAAAAACCTTGACTTCCATATGTAATGTTTTATGTAATAAAGCAACTTTTTAAAAAAGAAAGAAAAACATTATTGAAGGTAGAACCTTCATTGAAGGCCACAAACCTAGGCTTAAGGTTATAGTACAAAAAAAAACCCCAAAAAGAACAAAACCCCATCACTCGAAGTTCCTAGCAAGATGGAGTGAATTAAAAGTGGAGGAAGTTGTCTATGGAGAAGGACTCTCATGTCGCCTTCTGATTTGGAAGCCCCAGTTGCACAGGGCTGTAGAAATGAAGGGCCGTCGTCCCTTATTCTGCTGATATGTTCTCTGGCTCCCAAAGTCCTCAAGCAAAAGGCTACAAGCAGCTGGGCAGTGGTGGCACACTCTTTTAGTCCCAGCACTTGGGAGGCAGAGGCAGGCCTGGTCTACAGAGTGAGTTCCAGGACAGCCAGAGCTATACGGAGAAACCCTGTCTCGAAAAAACAAAAAAGAAAGAAAGAAAGAGGGGGGGAAGGAAGGCAGGCAGGCAGGCAGGCTACAAGCTGCCCTTTACCTTAAGGAAGCTTAAAGTGTCATGGTAGAACTCCTGAGGGGTACGCTGAAGGATGCTCTTCAGAGCACCTTGGACAATGGTGCATGGTCCCAGGATCCGCTGACTCAGTTTCACCAGCCCGTCTCGAATCTAGAATCCCCCGGGAGACAAATTATTTAGCCTTTCTTAAGCCTCCTTGTGCTGTGGCTCTACTCTAACCTTTCTATACGGTTTTTAACCTTGAGAAAGATGGCACCTGATGAGCCTCTTCCATGAGACCTCCTGGATCTACGATCCTTCTCTGTCACAAACCTGTGTGTGACCATGGGCAGATGATGTAACTTCTCTGCACCCTGTTTTCATAGACTGTAAAATTATCTCACGGGGTGTTATAAAGATAAAATAAAAATAGGTTCGTAAAACATGAATCATAACCATCATTACTACGGTGGTTTGCCTTTTTATAGCCTTCAAGTTGGAGGCAGGTGGAATATCATCACAGACCCTGAGACCCAAGTATGAGAAAACTGGGTTTGGATGAGGGTCTCCATACATCTTATCAGTCTTATTTCCAGACACCACAAACAACACAGTCAGGAAGGGGAGGACACCCTCCCTCTGCAGCACTGAGCATTCAAAACTGAATACGTATACTAAGTCATTCACACCATTCCACCATATTGCTCTGACCTCATTGCCAAAAATGTCTCTTCGATCGTGGATGAGGATCCAGCCCAACCTCCAGCCAGGAACCAGCCAGCGCTTGGCCAGCCCACCACAGGACAGGATGGGGACACTGGTACTGAGGGTGGCCAGTGGTTCATACTTGCGATCTGAAAACACCTGAGGAAGAGAGGTATCCTTGAATGCTTTCCTCTGGAACCCGTGCCTCCCATCCCATCCCTTTTCTTAGATGTTGAGGGACAGGGTAAGGATTGACAGGCTCCTTCCCCTCCTCAGGCATGACTGGATCCCACATAGTTCAGGGAAACTTATCCAAAGACATTTAATTTGGCGTGTGGTCTGGATTAAAGGAAGCCTAACATGTGAGCAATGACGCTAGTCCAATGGTGTGAACAGCTTTTGGAATCTGACACTATGGAGTTTCAATAGGTGGCGTTATAAATTTAAAAATAATCCAATATCTAACATTCCTGGGCCAAGCTATGTTGGATAATGCACACTTTTGGAGGGACCAGAAGGTGTCACAGCACATATGGATTTGTAATATTCCCAAAGAAGTCTAGAATGATATCAACCGTTCTTCCTCTTCCTGTGCACTTTTTCTTTTCGTTTCTGGTGCCAGGAATTAGACCCAGACTTGAGCATGCTGGCTGGGCATGTTCTCAACCCCTGAGTTACATTTTCAGGATCCCTCTCCCTAACAACTCCTAAAAATACACATCCATAAGAGTCACAAACAAGAAATCCAAAAGTACCATTATATCCTATCTCCTTGGCACCTACATTCAAGGAAAATCCATGAACTTTGGCTTTTCCCAGCTCTTCGAATTAAATAATTTCATTGATAAAGAGCTAAGCTGAGAAGTCTGTGCGCTTGTCAAGAATGTCTGCACAGAATGGCCAGCTGCTTCTGACCATTGCTGTTAGGCAACTTTCCACGTCCCAGAAAACAATACAGTATTGAGACTCCTGTTACGATATAACCCAACCGATATAACTTACCATGTCACCATAGATCTCATCGGCTAAGATGGGGACACATTGCCTTTCAGCCACTGAAAATAACGAAAACAATGCTGGAATCATTTTCAGTTCGAATTACGTCACCGTTTCCTTCATGCCTGGCCCTCTGTGCTCTGCGTTCCGTGCTCACGGATCATCCTATTGGGAACTAATCACTTCCGGTGTTCTCCCAGGATGTCTAGGCTAACTGTGCCGTTTAACCACAGATTCCAAACTCTCTGTTCCACAGGACGGTAGTGGAGAGAGGCAAACACAGGTGAGCTACCTCTTAACTGAAATCTGCCAAAATGAAATGCTTGCCAGTTTTGGATTCAGGATTCTCATTTCCCCTTCTTTTAGACAAGTCCTGGGCCCATGACACATTATCAGCCAGAGGCAGTGCTGGCGTTTCTCCATCTCCATTCCAGACCCAGGACATTCTGCTGCTCAGGGAGCAGCTAAAGGATGCTTTTCTCACCTCCTCCCAGTGTGGGTGATCTTTGGCACTTACCTGCCAAAATCTTCTGAAGGTGCCGCTTACTGAACACGGAGCCGCAGGGATTGGACGGGTTGTTCACAACGAGACAAGCTGTTTTTTCATCAATCAGAGATTCCAGTTGTTTTAGGTCAATTTCCCAAGACTTCTCAGGCTGAGAAAGAAAGAAGTGAGACCAAGATGTGTCTGAACAATTTAGAGGGAATATTCAGCCCAAGAATTCAATGTAAAGAATAAAATAAGAAGCCACCCAGCCTGATGATCTGAGTTCCAGCCCTGGGAGCCACATGTTGGGAAGAGAGAACTACAGAAATCTGTCTTTGACCTCCACACACAAACCACTATGTGCACACACTAAACTCACCACCCCAGTCATGCGCACCAGTGTACACGCAAGATAGATGAATATAAAAAGTTTTAAAAGAATAAAATCTGCCTTCAATCTCATCCTCCCTCCTGCAGACCAGTCTCTGTATGACAATGGTCATTTCTTTTTTAACAGGTTAGAAACTGAGCCCTTGAGTCAAAAATTAAGTGCAGGCCTGGGGTGATGGCTCAGGGGTTAACAGTACTTGCTGTTCTTGCAAAGGATCCAGGTTCAATTCCCAGCATCCACATGATGGCTCACAACAATCTATAGCTCCAGTTCCAGGGACTTCAACATTCTCTTCCGGCAGGCACATATGTGGTATGTGAATAAAAATACCCATACATATAAGATAAAATAAACATTAAAATGCTTTTAATTACCAATAGATTGTAGAGTTTGACCTCAATTCCCATAGACTCAGCCAAGGTCCTGTAGAGGGAAAACCCGGGCCTTGGAATGAGGATGTTTTGTCCAGGATTGGCCAGCACAGCTAGACATAGCTCAATGGCCTGACTGCAGCCGCTTGTCAGAATGACATCCTGTGAAGAGAGAAAGGGTGGACTTGGGAGACAGCTCATCATGTGTGTGAGTTGGAAGTATTAATGGACTTATTTTAATAAGTCCCAAAGAAATAGGAAGGATTGTGCTGGGCCCAACAAAATCTATCTTGTCTATCTGTCTATCTGTCTGTCTGTCTGTCTGTCTATCTATCATCTATCTATCATCTATCTCCTCTATCTATAATGTATCATCTATCATCTATTTATCTATCATGTATCTATCATCCATCATCTATCTATCTATCCATAATCTACCATCTATATATCTAATCTATATCTATCCTTTATCTACTGTGTGTCTATCACCTAAGTATGTGTCTATCTCTCTTGTAACCATCTCTCAGCTATCTCTAAATGTTCTTGAAAATGATGGCCACTTTTAAAAATTAAGCAAACCACTTTAAAAAGGACAAGCTGGCTACGACTCAACCAACTCTCAAGGGAGATTTTCGATTGACCTTGGACTATTTTCCACCAGGTTATTTATTTACTTTGGACCAGAGATTTGAAGCCTGCCTCTTCTCTGAACACAGATGAGAGATGCCCCTTAGATTAGGAGGTAGACAACAAAGAGAGGAGGGCAGCATCCAAGGCTGGCCCTTCCACCAAGCCGGTATACCTGAGACTCCTAATGTTCTGTCTTGGCACCCTAACATGAGTGAAGGTACTTCCTAATGAGAAATTCTTTTAAATTAAATTATTTACTATTTGTGAAGAGTTTCTTAATGATTTTTTGAAGAAAATCAAATCTAGGATGAACTTGGGGGTCCTTTGAGACTCTAGGACCACAGTACATCCATGACAGGAGATACCTCTGATACCATAGTGACATTAATCACAATTACTGATCAATGACCCAGCTATGTAAGAAGTCCTCAACTGGCTACAACTGGCTACAACTGGCTACACAGGGTTTCTTCTCAGCTCCCCCCAAACTATCACCCCTGGGACAGAAGCAAGGAGTGTGCTTGCCCTCAGCAGCCTCTGAACTGGCACCCCAGCTCACCTTAGCTTCCAGAGGAGCCTCAGGACAATGGTAGTAAGAAGCGACCTCCTCCCGACTGGATAGGTAGCCTGAGACAAGACATGGGAGAGGAAGCTGGAGGTTTTCATCCCTTGATTGACAGTCGTGCCCTGAACTTTGGCACTGCTTCCAGCCCCCCTCTGCTTAGGGCCAGTTCATCCTGTACAGCTCAGTCATATGTGAAGGGAATTAATTTCCTATTGCTGGTTTATTAAAAGTGCAAATGTAGGGCTGGTGAGATGGCTCAGCCGTTAAGAGCACTGACTGCTCTTCTAAAGGTCATGAGTTCAAATCTCAGCAACCACATGGTGGCTCACAACCATCTGCAATGAGATCTGATGCCCTCATATGGGTGTCTGGAAACAGCCACAGTGTACTTACATATAATAAATAAATAAATCTTAAAAAAAAAAGTGCAAATGTATGACAACAACCAGAAGCATAAATCCACTGCAAATCGTGAATGCTATAATTACATTTTATTCTGCTTTAAATAAGGACTTATGCCTTAAGTCCCTTTATATAGGGCCTACTTTTTGAAATGCCATCAACAGTTCATTAATGGGTCTTTCAAGCAACAGTGATCAATATTTCCTACTTTATTAATGAGGAAGAATGGATTCCTGGAGACGACCATCACCTTCCCTCCCTTCTGGGCCGTGCTCAGAACCTTTGAACCCTTGTCAGATAAAGGTTCAATGCCTGTTTCCAAGATCCATTAGTTTCCTAATACTTTGGATAATGAAATTATTTACTTGGGTATTGTGAGGGCGTTCACATGTGTGATGGCTGGAGGACAACATTGGGGAGTCAATTCTCTCCCTCCACTATGGGGGTCCCAGGAATTGAACTCAGATCACCAGGCTTGGTAGCAAGCATTTTTACCCAGAAAGGCATCTCACTGGTCCTCATTATAATATTCTATAATCTAATTTTGAGTCTTGAATTATATTGTTGTTATATGCAGCTTCCTAGTATGTAAGTAATTTTCTAATATGTAATATCATCCACTTGAAAGCCATGCCTCTGGCCCCTCTCGGAAAAGCTTTTGAATCTGATGTTAGCATGAAACTGGGTTGTTGTTTTTTAATTAATTCTGCATTAAGAAGGGATTGATGTATACAACACCCAGTGGGAGATAAGCAACATAACATAAAACCACGGAATTAATGATTTTGCCAAAATCTTTAGGACAGGCATTTTTGACAGATGGAGTTTTCCTAAATAGGGAGACATCTTGCTCTCAGGAATAACATCTGCCCACAATGTATCAGCCACTCTGTGGCATTCCCTCCCAAACTATTATCAATGCATTTCAAGGAGTCCAAGGCCAGAAACAGAGCTCTAAATCATAAAGAAATAAAGGAGCTGATTGCAGAGGGCAAACACATAAAGGAATGGCGAGCCTAGAGAACTGAGTGCAGCCAGACTCGCCTTCGAGGTAAAGATGGGCAGAATCGTTTGAGGGATAACTCTGTTTGAGCACCTAAGGAGGAGGTGTCAGCCAGCAGATGAAATCAGGAAAGAAATTAGACCTCAATGGCTGTGTTTAAGAATGAAGAGTGAGACCCTTTCCCTAATCTAAAGGGCTGTTCTATCTTGGGCTCTTCTTCAGAACCACAGATCCGGAAATCAAGGACAATCATTATAGGCTGGAGTCCTATTTAGGCAGCTAGATAGAGAGCAAGTGAGTTGGCTCAGTGGGTAAAGGGGCTTGCTGCCAAATCTGGCAATCTGAGTTCAGTCCTCAGAACACACATGATGGAAAGAGAAAGCCAGTCTCCACAACTGCCCTTTAACTGACACACACATACCATGGCCACATACCATGCACTCTTGCTCCCCACACCTCTGTCTGTCTGTCATCTGTCTGCCTGATCTATCTTTCTCTCTCTGTCTCTTTGTGTTTATCTCTGTGTATGTGACACACACACACACATACACTCACACACAAATAAATACATTTAACTTAAAAAAAAATTACGATCCGGGCATGATAGCACATGCCTACAATCCCAGTTCTTGAAAGACTACGGCAGGAAGATCGCTAGTTTGAGATCAGACTGTGTAATATACCAATGACCAAAAGGCACTCGGCGCATGTCTGGACAAGCTTACCAATGGACGGGGCATAACCATTGTACTTCCCCGAGTCCAGGGCATCTTTCATGGCTTGGGTCACTTCATGGTCTGTAGGCAGGTTCCCAAACACAGTAGGGTCCCCTGTTCATGGAATAGGAAAGCAAAAGAACCACCAAGAGTTTACATCTCCACGTTCGGATCTCATCTCCTCCAGGCAGCCCAAGAGGGTGAGAGGTGGGCAGGCAATGCCACCCCTCCGTCAAGTGGCCCGAACTCACCAATTGACAGAGAAATCACGGTTTTGTTCGGATTCGGCTTCACCTTCATGTTGTCCACGATGGCTCGGATGGGATTAAAGGTTTTATTGGACATGTCAGAGGGCCTCACATTCCACCTGGCCTTCCTGCCTTTTGATCTTCCTTGCACCGAGCTTCTCCCGCCAATATTGACATGCACACCCAGAACTGAAGGCAGGCTGTCATTGACGTTCGTTTGAATCACGTAGGAGTCCATGGCTCACGAAGCCTACAAGGAAAAAAGAGCCGTCCCTGTGAAGACTAAGATGGTGTTCTCTGAGTTGGGGAGCTACGTTTAGACCTAAGTTGGGGTGACTTCGAATGTATATCTCTCTAAAGCTTTCACTTGTAAGATAGCTTCGCTCTGAATAGGGGGGCTTAAGAATGTTTTACAGAGATGGAAAATAAAGGGGCAACTCATTTTCCAAAATTAGCAGGGTGCATTTAATTGAACACTTATCTACGACAAGTGGGATGTTTTTCCTCTTGTCTTTGCCGTGAGCATGTACTTGCGCATGCGCACGATCCTGTGAGAGCTACGTTCCACTGTAAGCATGTGGAGTTCAGAAGACAACCTCGGGAAACAGCCCTCACCATCCACCTTGTCTGAGACAGGATCTCCGCCTCATCTCGCTGTGGCTTCTGGGATTACAGATGTGCACCGCCACATTTGACTTACATGGGTCCTAGAGATCCGAATTCTAATCCTCGCACTTGGGTGACAAGGGCTTTTCCTGCTGAGTCATCTCCCGGCCTTGTGTAAGTGGGATTTTCTTTATGCAACTCTAACCCTACGCTCTAAGTTAAACCAAAAAATAAAATAACAGGAAAGTATTCGTCAAACATTGTGGGTTACCATCTGTCCACACAGAGACCCCCAAAGAAAGGGTCTTCCCAGGACTTTAGCCTGGGCAGCTGGGTAAGAGTCTGTCTCAAAAACTATTGCCTAGCAGGGCCAGGACCTATGTTCAATCCGTAATACCATTAAGGAGAGAGAGAAGGAGAAGGAGAGGGAGGAGGAAGAGAGAGAGAGAGAGAGAGAGAGAGAGAGAGAGAGAGAGAGAGAGAGAGAGATGAATATTTATGCCAATTAAAGTAAAGCCCTGTCAGATAAGCATCTCAACCCTAGGCAGAAAAAGTCATAATATCAGAAAGAAAGCCAGGAGCATCCCAATCAACATCACAGTGCAGAGAACCTCAGGGATTACCTTCCACGTCCCGGCAAAGCAGCCTCCAAGCAGCCAAACCTATAAGCCCACAAGCACTCCTCCACCAAGTCCTCTGATGATGAGTTCAGGTGCAGTCCTGACCCTTGAAATAGTTTCAGCCAATGGGCGTTGGGCCTGAAGCCCTCATGCTATTGGTCAAGAGGGAGAACTAAGCCCCTCCCCTGGACCTCCCCCACACTCTGCTGTTTCTCACCCCAACCCTGGGCCACCATCCAATCTGGGATTTGTCCTCACATCAAGTATCTGGAATTCTCTGTGTTAACTCTTTCTGGTCATTTGGTGAGATGTTTGAGGAAACTGTGGAGGGCAGTTGGGGTGACAGTGATTAACTTTATTGTCCTTTTTTGTTATGAAAACCATTTGTGTTAACAGTACAGAAATACATTTAAATGCAAGTCCTTCTGGGACCCCTTTCTCTGCGCACTCTAGACTCATTGCTGGACATAAGCAACGATAAGAGCTTGGTTGGATATTCATCTCTCTTATGTGGGATTTGCTATGGACAACGGTAATCTCCACAAAAATTCAACGGCACTCCAAAGGAAAAAAAAATCCATCAGTTCACCAAAATAAATAAGTATACGGAGATATGAATAGAAATACAGAGATAAATGCATACATAATTTTTAAGACTTTCCAAGTACATATAGAAGCATGCTCTCATTTGACAATGGGCATTTATCCGCGCTGTCGTCATCGCCATCATCGTCGTCGTCATCAGTATTACTTTATCCTATGCCTTAATCTTCTTGACTTGGCATACCACAGAGTTTTGGACTCCAGTTAGAACAAACTGGGCAGTCAAAACAAATTAATAATCAATCAAGAAACAAGGCAGCCAAAATCTCTGCGGCTTCGTTTTCATTAGGGTACAAAACTGTTTAAGAGTCCAGTGAGTTGAGGGATCTGAAGTCGTTTTTATTTTTTTCTTTAAACAGTGGGAAATTCCCAGAGCAGCTTGTAACTGATCACAAAGGTAACAAAGGAACCAACAACAATAGCGGTAGGATCTCTCTCCTATGCTAACACATAATCTGATTCTTGGACCACGCATGCTCCTTGCTCCCCGAACAGGCACAGATAACAGCTCTAACACCGTCCACAAGAGGCGCTAGACTGTTCTTTGCATAGCAGTGTCTCTGCGCATGCGCAGTGCTCCAACCACCACACTTTGCAGGTCTACAAAGTCTACTTCCTGCAATGGGCCTGCAATGGGAATGCGATTTAGACGCACAAGGCTCACATCACCCTGGGCATGACATGCTCTACTGGCCAAAGACGTATCACTGTAACCTCCAATAAAAGCTACAGCATGCAGAGATGCTTCATAAAACCCAGGCGTTGCCAGAGTCCTGCTGTGGACTTTCTTGTTGACATTAGGATATTGGATGTTTTCCTCAGTCACTTTCCACCCGTACACACACACACACACACACACACACACACACACACACGTTCTTAATATAGGGAATTGAACCAAACCAAACGCTGTACCAATGAGTTATACTGCTAGCCTTCCCACTCACTTTATAGTTGCCCGGTTTCAAATAGTAGCCACGGTCAAAATTGACTTTTGGTCCTTGAAATGTGGCTAATCTGAAAGTGAGAAGTATTATTGATATAAAGTAGACATCACATTATGAAGACTTAGTGTTAAAGATGCCAACTACCTCATTCATTTTATATTGATTGCACATTAAAAGATTCTTTGACATTTTGAATAAAACAATAAAAATTCATTTCAAAGCCTGATGAGATTGCTCAGCCGGTTAAATCACTTGCTACACAAGCTTGACCACCGACCCAGGTCCCATCCTTAGATGCCTCTGTGGAAGGAAGCTGCTGAACACACACACTAATAATAATAATAATAATAATAATAATAATAATAATAAATTTTAATTAATTTTATTGAGGATGACAAGATGGGTCAGAGGTTAAGAGCACTGGCTGCCCTTCCAGAAAACCTGGGTTCGGTTCCTATCACCCACTTGGTGACTCACAACCATCCATGCCTCCAGTCCCAGAGGACCTAACAGCCTCTTCTGACCTCCATAGGAACACACACACAGGGTGCACATTATAACACACATGCAAAATATCCGTAGACAGAAATCCAATAAGTAAGTCTTTAACATTTTTCTAAATTAATCTCCTCACTCTTTTATGATACTCCTTGACTTTAAAATTATTCCTTCTAAAATTTGAAATTACTATGTGATTTACATTTATTGAACAAAATTGTTCTATGGAATGGCTGTTTTTAATATTAATATATTGTACGAACATTTTCCCATTATCATACAAAGAGATCAATTTTATTCCATTTTGGTTTTTGAGACAAGATCTTTCTATGTAGCTCAAGTTGACCTTGAACTCCTGATCCTCCTGCCTCAGCTTCCCAAATGCTGGGATTACAGGGATGTACCACAACACTCAAAAACCTCTCTTCTAACAGATGACTACACAGTACTTGTTTGTTCTACTCTTGTTGGACATGGGGAAACTTTCAGATTTTCTATTGCAAATAAAGTAGATAGAACATCCTGTTCAACAGAGGTTGGTAAATCGTAGGCTTCCTGTTATTTATGGGATGGTTTTCTAGAAGTAGAGCCACATTCCAGGGGTTGACAGCTCTCCCTGTGATAGAGAACACCAAGAAGAGACTTCAAGGATCCTCCGGAGGCTCTGATCCAACTCCTCCCTTCCGTGCACACAAACAGGCTGTCCGCTTGGCGGCTGTCCCCTGCCCTGTTCGATGAACAGTTCTCCCTAGGGCTCTGGAGTTAACTTACCTTTGCTTACGAGTCTCGGTACGTTCTTGAGTGGTCTCTATGGTGTTCCCTTTTCATCTGAGGAACTCACACATGTGTTTTACTTTCAAAAACTGAAGGCTTACTGAGTTTTTTGTTTCGTTTTGTTTTGCTTTTAAGCAGAGCCTCACTATGCTGGCCTGGCTGGCCTGGAACTTAGCATGTAGACCAGGCTGCCCATGAACTCATCTGCCTGCCCCTGCCTCCCATGTGCTGGGATTAAAGGTGTATACCACCACACCTGGCTCTCCTTACAACTTTAAAAAGTAGTATTAGCTTGTACTGAATTTTGTATATTCTTGAATGTGTTTATGGTATGTTCGATTCTAGAATATTCTATACCAGAGTCTTAATTTTTAAACAGTTCTGTTTTGAACATCTTAAGGACCACAAGCTACCCTCCAACTCGCTATCTTCTCTGTCTCTGCCTCCCAGTGCTGGGGGGACAGGTGTGACCCACCACACTCTGACTCCACAATTCTGTAGACTCCTTGATAGTTTATTTTCAGAAAGGCTAATTACCTTCCTAACCGGTGGTTTGAAAACCTTTGGGAATTGTCTTCTAAAATAAACTTTTCTCAAAATGATCGAGGGAACGATTAAAGTTGCCTTTGCCTCATCATTTAATCAAAGATGGCCGTGGTTCACTTTTTCTTGCCCCCCCCCCCGTGTTTTTGAAGCATCTGTGCATGTCCCTCACCTGTCTCTGTAGAAAGTAACTCTCTTTTTTTTCTTCCTTAGATGAGACCTTGGCTTAGGATGCGGTTTGCAAAGCTCTAGAACAGCCGCTTGCAGGCCAGGTTGGCTTGACTTCAGGTTTACAGATCAAAGAGCAGCAGGCAGCACAGGGGTTGGCAAATGGTCCCGCAAATACTGGCGCTGACGCAGAAACTGCAGGGCAGAGGGGGCATGTGAAGGGGGCCAGGGCAGCTGCATCATCAGGTCAATGCCACCGACACACCTTCAGCTGTGCTTGGGAACCAACATCAGAACCGAGGTCAGAGGGTGAAACAGGCAGAGCAAACAAGTTCTGGTACTACCTGCCTCTGGTAGGTAATGTTTTCCCTCAGCAGGAAAACAGACAAGTCAGGGAGGGAGAGTGTGTGAGAGGTCCCAGAGCTGTATAGGAAGCTTCTGTGACACCAGATAAACTAGACAGTGAGTCAAGGCCCAGCAAGCTTTGACAATCACTAAAGCTTACACCAAAAGACACAGTGAAGTCTTTCCATTGAAAAGCAACAAACTACAGTCTGGGGTATCTCAAAACTAAACATATAAATGAATTACTACCTATGTAAAAGTTAATATTAAAATAAAAAACAAATGACTGATAAGTGAGCTTTTCTAAGTGTAAGCCATCACTTTTGCCACAAGAAATGGCTTGCTTGTTTTGGGTCTGTTGTTGTTGTTGTTGTTTATCTTTGAGGTAGTTTCTGTTTTGTTTTGTTTTTGAGACCCTCAAACTCACAATGTAGTGAGCCTATGAAAACCCTGAACTGCTGATCATTCTGCCTGTCCCTTCCAAGGTCTGGGTTTACAGGCATGAGCCACCATGCCTGGCACACAAAAGCATTTTTAAAATAATCCTACCTACCACCAGGCAGCTGGAGAGATGGCTCAGCAGTTAATAGCATCTATTTGACATGCTTGCAGAGGATGGGGATTTGGTTTCCAGCACCTACGGAGTTGGCTCACAACCAACTGTAACTTCAGCAGGCGATCTGACACCCTCCAAGAACAGACGCGCACATAGTACGTTCAACACAGTACACTCAACATAGTACACTCAACATAGTACACTCAAATACATGCAGGCAAAACACTCCTACACGTGAAATAAAATAAAAGCCGGATAGTGGTGGCGCACGCCTTTAATTCCAGGACTTGGGAGGCAGAGGCAGGCAGATTTCTGAGTTTGAGGCCAGCCTGGTCTACAGAGTGAGTTCTAGGGCATCTAGGGCTATACAGGGAAACCCTGTCTCAAAAGAAAGAAAGAGAGAGAGAAAAGAAAAGAAAAAAAAACTTTAAAAGCCCTTTAATAATTCTACCACCCGGAAACAACCACTAATCATTTCTGCCCATAATTAACATTTTGAAGTGTGCCTATTGGTCCAGGCAAACATTTCATAGCCTTACTCCCTCTGCTTGGTACTCTATGGGTCTCATTTTGGGATATTTTATAAGACGTTTTCCTGAGACTATGAACTTCTTGCTAGCCTGCTTTTTAATGGTCACCTACGACCTCGAGGTCTTCATTTTTTAAATCGGTTCCTACACCTTTCCTCCTTCTGTGCAGTTGGACAGTTGTCCCAAACAAAGTGCTGCAGGCTATACAGGAGCCGAGTTGGTGCACATCAGTCCCAAAGTACAGATTTCCTTCTCCGCCTTCACTTTACTCAATGGTAAGCATCAGAACTTGTCAGTGGGAGATGGACTTCAAGCCTCAAAATCTGGCTCCAGATCTCACCACTCAAACTAGAATCTTCTCATTAGGGGTTAAGTGGGGTGAGATGCATCTCTCTCCCTATGGAAAGCAGACTAGTAGACCCCAGAGAGACAGATAACCAGGGAAATCCTAAAGAAAATAACGAACTGGGGCTGGAAAGATGGCACGGTGCACTAGGTGGTCTTCCTAAGGGTTCAATGCATAGCACCTGCATGGCGGCTCAGTACCATCAGCAACATCAGTTCCAGGGGATCCGGCGCCCTCTTCTGGCCTTCTTGAGCATTGCACACATGTAGTGCACAGACAAGATGGACGCAAAGCACTCATACATAAACAAAAAAATTTTTTAAAGGCTGGTGAGATGGCTCAGCGGTTGAGAACACTGACTGCTCTTCCAAAGGTCATGAGTTCGGATCCCAGCAACCACATGGTGGCTCACAACCACACACAATGATATCTGATGCCCTCCTAGGGTGTCTGAAGACAGCAACAGTGTACTTACATATAATAAATAAGTAAAAACCTTTGGCCGGAGCAAGTGGGGCCGGAGCGAGTGAGGCCGGGGAAGAAAAAAAGTTTTTTAAAGAAGAAACTAACTAACTCTACAGCGGATGCACCACCTGCCTTTTTCATCTCCTCACTAACTACATTGTTCTCTTTGCATCCGGAATAATCACCAGTATCACTTGGGTACTGGCTGCATTGGAACATATACATTCAATTCCTTGTTCTCCACTTGTGTCTTCTTGTCTTACATGTGCTCTGTATAAGCCACGGTCGGGACTTGCACACTAGTTGGCAATAAATAGCGCATAAAAAAGAGAGGGGGCAGCTGGGCAGTGGTGGAGCACACCTTTAATCCCAGCACTTGGGAGGCAGAGGAGGCAGATTTCTGAGTTCGAGGCCAGCCTGGTCTACAGAGTGAGTTCCAGGACAGCCAGTGCTACATAGAGAAACCCTGTCTCGAAAAAAAAAAAGAGAGAGAGAGAGAATGATGGCGGAAGAAGGAATCAGCGGTTGATCTGCTGTCTTGTTCATGGTTTGAAGGGATGGTTGTGGGGTTTTCAAAGGGCTGCTCACCCTTCAAAGATGGTGGCTTTTATCTCTACTTCAGCACTCTAAGGTTTAAAAGCTAAATAAAATCTTCATCTGTTTGCAGACTGAGGTGCCTGCTGGGTGCCCTGCTCATGGAGTTTAGCAAATAACACCACCTTATTTGTTTTGCGTTTTTTGCACAACTGTGGCAGCCATGGCTCTTACCTCAGCCATTCGTCTCCAGGTTGAACTCCGTGTTCTTTTATTTGTGGCTGCATCTGCAATCCAGTCCTCGTCCTGAGCATTTTATCAGGAAATAAACTCACCATGACTGGGCCGACCGATGAGACCCAGAGGAGTAATTGTGAGTGTTCTGAACGTCAGCCAGTTTATCTGCCAGACCCCTCTTGGTACGCTGAGCTTTCATGAAAGAAATCCAGTGTGCACTTCAGCCAGAGAAGCAGATCCGTGCCTTGCTCAGGCGTCATCAGAGAAGCTTCCTCCTGCAGCAGATGGGAACAGAGACCCACAGTCAGACGGCATGCAGAGAGTGAGAGACCTTGGAATACCCAGCCCTAAAAGGGATGTCTCTATCAAATCCCTCCCTTCAGGGCACTGAAAACTGCAGAAGAGGAGGCAGAAAGAGTGTAAGAGTCAGAGGAGATGGAGGACACCAAGAAAATAAGCCATATAAATCAACAGGACTGATGCATATAGGAACTCTCAGAGACTGGGGTAGCAGGCACAAGGCCGGCACAGGGCCGCACCAGACGAGGTCCTAGAGCTCCAAGAAGAAGTGGACACATGGTTCATCCCTAACCACTTGATAAACACCGGCAAACAAAATTTTAGTTTTCTCCAAGGGAGTCTCACTGGAGAAACAAATTACTCTTAGGGATGGGCTGCAGGCCCAGGATTTTATGCCAAACAGGGAAACCAACTCAACATTGGAGGTTCCATGTTTCACAGTGTCATTCCAGGGCTATTTTTTTGTATTTTATTATTTTATTTATATTTTTCTCTTTTACCCTACAGGTCCTTTGCTTATATATTATGGATACAAGTTTAGTGTTTTTGTGGTATTCCTAAGCATGTGATCTAGTGGGTCTCTGTATCTGTGTCTGTGTCTGTCTCTTGTGCATTTTCTTGTGTTCTTCTGTTTATTTTGTCCTGTTCCTGTGTATTAAAACTTGTTTTCTTATGTTATATTATATTTTATTAGTATCCCTTAGAAGCCTGTTTGTTTTCTAATGAGAGGAAGAAAGGGAGTGGATCTGGATAGGAGGAGAGGTAGGGGAAACCTGGGAGGGGTAGAGGAAGGGGAAACCATAATCAGGGTATAGTGTGTGGGGAAGGGGAGCTATATAGGAATATAAATAAAATGTGAGAAAATATCTAATAAGATGAAACATATAAATGTAAAATCAAAGAAATCCAGTGTGTTTTGCCAAAGAGGGGACACAAAACTATTGGGTCGCTAAACAGGTAAAGAGGTCATCTTGGATGGCCAGCCCATCTGAGAGTGTTGTTGACACTGGACCAAGGTGGCTCTGACCGCATGTGAACCCCCAAGCAAGATCCATGTAATCATCCCCAGTCGCGGCTCAGAAGCACAAGAGGCCACAGACAAATCCTGCTAGAACACAGTCACAAGTGAGAGTCTCTTTTGTAAGCTGTCTTCAAATTGCCTAAGTTGCCCACACCATCTGTTTCCTGCTGAACACCCACAAATCACAGCCCAAAGCCGTAAGAGTCAGCCTCTCACCTCTCACTACCTGCTTAGACCAGGGCAAGCATGAGCACTCCCAGCCCTGTGGCTTAGTGAGTAATACATGGTCTGTCATCCAGACAAAGCAGGGGCTGAGCCTGACCTCTTGCTGCAGAAAGTCCCAGGTCAGTCTTCACCATCTGTAAATCATGGAGCACACGCTCAGCCAAGAAACATGGAATGTTCCAGAGCTTCGCTGTTGACCTTCCACACTGAGTCTCGGGGTCACTCGTTCCCTACTCTGTCCGGTAACAAATGCCAGAGATTATGCAAGTCAACAATCTTTATCCAGACTTGCTGTGGGACTTACAGAGGGGAGAGGACCATCAACGGGGACCAAACCACAGTGACTTACCCAAGTCTAGGACACCAAGCATCTTGCCACAGGACTACGAGCAAAACAAAGTCAGAGAGAGGATTCTGGGGTCTTGTTACCCAAAGGATATTGGTTTCTTGGATGGCCAGCCCATCTGGATTTGTGGGTGTTCAGGATAGTGGGTTCCTAGTGCCGACACATCATCTACGGATATCTCCAGCAAGGGAGCAGGCAGATGAAACTGTATGTAACCGCAACTGTGCCCAGCATGAAAACTAAGAGGCTATTAACACGTTTATTGTCTTGGACTGTTGTTTCGTTTTGTTTTTGTTTTGTTTTGTTCAAAAGAAAAATGCTGGTCAGTGTGAAATGAATGTCAATTATGTTTTTTTTTTTTTTTTTTTTTTTAGACAAGGTTGTGGCTGGCCTGTCTTGGAACTCACTATGTAGCCAGATGACTTTAAACTTCTGATCCTCCTGCCTCCACCTCCTGGGTGCCACCAGACCCAGTTTTATGCAATATTGAGGGTCAAACTCAGGGTCTAATATATGCTTAGGTAAGCATTCTACCAACCAAGTCACATAACCCCCAGCCTCTGAGAATTTTTTTTTTTAACTAAGGCAAGGTCTTGTAATGAGCCTAGACTAGCCTTGAACCTGCAACCTTCTGCCTTGGCCTCCTGAACGCTAGGATTACAAGTGTGAGGCACCACACCTGGCTTCTGAGTTTAAACATCTGGGGAAATGAATGTTTTAAAATCAGTAAAATAGCCGGGTGGTGGTGGCACACGCCTTTAATCCCCAGCACTTGGGAGGCAGAGGCAGGCAGATTTCTGAGTTCGAGGCCAGCCTGGTCTACAGAGTGAGTTCCAGGACAGCCAGGGCTACACAGAGAAACCCTGTCTCGAAAAAAACAAAAAACAAACAAAAAACAAAAACAAAAAACAAAAAAAAGAGCTTTCTAAAAAAATCAGTAAAATATAGTACACATTTTATATATGTCTATTTACCCCTGTTAGAACATTAACTCCAGAATATTTATTATCATTGTTTTATGATATAGCCTAGGTGTCTAGCACATAGCAGATGCTGAAAAATATGGTTGAATGAATACGTGGCTGATAATGTAATATAATAAACCTTTATTGAACACCTGTGATGAGCACTTTTCAAAGAGCTTGTATTAACTCTTTAAATAATGTTGATTAAGTTATTAGAATGAGAATTTAAGCAGCTGTGTTCTTGGCACTTGGCAATTCTAAGTCTAGATTACTTTGGTTCCCACCACGCGGTAGGTACTATTATAATCACATTTGAAAAATGCAGAAACCCAAGCATAGGAGAGTTAAATAACTTGCCGAAGGTCACACAGCTACTAAGGAACAGAACCAAACCGCAAGCCGAACTGTTCTCCACTAACAGCTGGGGAGTTAAGCTTCGGGGCTATTCTGCCTCATAGGCTGTAAACCACGAGGCCCTATGTTTGATTAATTGTTACTTAAAACAATTAGACAACCAGAATCATTAACTTTTATAACTGGAGATCCTCTGGGCCCTATGATTAGGCTATGCAGAGGTCTGCCTGATAAGCAGGAGGTAAATAGAATCAGGAAAATTCCAATGTCAACGACACAGAGATGTTCACCTCGCCCCGATCATAATGGCATCACCAAGAAAAAGAAAGCCATAAATGGGCTGGGGATGTTGACTGAATAGTAAAAGTACTTTCCTAGCGTACTTGAGGCAGAGATAGAGGAAGAGAGAGAGACAGAGAGACAGAAAGCAAATATAAATATACAGGTATAATGGAACCTTCATAGATTGTTGGTGGGAATGTAAATTAATATAGCCACATGGAAATTACTATAGATTCTAAAAATAGAATCACCCTGTGGCTTAGCTATACCACTCACAGGTATGTCCTGGGAGGAGCCGCAGTCAGCATACCGCCGTGCCTGCACATCTGCGCTGTGTTCACAATAGGCAGACTGTGTAATCAGCCAAGGATCCATCTGATAAAGAAGACGTGATACACATACACAGTGGCATTCTATTCAGCTCTAAAGGACGGAATGATGCCATTCGAAGGAAAATGGACAGCATATTGTGTTAAGTAAGAGAAGACAGACTGAGGAAGACAAGTATCTCATGTTTTCACTCAGATGCAGAGTCCAGATTAGAGAAAAGAAAAAAGCATGAAGGCAGAAGAGTAGCTGATTCAGAAGAGGAAGGAGAAAGCTGGGACCGTGATGTAATAAGTAAGAATATCACTGATGTGCATTACATAGGGTTAGGGATGTAGGCCAGTGGTAGAGCATTGGCCTAGTACACACAAGGCTCTGGGATCAATAGCCAGTACTGTAAAACTGCATTCGTGTTGTAAATGTTTATGGAAATTTCATAATGGAAACCTGTTATTCTCTTAAAATTAGTATATGATAATTTTTTTTAAAAGAAAAGCAAATCTCAGCTCTGGGGAAACTGTGGTGAAACAAATACAAGTTTGGGAAGAGCGTAGGGCTGTATCCAAAACACAAACACACACACACACATACACACACACACACACACACAAGGTAGAAGGTAAGTAAGTAAATAAAATAAGCCAGGTACAGTGGTACACTCCTTTAACCCCAGCACTCAGGAGGTATATAGCCAGATGATCCTTGTGAGTTTGAGGCCAACCTCCTCAAAAAAAGAAAGTTCCAGGCCAGCCAAGTCTACCTAGACATACTCTATCTCAAATAAAATAATGAAATAAATATAAAATGGAAGGCAGGTTCTCCCTCCTTCAGTTAGTCCCATTATATTGACACCCATTGGGTGTCTTCCCTGAGCACCACTCTGCTGAATCCTGGGAATGGATGGACAAGGCAGGTGCCCCATATAGACAGGCAAGAGGCTTATAGATCAATGTTCACCTGGTACAGAGATCTGTAGGAAGTTCAGGATGAGTCTGGAAAAAGCAGAGGTGGCTTTATCCTACCCTGAGCTGACACCTGAATGAGGAATCTCCATTTGCCAAATGGTCTAGCCCTAGAAATGGTTGCTGCCCAGCAGACCTCCTGCCCTCCAGACCCAATGCTAGCCCCATGCACTCCCTGTAGATTTCCAGAAGAGTTTTCAATCCCTTAGAACAAAAGATCGGCTCTACCTCCCTCCCCTCTGCCAGAGCAAATATTGGGAAACGTCCGGCTCTGTGACTTCACTATTGCACTTGATTGCATGTCTCACAGCAATGGACCCACTCTCCTCACCTGCCCTACCTCGCCCACTGCAAATGAGCATCGGGTGACTGAAGCAAGACCTAAGCCCTGGAGAATGAGAAGGGAAAGAGTTAGGAGACTCCCCTGGACACAGTTCCCTGTCCAGAGTACACACAGATGATGACAGAATGCTGCCTGATGTCAGAGCAGTCATCGGAAACTCCAACCAATGGGTATATCAGTTCTCCTGAGGGTGCCCCATCTCCTTTCTTTGAAAAAAGCACTACATAAAGCAATAGTTAGAGGAACACATGCACATGCATAAATCAGTGCTGTCTCAAATTTTATTTACCCATCTGCCAAAATGACTTGTATATCTTAGTTTTCTTTTCTTTTCTTTTTATTTTTGTTGTTGTTTGTTTTTTGTTTTGTTTTGTTTTTCCAAGACAGGGTTTCTCTGTGTAGCCCTGGCTGTCCTGGAACTCACTCTGTAGACCAGGCTGGCCTCGAACTCAGAAATCCACCTGCCTCTGCCTCCCAAGTGCTGGGACTAAAGGCGTGCGCCACCACTGCCCAGCTTACATCTTAGTTTCTAAAGTTGCTGATTTTTGCTGCTCTGTTGATTCAACTGCCACACATGTCAGTAAGTCCCAAAATGAAATTTATTAACTGTGATGCTTAGGGGGTCTTGTAAATATTTTATCATTGTTCCTAGCTTGTGGTTTCGCCAAAGTGAGTACCAAGGAAGGGAAAGTCTGTTTCATTTCGTGTTTATGCATTTCTGGGGGTCAAGGATCATATTTATTTAACTTGTTTTATATGGTGTTAAAGAGTGTCGTGTACAATGGGGTGTTCAGAAAATAAGTCTATCGACTCAAGAGGCAGATGTTTATCCCCTAGGAAGTATTAAAATGCAAGCACATCATCCATCATTTTTTTTAATCAGAAGACAAATATATATTAATGTTGCAATGTTGACTCACAAGTGTCAAATAAGCCAACCAAAACAGACAACGTGATTAAACACGGTATTTTGGATAAGCTCATCTCTTCTGCTTCGTTGGTAATGAATGGCATCTCTCACCTAGAGAAAGGATTAGAATCTGATGTAGAAAAGTCTAAAGGAATTTCCAGCACAGGACTGGAGAGATAGCTCAGTCCGTAAAACACTTGACTCTCATGCACAAGGACCTGAGTTCAACCCCACAGCACAGATTTGAAAAGACAAAAAGAAAAAAGAAAAAACACTGGGCATGATGGTGTGGGCCGCAGGGATGGTGATGCCAGCACTGGGAACGGAGAGACAAGCAGATGTCTGGATTCACTGGACAGACAGTCAGCCTCCTTGGCTGCCCCCAAGGCTAAGATAGATCCTATCAACATCAACAACAGTATTTATGGCCCAAGTAATGACTTCTGAAGTTGTCCACACACAGTCACATGTACTTGTACATGCATGAACATACACACACATGGAGAGAAGTTTCTAGTGTGGCTGTAGTACATCAGCCTCCAGTTACCCTCTGTCATCGTTTTGCCTTTTCTTTGGTACACTTGCTTTCGACTTTGCATAAATGAGAAATAAACATGAATTGTATTAGGCCAATTTATTTATTTTTTACTATTTCTTTTTTTCTTTCACCTCCTGTGCAAAATGTGGGAGAGTTGAGCTATAAAGTAACAAACGAAGAAATAGAAATGACACGTGACACTAACAACCCCAATTTAAAAAGTTTTAAATATGTTAAATCACATAATTTTTACAACCACCCTATAAGGTCATTTCCACCTCTGTGCTCATTTTCAGTGAAAAAAAAATTTTTTTCATCAGAGGAAAATTGGGCCCACAATAATTAAATATCCTCAGGTGCCCAAATCAGTCACACACACACACACACACACACACACACACACACATAAATGACATACTAAAAAAAGGAATAAGCAGCCAACATCTCAGGTGAGACTTGAGCTCTTTCTCCAGCCTCTTCTAATCTTCTAGCTTTTGCAAATGTCTTCTTCATAACCGATGATTCAAGAGGAACTTAAGGGAACATTGCAGAAGAGGAGGCAGGAAGACCATAATGAAAGAGGACCATTGTAAAATATGTCTCCAGGACATGACAGAGCTGTGACAGTCATGAGCTTACAAAAGCTCTGGTTGTTTGTAAAACACCAACACAAGATCCAAGAACAACAATATGGATGGAGGAAGGTCAAGAGGCCCCACCTCGAGCTAAGATCAATTGGCCACTGATGCTACTGGAGAAAGAAGAATCAGCCTTCTTCAGAGCTATGACCTGTCCAAGGTTGCCCATGAGCCAGTGGATAGCCCTATATCTGTGCAAGAATAGGCAAAACTAACTGGACTCAGTAAGTTATAAATAAAAAAAACAAGACAATATGACATATATGATCTTGGAGGAGTGGGAGAAGTTGCAATGGTGTTGGGGAGTAAATATGATCAAAATACATTGTATACATGAAATCCTCAAAGAGTAGATGAATAGACTTTAAAAATGTAAAGTTACTTTGTAATGTATCCATAGTTTTAGGCCTATTAGCATTGGCTCATGTAACAGTCTCCAGTGTCAGTGAATTGATAGGATTAATGCTTACTTCTAAGTCACATAGTCAAGAGTAGGTGTTCATAACCTTGCTGCCCTGGGAGACTTTCTTCCAAGCAGTAATTACCCCAGGCCCCTCTTGTGTGATGTATATTTGTTACTTTGGAGTGGCTGTGACTAAGGTATCTGAAAGAAGAACTTTAAGGGGGAAGAGTTTATTTTGCTCATGGTTTCGGAGGTTGCTTAGCTTCATGCAGAGTGCTGTGTAAGCAAGAGTGTTGTGGCAAAGGTTCTTTACCTCATGTTGTGGAAACAGGAAGCAGGTAATTAGAAACCCTTACATACCTACTTCCTCCAATATCCTGAAGTTTCCAGAACCTCTCAAAATAGCACCATTACCTGGAGATCCAGTATCCAATACTTGAGCATGTGGGAGCCATTTCATATTCAACTCACGACAGCGTGGTTCCTCCATTTTTCAGTATGACATCTCAATGATGTCCTGGTCTTGAGGAAACAGAGAAGATAGAGACTAAATATAGAGAAAGTAAAACCATTTTTTATGAGACAAGTTCTCATTATGTTTCCCAGGCTGGCCTTGAACTTCTGTGTTAACAGCTGGGTGGAAATACAAGTGCATATCACTGCACCCAACTAGCAATTTCCTTCTGAAGTGTTTACTTTGATATTTCTTGTAAGGCAAAATTGCTAGCAGAAGGATCTTAATCACTAGGTATGTTAGTACCTGCCTGTAATTACTGAGGCAGAAGTATCATGAGTTCAAAACCAGACTGGGCTATGTAGTAAAATCCTTTTGAAACAAATGAGGAACAAGACAGACAGACAGACAGACAGACAAAGAGAGACTATCCATAAAGTCCTTACTTTCATCTTTAAAGACTAGTTTTGCTAGGTATAAAATTTATTCTCCTGCTTGACTATTTTTCTTTAGTAATTCCAATATGGTGCCCCAGATTCTTGCGACTATCATTGTTTCAAGTGAGAAGTCTGCTGTTGATCTTACTGTTGTTGTTTCTTTGACTTGATATGACATTTTTCCTTTAGAACATACAAGATTTTTCTCATTATTTTTGGCCTTCAATAGCTTGACCACATTGTGTTTACTAAGTGTCTTACTAAACATTTGGTTGTACAGATTAATGTTGCCCATCAGATTTGAGATTGCTTTGAGCCTCTTTTATCAAAAGTTCCCTACCTCTTTCTCTGACTCTTCTGGATGTACCAAAATTTCATGTTTAGCCAGGTACAAATAGCTAACTGCTTCCTTCCGCACAGGGCTTGTAAGACCACCAATTGTACATGGGCTCATCAAAACTCACTATGAATCTCTGTCTCATTTCCTGTCTTCCCTGTTAAATTCTGGCTAACCTGTTGATCTGTTTCCTACTCTAGCTATTAGGACAACTAACACGTTTGTTACTAAGGCCACTACTATTTTTTCTCACATTCCTGTTCTCTCTTCTAAACTACATACTCCACCAGCAGGGAAACCAATGCTTTTCTAGTTTGCCCCCTCGGATGAAATTATCAACCAAGGATGAAGAGATGAGAATAGTCTTAGTAAGACCACCATGACCTCTCTCTCACTCCTGAGATATTAGTAGTTTTCTTTTCTAGGAGTGCCACAACAAAGTCCCCAAAACTTGACAGCTTAAATGACAGAAACACATTGTCTCTTAGCCCAGGGGAGATATTCAAAGTCAAGGTGTCAACCTTGGTTCCTTCTGGAGAAAGAGGAATGACCTGTTCTGTGCCTCTGTCTACCCAGCTCCTGCCCCTACCATCTTTGTTGTTCTTTGGTGTGGACCAGTATCATCCTGACCTCTGCCTTTATCTTATCCCTGGAATTCTCTCCTTTCGTCTGGGTCCAGAGTTCCTCTTTTTTGTAATGTACATCAGTCCTAAGGAAGTAAATTTGATTAGTGACCACATGTACTTCAGTAACATCTCATCTCAACTAGTCATGATGTTTCCAAATATAGTCACATTTTGAGGTACAGGGAGCTGAGGCTCCAGTGTATGAATCTGAGAAGACACCATTCAGCTTATACAAGGGAGCAAACAGCAGTTTTAGTTTGATGAAGTGGAAAGAAATCAAAGAGAATTCCTCCAGTTCTAGGATCTGTTAACCTCGAGCAACCTAGCTCTGTTTCCTTATCCACCCCACTTCCCCCCAAAAAAGAGGGATGTCAGCAAATACTGCCAGAGCGTCTCACCTAATCCATTCTTAAAATGCCACTTCTGAGAAAAAGACTTAAGGCACAAGCTTTAAAGTCTAGGCTTTAAAAATACCTTTTGATTCGCGTCTTTAAAAAGAAAACTCTCAGGCTGACAAGATGGCTCGGCAGGTAAAGGCCCTGGCTACCAGCTCTGACAGCCTGAGCTCAATCCTTGAGAGAATCACTTGATGGCAAGAAAGAACTGACCACTACGAGTTGTCCTCTGACCTCCACAGTTGTGCCACAGTATACATATGCACACATACACAAATGATGGAGGGGGGAGAAAGAGAGAAAGAGAGAGGAGGAGGGAGGAAGAGAGAGAGACAGAGAAACAGAAATACTGAGAGACAGAGACACTAAGAGACAGAGAGACAGAGACACCGAAAGACAGAGACAGAGAAACTTCTTTTTAAAATCTCAGGAAAGTCCTCCTCTGCAGCTCCAGCACTGTAGCCATCATGAATGATACAGTAACCATCCGGACCAGGAAGTTCACGACAAACTGTCTGCTTCAGAGGAAACAGATGGTCATTGATGTCCTTCATCCTGGGATCCTTTGATCCTTCAGTATCAAAGACGGAAATTTGGGAAAAGCTGACCAAAATGCACAAAACCACACCAGATGTTATCTTTGTATTTGGATTCAGAACCCACTTCTGTGGTGGCAAGACAACTGATTTTGGCATGATCTGTGTATGATTCTTTAGATTATACAAAGAAGGGTAAACCTAAACACAGACATGAAAGGCATGGCTTTTATGAGAAGAAGAAAGAGACCTCCCCCCAAACAGCAAAGGAACGCAAGAACAGAATGAAGAAGGTCAGGAGGACTGCAAAGGCCAACATTGGTACTGGCAAAAAAGCCAAAGGAGTAGATCTGTGGTGACTTGATCTGCTGTGATGTGCAGATTTCTGAAAGGACAAATAAACTAAAAAGTTTCACCAAAAACAAAACAAAACAAAAACAAAAAAACAAAACAAAAAACAGTAACAAAAAACAACAAAACCTCAGGAAAGGACTTTGCTGGCTTGATGTCATTTTGATGTCTTCCTCCCCTCCCTCTCCTGCCCCCTCCACCCCCTCCCCGTAGGCCCACATCCTAGAAAACTGATCTCCTGTGTGGTGGTGCTGACGGGGTGGAGCCTCTAAGAGGTGGGGCCTGGTATGAGGTCATTGCACTACAGGATTCATGCTGTTCTCACAGGCTTTGACCCTTCCATGGGTGGTCATTTCCATTTCTGCATCTCCATCTTGTAGCCATGTTGCTGAGTAGGGAAGGGCTTGCCAGAGCTGGCTCCAGTCTTGTTGGACTTTCGAGCCACCAGAATTGTGAGCCAAATACTGGGTTTTTGTTTTCATGTTTGTTCTTTGTATTATTTGGTTTAAGGCTTTGGTGCAACCAGCTAAGGCAGACCTCTACTAGGACTGATATCTAAAGAGTTTCCGCACAGAAGAAACAGGGTCCCCAGCTCTGGTTTGCCAGATGGTCTGTCCTTAGACCTGTGTCACGGTGACCCTGCCTTGGGCATGGGAGTTTCGAAACCCACTGCATTTGCATGTTTGCTCGGCGCTGCAGTTACCTTCTCCGAGAGCTGGAGGAACTGCCAAGCATAGATTTACTTTTAAAAATTAATTTGGTTTTGCAAACTTCACCACATCCTAAGATAACACTCTCTGAGGCTGAGGTAAGTGAGAACAGGTGGCCTCTGGGCACCGGAAGAGCTGAAGGTATGAACACCTAAAAACCACCCCCAAGGACTCCTTTTAGAAAATTGTAAACCATTATTTTTTATTTTTTTCACCTTGCATCAGCTGAAAGCCCTTCGTAATAGCAGCTGTATTGATTAGAAGTCGGTTACTGGGGGAAAAAATAATTTTAGAATAAGGACAGGTAGACTGGCACCCTAAGCTCCCAGCCAATGACCTTTACCCATCCTGGATGTCCCTGTCCTCAGTCCCCCCAAAACTTTGTAAGCCTTCAATCACCCTATGTAAAGTTGATCCGCCTACTGACAAGCTGTCCCAGTGTGGTCATTCACTGTACATACACACAGGGGTTCCAACCTCACCCCACCCCCTCAGCATTTCTGTTCCCACTGCCCTTGTGGACTATCTAGGTCAAAGGTCCGCAGGAGCAGGGAGACCCACAGTTCCATTATCAGAATTTTCTATGGTAAGGTTGTTGCTATTCTAAAACAATGATAAAATATTGATTTGTGTGTATGATCGTGTGTGTGTGTGTGTGTGTGTGTGTGTGTACATGAATACCAAGCCAGAGGCCAATGCTGGCTCTCTCTACTTTGTTCTGAGACAGAGTCTCTCACTAAAGCTAAAGCTCACCAATCTTGCTGGCTATAAAGTCCCAGGGATACTTTTATCTCTCCACCCCAGTGCTAGTTCTACAGCTCGTGACACCACCACACCGGGCTCCTTTATGTGGGTTCTGGAGATTCAAATTTGGGTCGTCCTGCTAGCAAGACAAGTATTTTACCTACTGAGCTATGTCTGCCGCGCCATCTCACAGGCCTTGATTTCCTTTATCCTAGATCTTTACTATCCTAATTAGCACAGATAGTTCAGGGGCACCTTTTGCTTATCTTTCCTAACAGCATCTGCAACTGAATTCTGGGTATCTTGTCTATCACTGTGGCTCTGAGGAGAGAAAGAAATGGCGGAGGGTCTTTACCGTACTTAGACCGGTGCGACATCTAGTGGTATAACATGGAATTGCATGTTTTCTCTTTCCTGTTTCTAGCCTGTTTTAAGCAATTGGGCACTTGTCACCCACTGAGCACTGTGAATGGTGTAGCTCCCTGAGTATTTGACCAAGGGTCAGGTTGTTCTTCAACGTTTTATACTGCTGCTTATTCACCCGCTCTTTTCTCAATAGCATCCAATGCCAGAGTTTGGGTTAGGGCTTGCTGTCCCTCCAGAATATTCTGGAAATTTTTTCTGTAACAACTTTAAAGCACTTCTCTCATTAAAAGTCCCCTCTGGAAGGCAGCTGGCATAGCTCAGTGGCAGAGCGCTTGCATAGCAAACACAATACCCTCAGTTCAATTCCAGTTCCAAAAAAAAAAAAATCCCCTCTGGGGCCAGGGAGAGGGCTCAGTGTACATGTACTTGCTGCAAAAACCCAACAACCTGAGTTTGACCCCCAGGACCCGTTGTATAAGAAGAGAACTGACACCCAAAAGTTGTTCTCTGACCTCCACCCAGGCACAGTGGTGTGTGTGTGCCCTCTCACACAACATATACAGTAATAATAATTAAGAAATGTTTTAATGCTCCACGCAGCCTCTAGACTCAAGCCTATATGCAAACATCTATCGGTATGTGACATGCACACACCACTATACGAGAAGATCATCAGCTGCATAAATTCGAGTCAGGGGGGAAAAAAACTAACAACACTCGTAGATTGAGTCAAAGCACCAACGCGTTTCCCCTGCACCACAGTGGAGGTTGTGGCTGTTTGGAGACAATGGGCCACAGTAGTAAATGCTGTCTCAAATGCCTGGCCATCAGAGGCTTCTTGGAACTCTGCCCCACCCATCTTTTCAGCCTCTGTTTTCCTCACTTCCTCTCACTCCCAACACTATGCTCCAAATGGAAACATTTGAACTCGAAGGTCTCCTCTCCTACGAGCTTTCTATTTCTTGTTCAACTTATTATTTCCAACGCTCTTCCCTGCCTTGTCTTCCCCGATCCCAAGGCTTTCCATCTTCCCAAAGCCTTTCTTAACCATCGTCCTATTTGAGGAGCTGCTTTGCGTTACTCCTGTCTCCATACCCCACGTCCATCTTTTTCACTTCAGCCTTTCCTAGCTGCCCTCTGCTGAGTGTGCAAGCTCTGAGGGCAGGACTGTCTTAATCCAGATCATAATTTTGTGCTGTGTGAGCAGTAAACACGAGCAACACAGGAAAGGGATGGATAATTCGGTGTCATGTGTGACAGCCGGCTCCTTGGGCTTACCTCAGTTTCTTTTCCTGCTCTTGTGACAGAAGCAGCTTAAAGGAAGAAGGGGTTGCTTTATTTGTCTATTCCTACGAAGCCGTTGCCATCGCCGCTTTTGCAAAGGACGACACTTGGTTGCCCGGAGGTTGGGTGGCTCATCCAGGTACCAAACGAAGGTCAGGAAATGAGTGTGCTACCTTGAACTTTTGGTATTCTAGTCTAAATTACACCCAGGAGGATCTAGGTGAGGGAATGCAGGCAGAAGATTGTGTTCTGGCACAGACAACCTGAGCCTGAGCTGCCCTCTGCTGGTCGGCTCTGCCTTCCTACAACTGTCTATCCTTTCTAGGGCCCCTGCCTGGAAACAGGGGCCCCCAGAGGCCCTTTCTGACACCACAGCTTCAGTATGAAGATGGACAGTAAGCAAAGGATACTCTAAGGGGAAAGACAGTGTCATGGAAGAATATTTGAGGACCAGAGAAACCCCCTTGTGGCTCAGTGAAACTGCTCAAAGAATCAAATTGGGAAAATAAACTCTTTGCCTATGAATGCCGTAGATTGCACTAAAATAAAAATACCTGTTTTTAAAAGTACTTAAGTATTTGGATCCTCCCAGCACTAAGTTCTCCTTTAGAGTAGAAAAGTGCAGGGTTTACTTATTGCTATACTTTGTGTGGGCACCAGAAGGCTCCTGTGTTAGGGACTTGTTCTCCAGTGTGATGGAGGAGTCTAAGAGACGAAGGTCAGGGAAAGTGATAAGACTACAGCCCACTGGTTAGAGGGCAAGTCTCGTAGGAATGGATTAGTTCCCACAGGAGCAGGCTGCTGTAAAAAGAGCATGCCCCTCTTCCCTTTCTCTTCCCTTGTTTCATGCTTCCCCCAGCGGACGTCAGCCCTAGACTCTAACACCTTCAGAGCTGGGGTCTAAACGAATCTATCTTCTTCATGAAGTTCCAAGCGTTGGGTATTCTGTTATCACAACACAAAATGAACCATGACACACAGTCCACATGCTAGTTCTTAAAGAGGTGCCTTGTGGAACCAAGAGCCGAGATTAAAGGCATGTGCCACCACAACTGGAGTTCATATTTTTTTAGGACCTATTGTTCCATGTGCCTAGTTCCCTAAATGATCATTGAGTTAAATAAAATTCTGAACACAAGTTCCATATTCTTTTCTTTTTTTCTTTCTTAAAAAAATATCATCTTGAGCATAGCTTTCAAAAGAAAGAATGCTTTCTTTTTTTCTCTTTAAGCACTGCATTGCCTCAAAGAATTTTCTCAGAAAAGGAATCCCCACCTGTGCTGACCCTTCACCTTCTGCCTAACATCTAACCAGAAGTGCCTGGAGGACAGACCAGGCAGAGGTGCTATTCACTTTATTTTACTTTTCTTACACGCATGTGTGTTTCGCCCACATGTGTGTTTTGCCCACATGTATGTCTGGGCTCCACATGAGTGCCTGGTGCCCACAGAGGTGTCAAATCTCCTGGGACAGGAGTCACAGATGGCTGTGGGACACATACAGGTAACTGAACGTGGATCCTCTGGAAAACTAGCCACTGCTCTTAACCCCAGGGCCACCTCCCAAGCCCTGAGGCTATATTTGTAATTAGACAAAGGTGATAGCAGTGCATTGGTTCTTTTCTTCTATAATAAAACAACATAAGCTAAAAATGGAAACCCCTGGACTTGTATTGGACCTTCACTCTCTTTTTCCTTCCTTGCTTGAGCAGCTGGCAGTTCATGAAAGCTTCCACATACTGGGATTGTTTGTTTTACTCTTTTAAAGTTTTTTTTTTATTATTATTACTACATTTTTACCTACCATGGTGAGAACTGGAGAAACGGGGAATGTCAACAAACTTGAAAAAGGGGTCAGAGTGGGTCTCCAACCAAGCATCTCCTTAGAACTCCATTACCTTGAAAAACACAAAGTGCAGCCCACTCTGATCCCTTCCAATGCATGACTTACAGAGTTCGAAGGCTGAAATCGCAGGTATGTTTGTGGGTGATCTCTAACTCAGGATTTAAACTCTTGGTTTGGGGCTGGAAAGGGATTTCAGAGATTAGTGCTCACCGTGATGGTGATGGAACCATGGATGGATGCAGGGCGAGGAAGGGCAGCCATTCAGAGCTGGTGGGGCTCCAGCTCTGCACGTTGTACCCTCAGTGGTGATATTGACAGAACTTGGCATAGAGACGGGCACCAAAGTCTCTGCAGAAATGGCCAGGAGGTCAGTTCATAGCATTTTCAAAGTGGGGAAACTGCACAGATGAGCTAAAGACCGTTATGATCCTTTGGGGATCACAAAAATTTCTAGCTGCCCCAATGCCCATCCTCCTTGGATGGGAGCCTCATAGGGCTATACTTCCAGCTTCTGTAAGAAATGAAATATCTGCCAAGAGTTTTATGCAAGGCTCAGGAAAGACACTGCCTGCGGCCATGACCCTTCCTTAGAGCCCACCCAAGGGACACCTCTCCACCTTGCTGGAACATGAGTTCCCAGCTGTCACGGTGAGGACTGGAGACACAGGGGCTGTCACCAGACTCACATATGTGAGGAGACAAGGGTCAGATTGGGTCTCCAAGCCGGCACTCCCTCAGAACCTCATTACCTTGAAAATTATGATTTGAAAATACCCCTAGTCCCTGTGATTTCTCAAGTCTACACAGAGCAGAGCCTCCCGTTGCTTTTCTACCACATGTCCTTGTTCCTGTCCAGTCTCTGGGCATACTGGAGCAATATCTGTGTCCAAAAGGACTTCCCTGTGGCCTCCAACACCTGCTGAGTCAGGTGACCCTGCACACTTGCTGAAGACACTAGCAGAGGCCAATTTTCTGTTGTTTTTTTTAAATGTGTTTTAAACTTGCCTTGATATGTGACTTTCTTTCCCACCCACCCCCCTTCCCTTCGCCCCACTCTCTCTAGCCCAAAGGTTTATTTATTTGTTATATGTAAATACACCGTAGCTGTCTTCAGGCACCCCATAAGAGGGCAACAGATCACATTACAGATAATTGTGAGCCACCATGTGGTTGCTGGGATTTGAACTCATGACCTCCGGAAGAGCAGTCAGTGCTCTTAACCGCTGAGCCATCTCATCAGCCCCAATTTTTTGGGTTTTTTAAAACAAATGTCCTCGGCAAAATTAAAGGCTACTAATGACGAGTAGAACAGTTCTTTTCCTTTTTTTTCTTTTTAAGTGTTTTATAAGTTTGGGGCTTTTAATAGCTGCAACTTCTCTGAGGAAGGAGAGGCCCCATGGATGAGAGGCTGGATGAGCGGGTGGGTGGCTGTGTGGCTGGCGAGAGGAAGGATGGATGATGGATACTCTCTGGGGAAGGAAACTCAAGACGCTTTGTAAGTTGCTCAACAGGAGATCACCACTGCTGGCTTCATTTGAGGGAACTCCACACAGCAGCTGGGAGTGGGGTCACCCCACCCAAGTTTAGACCAGCAGTGTTACCAACTCCTCCCCCATCGAGCTCCCTATCAAAAGGCTCAAATCCACGCCTAGTGGCACGAACTGTCTTAGCGGGTTTAATGACTTTTGTTTGGGGCTGGGAATATAGCTCAGTGGTATCATGCTCACCTAGACATACGAGGCTCTAGGATTCAACCCCAGTACCATGAAAGTAAATGAATGATTGGTCTGGCGTTAGCTTTGTTAATCCCATATCACCTAGGAGTGACACCTATCCCAGCAAGAATTCACCTCCCACTCTCCACCCCTCACGCACTCCACTCCCACCCCCATCCCCTCTGCTGGCACCACGACCGCCCCCTGGCGGCCAGGGGCAGGTGCGCCCTCTCCGGACCGCCGGAGGGCAAGTGCGCATGCGCACAGGTGAGCTGCCGCCGCCCGGTCCTTGAGCTTGGCCACCTGCCTGGGAAACTTGTGGTTGGTTGTTGCCCTCGGATCGTTTCCGGGCGGGGACAGGAATCGGGCCATGAAAAATACTTCGGGGACCCGTGAGCCCCGGACCCGTCCGAGAGAAAGAGAACCAGACCGGCGCCCGCACCCGGACCGTGACCGCCACGTCGAGCGGCCGCGGGACCGAGGCGGGGACAGGCACAGGGAGAGGAATGGTGACGTGAGAGGAAACGGGGACCGTCGGGCGGACCGGGAACAGAGAATGGACCGAGACCTGCGCCAGGACAGACACAGGGACGCGGACTATCGCGCAGCCGGACAAAGAACCTTGGAGAAGTCCCGCCAAAGCCGTGCGCGGCCCGAGCCCTGGGGACCCAGTTGGAATGCAGCCCCGACTCCGGGACCCGCACCCTGGGGCGGCCCAGAGCTGTCCCAGAAGCATGGCCTCGGGCGCCGCGGGTTGGAGAGGTGAGGGGTGCACCTGCTGGGGACCAGGACAGCCGGGAGTCGGGGATCGGGGATCGATGACATTACAACGTCCCAACCCTATGTTTGAACTTGGTTACCAAACGAAATCGAAATGGTTTAGAAGGCTAGGTAGGTGGGGCTAGCCGTGAGGCCACAGACTCTTGTCTTGTTCCCTAGTTTGCCCTCTATACTTTTCAAAGTCCAACTTCCAGGTATCAGGGCCTAAATAAAGTTAGCCCAACCCAACGAAGGGTTAATAGTTGGACTTGCTCTTCCTGCCAAGGCCATTTGCGCATCAGACTGCTAGCAGAGCCTGCACTTTTAAACAAGAAACTAAGCCCACCTAAAAGTTCTCCGGCGATGTGTAACAAAGTCAGTGCGGTCTTTCTCAGCAGTTTGTTTCAGATCTTAAGATTGTTTGAAGCCCACCCTCCGGAATGAACAAACTTGGCCTGTAGGTCTCGAAATTCCCCCGTGTCGTGAAAGGTTTGTGAATGAGGGTGGGAGGACTACCAGGGGACTGGTCGCCACACCCCCTCCTAGAGAGTTGGTGCGCCATCCAATACTGCAGGTGTTGAACCAGGCTCTGGGGAGTGAGTAAATAGAATTTAAAAAATGTCCCTGAGGGCAAAACAAAGAAATGGATCCTTGGATGAGAATGCCGTGTGTGTGTGTGTGTGTGTGTGTGTGTGTGTGTGTGTGTCCGTGTTTTCAAAACCGTGCGTTCTTTTCCCTGGAGACAACTCTTCTAGCTGATGATTCCCAGGCTCTGCCATTAGACTTGGAGGCTGCGTCTACACATCAGGGAAAGCTGCTATCATGAGTTTATGTTACATTATCTAAAGTCAACTAGCCTTAGGAAAGCTGCGCCCAGATTCGGTCTGCTCTTTCCGTCTTTGACACTCTAGCTATTGTTTCCCTGGCTGCACCCATCCTGAACTGCAAGCATGGGAGTAGAAAAACAAGAGGTACGTTTGTGTATTTTCTCTTAAACCAGAGCCCTGGTTACCCTGCCCCACCCTAGAGTGAATAAAAGACATGTAATTGCTCATGGCTTATTTAAAGGTTTGAAGCCAAAGGGCAGCTTCTCTCTGTCTGTTCTCCTCTTAAGCATTTATTTATTGGAGGGAGGGAATGCAGGGACAGACCCACATGCAGTAACTTACCGTCAGTGTTCAGAGACTGATGCAGGAGGATAGCAGTGAAAACAGCCACCTGTGGCTCAGTGTGAAGTCAGCCCCTACAGGAGAAACTGAGGTTTGGAAAGACTGAAGATGGTTTCCTGTCTAAACACCAATAGGATGCCAAGGAAGGTGACCTTGAGCTGAGTTCTGTGGAAGGGAGACGGGAAGAGAACAGTAGAAAGCGATTCAAGCAGAAAAACAGCTTCCTCGGTGCCCCAGAGGCCTGGGTTATTTTTAGGGGTGGAGGGCAACTCACTGCGGCTGGCTCAGTGCACCTAGGTTGTAAGTGTGCACAGTGCCAGAGCCTCCTACGTGCTAATGAAAGGTTTAAAGATTTCAAGCCAAAGAGAGGCAGGATGGCTTCTAAGTCCCAGAAGTAGAATGCAGCCTCCTGCTGAATCTTGGGCAGAGCCTGGCATCTGTTAGGCAAAGGGAAACAGAAGGTGCCAGGGGTGGCCAATGGAGAGATGTCAGAAAGACCTCAAAAGTAACTGTCTGGATGTGGTGGTGGTACATGACTATAATTCCTGAGCTTGGAAGGTAGAGGCAAGAGAATCAGAGGTTCAAGGTCAGGCTCATTATTAAGCTGAGAGTTCTAATACCAGTGCCCATGGTATAGCACACGTGACTGTGACCTAGCTCTTGGGAAGATCTGAGGCAGGAGGATTACATGTTTGAGGCAAGCCTGGGCTTCATTCTGTGAAATTTTTAAAAAACTAAAAAATAAGTGAAGGCCTAATACTAAACAGACCGTTAAGTTGCAGGCCTGTCCCTAATGTCTGCGTGCTTCTTGGTTGCAGTGAACTGGCTTCAGAAAGATACGTGTCCACATACTCCAGGCCCACTCGACAAGAAGAGGAATATTACCAGTCGGAAGCTGAGGGGCTCCTGGAATGCCACAAATGCAGATACTTATGCACAGGGAGAGGTGAGCCTTGGGGGACCCTGTCTAACCATTTATACTGCAAATGGCTCGAGGAGAGGCATGCTGGGGGTTGGAGTGTTGGTGAGCTGACAGCTCGTCCAGTTTTCCTCTTGGGTTCCATTTCTGTGGCTGCATGGAGTTCTTGCTCTCAAAAGAAAGGGGAGGGGTGGAGAACAGAAAAGAAGAGAGAATACAGGAAGTTTTGAATTCTGCAATGAGGCTCTCCCCAAGCTCATCCAATGTGCTTGGCTCTGAGCGTGGGTCAAGCACGCTTCCTCCTCCCAGGCGGCTGGTGGAACTTTGTGCTTTCAGTGTGCTGTGCACTGCCTGTGGTGGACACTGGCTCCTCTTCCATAGCCAGCTGAGGCCATAGAGGGAGCATGACCCCAGCAGAGTTACTCCCCCAACCAAGCATACAGGAAGGGTGGTCTCCTAAGAGAGCTGACACCCAATCTGTCACTGGCTTTCAATCTTCACTGACTGAAATGCACAGTAAGAATATATTTTACATTAAGAGCAGGTTCACAGCCTAGCATGGTGACTTACATGCCTATAATCCCAGCTGAGGCAAGATTGCGGATGGGTTGACAGAGTGAGACCCTGTGGCAAATAATAAAACAAACAAAATCATATTAACGAACGGAGAAAAACAAAAATGTCATGAAACTACTTAGCCCTTATGCAAACCCAGTGCATTCATATTTTCTCTTCCATTAAAAGCAAAAGCCAGGGACCAGCGTGATGGCTAAGGGGGGCCTGCTGCCAAGCCTATCAACCTGGGTTCAATCCTTGGGACCTACTTGGTGAAAGGAGAGAACCAACTTCCCCAAGTTGTCCTCTGACCTCCTCATGCACACACGCATGCCGTATATACTTGCAAAATTAAGAAATAAATAAAAGTCAGGCGCAGTGGCATGGGGTCAGGAAGGTCAGGAGTTCAGAGGTCAGCCGGAGCTATAGGAGGCTGCGTCGCCACTTAAACAAAACACAACAAAACAAAATCAATGTATTGAGCGTTTAAAACTCACAGCTTAGTGTTAGTTACCAGCGGGTAACCAGGTCCTCATCTCACTCAGCCCAGGTCCCTGCCTTGCCAGCAAGGAGGAAAATCTGGTTTGTCAGGGTGAACTGGATGGTGCATGGTTAGTCAGCTGAGGCTGTCCATGACTAAGAGGGGAAACATCCTAGCCTGGGGTGAGGGGGGGGGGGGATCACGGGCCCACAGCCGAAGCTGTGTCACAGGGAGGAAGGAGTAGCGATTATAAGATTAGATTATGCAGAACTCTGCTGAAGGGCCGCTACCCACCTGCTTTACTTCATCGCCTGCTTTACTTAGGATTCTGCCAGAGATGCCCTTAATCCTCTAACAACCCCTGAGGCTCAGAGAGGCACAGCAAGTTACCCAGGCTACACAGCCATTAAGTAAAAGGCCCTGAAATTGAAACTTGGAGCCCCCGCCTAAGGCATCAAGTGTTTCCTGGCAACTTTCTTCTCTTGATACGGTAAATAAAAGGAACAAGCCGGAGGCTGGATAACAGGTTTCTCCCTAAACTGACTTTCTTTTCTTTTCTTTTCTTTTCTTTTTCCCTTTTTGTGGGTGATTTACCGAAAGGACAGGGCCATGCTTCTTACCAAAACACACCTATATTTAGGCTTGATTGCTTCTGGCTTTTTGGCTTTGAGTCTGTCAGTTGGGAATGGAAGTCCCAGATTGGAGAGCTTGGAGATAAAGGGTGTGTGTGTGTGTGTGTGTGTGTGTGTGAAGAAGGCTGGAGGTCAGAGCTCCCATTCAGGCGCACAGAGGAGCACTGTTCAGAGGAACACAGCCGTGTGCATCAGGCCTGGCCGGGGCAGGAACGATGAACCTGGATGCAGATCAGTTGATGGCTTTTAAGTCCACGTTAGAGTGGATCCTTTGTGGCTTTTTCTTTGTCAGTGAAACTACCACGTCATCCCTCCCTCCCCTACCCCGCCCCATACCTCGCAGCAAACAAGGCACCCTGTGGCCCTCTAGGGACACCCTGATGTCTGGACTGTGGTTCAGCCCTAGAAAGTTCATCGAGATCCTGAGACTAACAGGAAGAGATGAGCCCTAACCACTTTTGCCAGGAGGAAATCTCAGATAGAAACACCTTTAGGGACTGGAACTAAAGATCAGATTGAAAGCAGGTGCACTTGTGATCCAGACGCAGGAGGCGTCCCTCAACCCCACCCCTAGCCTGCTGTGGGTGTGGGCTCTTGTTTTTTCACGGTATGGAGGGACGAGTGTAGAGCTAGTTCCGTGATTAGAAGATGTATCAACTCATTTGCATATGGAACATTCCTCCCTCCCCGCCCCTCTTGCCCTCTACCCTCTGGCTCTAGAAGCTTTAGTCCTTAAACCACGGGCGGTTTGTATTTACAAATAGCTTCTGGCCATTATTACTAAGTGTCTCTGAAAGTTGAAGTTTTCAGTCAGTCATGGAGGCACACAGCAGCAGTCCTGGCTGACTCAGCTACACAGGAGGCTGAGGAGGGAGGATCATTTGAGTCCATGATTTAGGTGAATCAAGGACAACCTAGTGAGACAGTCACAAAACAATAAACAAGGAGGTTTGGTGGGACGCACTTGAAGTTCTGGCACTTGGGAGGCTGAGACGGGAGAGTAACAAGTTTCAGGGGAACCTAGGAAGATGCTTTCTCAAAAGACTAAAATAAAACAAAATTTTCATACTTTTTTCTTCCAATTAAAACTGTTCCCCCTCTTCCTCCCTCCCCACCTCCTCCCCACCCCTGTGTATGAGTGTGTGCAACTCAACTCCAGAATCATTCCGAAAGTGCAGCCCACCTTGTGTTTTGAGGCAGGGTCTCTCATTGGCCTGAGACTTACAAATAGTTTGGGCTGGCTGAATTCACCCATCTCCACTTCCCAAGAGCTGACATGACACAAAGGCTGGACGCTACACACTCACACATGTGCAGCCAGGATATTACCTATGGAGGATCTCACCAGCGCCTGGAGTTGGGACTTCTGTAGTCAAGAGTGCTGGTCTTTGGCTCAGAAGGAACCTCCAGGCGTAGTTGTTGAGGGTATCTTGGGTTTGCATTTCAAAGGGACAGTTTCATAAGAGACAGTCATCTACCCAATGGTGCTGCGGTTTAAAAAATAATATTAACTAAGCAAAACAGCCCCTGGGAGTGGAGATCAAGGGTCACGGTCTCAGAGGTTTTAGCCATGAAGAGAGAGAGAGTCTTTGAGATCAGTTTACTTCCTGATGGCCAGGAAGCAGAGGCAGGGGAGGGGACAGGGGTGAAGAGGCTCTGCAGTAGTGTCCCTTTCTTCCATTTTTTGTTCCATCAGAGCCTCTAGCATATTGGTTGGCACTGCCCACATTAGATGCCCACATTACCCTTCTGACCTCTCTGGAAAACCCTCGGACACCCTCAGAAGTTCACTTTCCTAACCTCCAAGGTTCTTGTCAGCACAAGTTGATAGTCACCACCAACCATCATACCATCCCCAGCCAAGAGGGGAAGGACAGGGACCATGTTGTCACTGTATTAGCTTCTGATCTCCTGAGAGGATCACGAAAGAAACTTGGGTGGGCTTTTTTTCTAATTAATATTTTCAATCTCTCCTTTTTAATAGTTAATGCCCTGATATAGTACCGGTCGGATCTGAACTGGGGACTTGCCCTGAGCCAGAGGTGGGACAACTGCTCCGGTAAAAATGACTGTCAGGGAAGGCCTGTGAGCCTTGTGCCTTTAAGGATGACAACTGATCTACATAGTCCTGTTTATTCTTCTGTGGACCTACTAAGCCTAGCAGAGGAGGAAGGAAACCCATGGGGGCTCTAGACCTTCTGCTGTTTCACTAGGAAATGTTCTCTGGCAAGAGATGAAGTGTATATGAGGCCTGATTTCCCATCCCTAGTACCACACACACACACACACCAATTATCACATCACAATGTACTAGAAAAATGTCCCTGTGTGCCACTGAAGTTGTTAAATTCACAATGCCGCCAGGAATGATGGCTTGCACATGTAACCCCAGCACAGAAGGATCAAGAGTTTCCGGCTAGCCTGTGCTACATGGTGAAACTACTTTGAAAATTTGTTATGTTTTTTAATGTTCTGAAGCAGGGCTGGAGAGATGGCTCGGGGGTTGACAGTGCTCGCTGCTCTGGAATGAGTATCTGAGTTTAGATCCCAGCACCACATCAAGTGGTCTACAAATGGCTGAAACTTAGCTCCTTCTGGGTTGGGGGGGGGGGGGACTTGCACACACATGCACATACACTCACACGTATAAATAATAAAAGTTAAGAATAAATCTATATGGTAGATTTATGCTTACTGACATACAAAAATATATTTAGAATTGAAATTTAGATTTACCGAGATAGGAAAAAAATGTGTATTTATAGAGGGGGGTGGATCTCATGTAGTCCAGGCTAGTCTCAAGTTTACTATGTCGTCAAGACTAGCCAAAAACTCTTGACCTTCCTGCCTCTGCCTTCCAAGTACTAGGATTGCAATCGTGTGCCACCATGCCTGTTATTTTATGTGGGTGCTGGGGATGAGCTCTGGTTCTCATGCTTACAAGGTGAGCATGTTACCAACAGCCATCCCCGCTTGGCTTCTTTGAATGTTATGCTTTTCGGTTGAAAGGATTTGAAGAAAGCCTAGGTCCCGGCTGGCACCTAACACTCACCGTGCAGCCAACACTGCCCCGTGGGGCAGAGAAAGGAAGCAATGGACTGAGCTTCCAGGGAAGGGTGAACCTTGAGACGAAAATGTTTCCTACCAAAAAGCAGAGCATCTCCAAACAGTAACACCCTTTTCTTGCAGCCTGCTGCCAGCTGCTGGAGGCTCTGCTGAACTTGCTGATCTTGGCCTGCAGCTCTGTCTCTTACAATTCCACGGGGGGCTACACAGGCATCACCAGCCTGGGGGGCATTTACTACTACCAGTACGGAGGGGCTTACAGTGGCTTCAATGGTGCTGACGGGGAGAAAGCCCAGCAGCTGGATGTCCAGTTCTATCAGCTCAAACTGCCCACAGTCACTGCAGCAATGGCCTACAGCGGAGCCCTCATGACCTTCTCCTGTCTCACCCTCCTTGGGGGTGCCCTGCGGGTCCCATGGCACTGTCCACTGTGGCTGGTGGTGGAGGGTTTGATGGACGTGCTCATCGCTGGGGCCTATGTCCCAGCCTTGTACTTCTTCTTCCAACACCTGTCAGCTGCCTATAGCTCAGATGTCTGCAAGGAGAGGGAGGCCCTGTACCAGAGCAAAGGTTACAGTGGCTTCAACTGTAGCATGCATGGGGGAGACATAGGAGCAGGAGTCTTTGCAGCCATGGGCATCGGGGCCTTTGCCGTGGGAGCTGTCCTGGCCTTTAGGGGTTACCGAAAAGTCAAGAAGCTGAAGGAGAAGCCCACAGAAATGCTTGAGTTTTAGACTTCTAGAATGTTCTGCCACATAGACATGATAGACGTCACTTTCAACCACAGTCCTTCGCAAGAATTCTTCGATGTGGAACTCACTAATGCTTCCAAAATACCAAGCCAGTGTGGGTATGCCGGGCTTAGCTCCTGGTTACCCGGAGCAGTATTCTCTGACACAACAGGCTCTGGTTTCTGCAATCTTCTGTAGATGTGGAACTAACAAAGAGTGTATCAAACCCCCGAAAACTGGAGCCAGGCTTGGTGGTACAGACTTGGGATCGTATAATCCTAGCATGTGTAAGGTTGAGGCAGGAGACTCTTGAGTTCAAGGCTAGCATGGACTGGATAGCAAGACCCTGTCTCCAAAGCAGACACTCAGTAACAATGAAGGAGCTCCTAGAGCCTGGGACCCACAGGAGAAAGGCAAAGAGAACTTCATGATCAGGGCAGGAACAATGGCATTGGAAACTTAAGAGTTCACGAAAAGCTACATCAACAGAAGATAGCTCAGTCTGAGCTATCCTAAACTCAGCCCTCCTCAGCAGATGCAAGGGGCATCTCCACACTGAGTATCCAGACCCTGCACCTCTCTAACTCTGTGGATTCTGGGGGATACTTCCTCAGAAAAACTTAAGTTTGAGTGCGTGGGGTAAGGAAAGGAGAACCAGATTAAACTCGCTGGGCTGCAAAGAAACCGTTCTACTGGCCCCTTACAGTGGCCCCAAGCACTCAATAAGCATTTGTACCTCCTGTAAATGTGCCATTGTCTGAAGAATCCAACCCCGCAGCTGGTATTCAGGATCTACTCAAAAGAAAAGAATGTAAAGTCTTTTTCCCAGCAGAAGAATGTTACTTTTGGCCAGACAACTTCATGGACTAGACTACGTGTTGAATTATGGCTTGGGACCATTACAGTATATTCCGGTACACGTGAATACGTTCTTTGCTTGATGCAAATCCAAGCATTCCAAAGAAAAAAAAATTAATTTGGAGGCAGAGGTCTTCTTTATGTTCATGATACTTTATTCACTTAAAGTCCATCGATTGACTTAGAAGACTTCGGCCTTGGAAACAGAACTGCATACCCCTGTCATACATGGTTAGAAATTCTCTTGAACACTGTGAGAAGCTTTCCTCAAAGGAAATAGGGGAGGGCAGATATTTTTCATTCTATAGATACCTTAGCTGCACATATTCATTTTATTTTCAAAAAATAAAAAGATCAAACCAACTTGCTTGCTTTGATTATCCCCCTCCCCCGCCCCGGGACCGTTATGTACAGTGCGAAGACAGAGGTAGATACAGAATTAAGCTGGGTGCGATATGGTCAACCAAAAAGGCAGCTTCGCTCAGAAAGGGGCTGAGGATGACAGCAAAGATCCGGTGGACTTCTGCTTCCACAGACCTCCACCTGACATCTGTCTGGAGACCCAACCCATGCCGACTTGGAGATAAAGTACAGCATCTGCCTTTTCTTCCTTTCCTCGGATGTTTATCTTTGGACATTAGCAGCGTTGCTTAAAGACATTGTCACTTTGAGAAGCTTAGCTAAGGCAAGTCAGACTAGCTAGTGCCCAGAATAACACCTCACAGCCACTCCCTCAACAAACCCAGTATCACTGGACCTAGAAGACACGCAAGCCTAGATTTCTTCCACTTCAGCCAAGAGATGTATGCTGTGTGTACCAGAAGGAAAGGGCTTATATTTCCCATCTCTTGTATCAGTACAGAGTTTCTGTTTCTATATGCTGATGGAAGAAAACTCAGGGTTGGGAAAGATGTGGAGCGTGGGAGATAGCTGCCCCCCACCAATGACATCTGGGCTGGCTCGTCGTTTGGTGTCCTTACAGAGCCTGGCTGAAGAGTAGGCAGTTAGAATCTAATGTTGAATTTTAAATTAGAGTAAGACAGTTTCTCAACTCTCAGATCCCCACGCTGTTGTGTCCCCTGGATTTTCAGGAATTCATGTGGGCACGCAGAAGATAAGCCCCGCTTGCTGGGCCTTCGGATTGTAGAACTGGCTGCTGTCCCTTAATTGCCTCGGTGATAAATACGGCACCATTAGTGTAGTGGATAGTTGTGCGTTAATCTCTGGGAAAAAGCACTTTTTCAAAATTCTTTCCATTTCTTCTTGTATTTCATACTAATCTCCTCCCATTTTAGAACATTGAGGAGAAGGCTTACCATCCGTTTATGGTTTCCAAGAAATTTTAGTCATGCATTAGTGTCTACAGGGATTGGCCCCAGGATCCCCTCCAATGCAGAAATCTGAGAGTGCTGTGGTCTTCTGTGTAAAATGACATGCATGGTATTTGTGTATAACATATCCATATACATAACCTCCTATATACCCTGTCTCAGGATTACTTATTCCTACCATAATATAAATGCTATACAAACAGTTGCTAGAGTGTATTGTTTAGGGAACACTGCGAAGAAAAAGCCTTTGTTCCATGGTCAGACGCAGTTCAATCCTCAATGGACTCTCAGGGTACAGAAGCTGCAACTGGGGAGGGCTGACTGTTCTCTTTTCCTTTTGATCCTTCCCACAGGCCTATGGGGGAGGGAGGCAGAGTGGGATGGGAGTCCTTAACTTCATTCATCAGATAAAATATCTAAGGCTTAGAAGGACTTTAGCAAACGGGGAAAGAGCAGATACTGGAATCTGATATTTGAATTTGAGGTTCATTTGCATTCCTTCCTCCTTGTGTCTCAAAATTCTCATCTCCGTACTCTGAGGATCTGAGGGTAATCATCAAACTTCCGGAAGTGCAGCCTGAAGCTTCTATCAGGAGCCAATGACAGGGAATCTTAGATAAGAGGTGCTCAGCCCACCTCTTGGCTCTCACTGCCTTGTGGAATCTGCAGATCTTCCAGACTTCTAAGAAACGCCCTGCAAGCAAACAGTCCAAGTATCTATTTGTAGAAATCTGGTTGAGCAAACTGGTCCATCCGTACAACCAAACTGGAAGTCTCACGATCAATGACGTAACCACTCTGCAGACTGATCTAGATGTCGTTGACACATAGTAAACAAAACCAGCAAGACGCTTGATGGTGGGTGTGCTATCTTTAGAGAGAGGCGTAGCACAGAGCCAAATGTTTTTAATTGCATAAAGAAAGGCTGGAAAGCAGGTAAACAGATGGCCCGGTGGATAAAGTGTTTGCTTCACAATCATGAAGACCAGAATGTGTGTCAAAAGCCAGGCTCGGTGGTGACCACCTGTAACCCAGGTGCTGGTGAGATGGGAGGCAGATGGGTCCTTAGAACTCACTGGTAGGTAGGTAGCTAAGCTATTCCAGCCTTTTTTGGGGAAGTATCAGATCTGTGACAGACCTGCCTCAAACAAAAAGATGGAAAACCTGAAGAATGAATGACACCTGAGGCTGTTCTCTGAACTTCATACATACTCCAGACATGTGCACGAGCAGAGCCCAGCACACCACAAACATGCATACACACACAGAGAGAGACAGAGACAGAGGAAGGAGGAGGAAAGCAGGAGGATCGTATTAGAAACATACAAGACTGTTTGGAGTCCTGGTGGCTGGGTAAGGGGCAGAGGCCATCCAGGTTACACAGCTAGACTGTGGGGACGTAGGGGACATGAATGAAAATTTTCAGTTCATTCTTCATTAGTTTTTGGGTTTGTTTTGTCTTTTATTTTCTCCCCAATTTTAAATTTGAAATTTCACAAGAAGTCACAAAGGCAGTGGTATAGCTCAGTCTTTCGGACACTTCTGCGGTTTTCTGCAGTTGTCTCCAACAAGGATATGAGATCCAGGAAAATGGCGATCTCCGTTTGTGCAGTTCTCATTTGCTGCGCTCACACTCATCTGAGCAGGATTCCATGCGGGTTTGTCATTGGTAGATTAGTGTGTTCCCCACAAAGAAACCCAGAAGCGCTCCATCCTACCAGACGACCCCATTGCTATCTCTTTAAAGCCACACACACCCTCTTCATCCTCTCTCATCCCACATAAACCTGTCCCCAGTCACCACCTGTGTGCCACATTTCCAGAACTCTGTCCCTCTGAGACCACTTCACAGATGGAGTGGCGCATTATATAAACTTTTTGGGGAAGACCAGAATTTTTTTTTTCACTCAAAATCACCTTGAAACTCACCCAGGTTCTTGCCTGTCCATTCCTCTGACCCGGTCACAGACAAATTCTCCCAGCATTTGGCTGTTACAAATAAAGCTACTACTGTCAAGACTCACAAACATGGGTTTTTTTTTTTTCGGGGGGGGGGCAAAAAGTTCTCTTTCTTTTTTTAATTTTGAAGTTGACTCTCAGCATGTAGCCCAGGTAGGCCTCCTACTCAGGCTCTCCCCAAACTGCCAAGTAGCTTTTTATTTCTTTAGGGTTAATGCCTAAGGGTACAATTGTAGAGCCACAACTACCCTAAGGCAGTTACAGCACCATTCGCTTGTAATCCTAATACTTGGGAGGTCAGGCAGGTGGATAGCGAGTTCAAGGCCATCCTAAGCTACAAAAACCATATGTGTATACACACACACACACACACACACACACACACACATATATATATATATATATAATGTTTTTAAGTCTCCAAGTTTTTTAGATTGGCATTGATTTTCTATAAGAATATTTGCTTTATATATGAGAGTTTTTTTCCGTGTGCACTGTTTGCACACCTGGTGCCTGCTCAGGTCAGAGGAGGGCATTGGATCCCCTGGAACCAGAGTTAAATAGGTCTCAGAGCTGCCACACGGGTGCTGGGAACTCAACCCAGGTCATCTGTAAGGGCAACAATTGTGCTTACCACTGAGCCAACACTCCACCCACCCACCCACCCAGCAATATTTTAAAGTATGTTTTAGAAACAGGACACCTGGACTGAGGTGGTTCAGCCCACCTGTAGAGCACTTACCCACATGCACGCGTCCTGGGTCCCACCACAAGAACTGGGACTTTTTTAAATGACCAAGTTTTTTTTAAAAAAGAAAGACAAAACCAGGGGGCTGGAGAGATGGCTCAGTGGTTAAGAGCATTGACTGCTCTTCCAGAGGTCCTGAGTTCAGTTCCTAGCAACCAGTTCAAAATCATCTGTCATGGGATCTGATGCCCTCTTCTGGTGTGCATGAAGACAGCTACAGTGTGTATATGTATATGTATATGTATATGTATATGTATAGTCTTTAAACACAAAAATAAAAAGACAAAGCCAAGAATGTTGATAGTGTTGCTGAATCAGAGCATTCATCTTAGGGATCCAGGGGACCCCTACCTTGACCAGGTGAGTGACCCAGCCTTAAACCGGACTCTCTCTTCCCCTAGGTGTGGTACAGATAATGGAGGTGATTTTGAATGGCATGGTTCTCATGTGCATCGTGGCTTCCTATTTTGTCCTGGCCGGATTCAGCGCCAGCTTTGCCAGCGGCAGCGGCTTCGGGAATAACTATTACTCACCTTTTGAGGGCACCGAGTTGGAGCAGGTTCGGCAGCTGGACCAGCAGTACACGATCCTGCGGTCGCCCCTGATCTACGGCGGCGTGGCTGTCTCTCTGGGGCTGGGTGTTCTCACTATGGGCGTTTTACTGCAGGGAGCCAAGAGTCTAAGGAAGCTGCCTGGCAGGTGGCTGCCACTGGAGGCCGCCTTTAGCCTCCTGGCGGCGGTGGGCTACTGCGTCGGCATTGGCTTTTACCTACACGGGGCCTTGCGCATCAATTCCACAGAAACTTGTAAAACCAGAGAAAGAGTCTACGCCCGCAAGGGTCTCACTTGGATGAACTGCCAGCTGGCGGGCACCGATGGGGCTGCAGCCACCTTCGCTTGTCTTCTAGTGATTTTATACTCAGCCAGCGTGGTGCTGGCCCTGCGGGCCTACCGAGAACAGAAGCACTACAAAGACAGCCAGGAACAACAAAGAAATTACCGCGATGTTCCAGAGTACGTGTGGTCTGGGACGCTCTAAGGACATCTGGAAGCTCCTTTCTTCTTCCCCTACATGCACATGGATAGACAACTGTGATTTCCCGTACTTGATTCCTAAGCTCCGTCAGGCACCGGAGCAGAGTAAAGTTGCGAAAGGAGACTAGTAAGTCTGCTGGCCCAGCCCATCCATGAAAGCTTAGGGGGCGGGGGGGGGGGGGGTGTATTGTTGAAAAGAGGGCTCTTGCCTTGTGGTAAGGCGATAGTGTGAATTACGTAGGAAACCAGCCAGAGAAAAATCTGAGAACAAACACATCAGAAGGTAGCATGTGTCGTGCTACAGTAGAAATCTTCCCTCAAACTGTAAATAGCTGTAGTGGAAAACATGAAAAGGCAATCTGGGGGCAGGGGGCGGGGTGGGGTGGGGGGTTGAGAGATGGCTCAGATGTTTAGGGCACTGCCTGCTCTTGCAGAAGACTCAGGTTCCCTTCCCAGCACCCATTTGTCTCACAAATGGTCCGCAACTCCAGTTTGGGGAAGGGGGCACTCCAATGCCCTCTTCTGGACTCCACGGGGACTGCGCGAATGGAATGTGGTGCACACAGAAGCAAGCAAGCGCTCATATGCATATAATTTTACACTTTGCTGGGGGGCAGGGCAACAGCACACTACTAGGCAGCTGTGAGGTTGGGTTCAAATGAGTAACTCCTAAAAAAGTCAGGGGAACAGGCGGTGGTGGCGCACGCCTTTAATCCCAGCACTTGGGAGGCAGAGGCAGGCAGATTTCTGAGTTCGAGAGTTCGAGGCTAGCCTGGTCTACAGAGTGAGTTCTAGGACAGCCAGGGCTACACAGAGAAACCCTGTCTCGAAAAAAAAAAAAAGTCAGGGGAAAATGTTTTCCACTAGCTGTCCCATGTATATTTGTGGGGAGAAAGGTTATTCCCTTGGAATTAACTTTTGGTTTTTCTTTTTATAAAATACAAGTCTTTAATGGCCAGAGGGATGGCTCAGCAGGTGAAGGTGCCTACTGCCAAGCCAGATGGTCTCAGCCTGATCTCTGGGGCCCACATGGTGGAGAATGAATGGATTTCCTCAGGTTGTTCTCCAACTTTGTGCTCACTGTGGCATCTGCACTCACACATGTACATAGGTAATTCTTGTGGGGTCTGTCCAAGAATAAGGTTCAAAAGGAAATCTCATGCAGAAATGGGAAAATAGCGGCTGGGAGATGGCTAGCTAGTCGAGAATTCTTTCTTGCTCTTCCAGAGGACCCAGGTTCAGTTCCCAGCACCCACACGGCAGCTCACAACCATCTGTAACTCTGGCTCCAAAGATCCAACACCTGCTTCTGCCATCTGAGGGCAAAAGGCACACAGGCCATGTATATACATACAGGCAGGCAAACATTCAAATATAGAATAAAAATGAAGGAATCTTAGGAAATGAAGTAAAGCTCAGGGAGAACTAATCAGGGAAATCTCTATTGTTTCGTTGATATGTCTGCTTCACTATGTTACCCTTGGCCTGATATTGACTAGTGTCCCACACTAAGACTTGGTAAGTGACAAAGAAGCTTTGAAAATTGCCAACATCAAGTATGTACCCTTCAGCAAAAGACTAGCACCCCCAACATCCCATTTTCATGATTTCTCAGTGTTCCTCTTGTTATCTCTGTCCACCTTGGAACTTTCACTGGATAAAGGAGACTATGTGACCCCAGCCCTGTGCCCAGCTGGCTCCTGGGCAGCAGCTCCTCTTCTGATTGGACCCCATCAGTGAGTGACTGATCACACTGCCCCAAGTCCAGAGTTCAGTATTGGAAACCTTCTAGCAAACCTGATAGGATTCACCATACATCCGGTTACGCTGACTTGTGATTCGTGTGAGGAGGCAAGGTCCGAGAAGGACGAGGACCGATACTCCTTACCAGTGACTCACTGCATGACGCTCCTGCACAATGACAAAGAAGCACTTCCTGTCTATCACTCTGGCACTGATGACAGATGCTGTGACTTCTGTTTAATGACAAAAACTGCTTTAAACAGGCTAACTTTCCTACAATCACGAAACCTGTAAGTAGCAGAGATAAGAGTTGGACACAGAATAGAGGGATGGCTTAGCAGTTAAAAGCATTTGCTTTTCCCAGCATCCAATCGGGTGGCTCACAAGCTCCCATAACTAAACCTCCAGGGGATCTGCCATCCTCTTCTGGACCCCACAGGCACACGTGTACATACCCACACATACATACACATAAAAAGAAAAATAGTTCTTAAACCCTCCCCCAGGCCTTCCAAGTCATACTAGAGGTGTGTTACAAGTAACAGACAAGTCCCTGTGACCTCTGGGACACCAGGGAATACCACTGAACTGGAAAACAAACTTAAGTGTTTGTGCCATCTCAGCCCATCTGATGTATGTGTCTCATGGGACTGAGGTATCTAGACGGGGGGGTGGGGAGGCACAGTGTTTGCCTTGCACACCAAAAGAGCTCAGTGGGCTGCCAAGAAACCAAGTGTTTAAAATGTTGATGCCAGATGAAAAGGAAGCCTAAAGGATGACTTCAACATGGCCTTTACTTGGACTGAGAGGTGGCTGATCTTGTTTGAAATCCACGGGCTAGCTACCTGACTCCTGTGTTGCCAACAGTAGTGATATACTTAAGGAGATGTGGCGGCTCATAACCCAGTTTCCTCAGCTAATAGCCCTCACTTAACAACTATGCTGCCTTGCCTGTAGTGAGGTTCTTTAAGTCTCACTAGCCCCAAGCCAAGCCATGGCTGCCTTTGAACTTCTGAGCCTCCTGCCTCCACCTCCTAAGTGCCTTTCTACAAAAATAAACCTAAGAAGAATCTTTAGTGAGTCATCTTTGTTGCTAGTCCAGCAAAACGGTGTTAAGGATCGGGTGAGGGCTGTGTTCTCCAGGAGCCCACTGTCACTGAAGCCTTGGCCCATAAGATGCCTGGTGCTCTCAGGAGCTGGATCTACTGGAAGATTCTTAGAACACTGGAAGCATGCTTGTGGCAGATGGGACTCCTGGGAAGCTCCTGGTTGCTATCCACAGTGGTGAGCAGTTGAGAACTGAACCAATGCTGTATGCCTAACCGTCAAGACTGAACTAGGAAATGAGGTCAGTCTGGCTTAAACATGACCCCACTGATCGCTAGGGTTGACCGGGTCTATCTGGCTGAGCAGTGACCCCTTGCTTCTCCATTCTTCCATGTGTCCTCCAAAAACAAGTCTGCTAGAACTTCCAAGTATGCTCTTAACTCTGTGAGGTAAACAAACATCTTTCTCATCACTAACTGCCTGTGTCAGATACTTTGTTGTAAGGACACAAAGCTGACTAGTAGAAAGAAATATATATGCTATTTTCATACTAGGGGAGAATCTCACACTATTTTCATACTGGGGAAACACATTCCTTTGGAGGTTTCCCACATTCGGACCCCACACCCATGCACGATGGACAGCAGTAACTGGACCTAGCAGGAAGTTATAAAATAAAATGAGGTTGAGAGGGGTAAGCTGGAGGGCAGAAATGGGGAACAGCCATGATCATATTTCCTTGTATACCTGTATGAGGTGCTCAACAATAAAGCAAGCGTTTTTTTCCCCACTGTCTTAACTCACAGCTTCACGGTGTCATAAAAGAAGTCTTCCAGTCGGGCAGTGGTGGCGCACGCCTTTAATCCCAGCACTTGGGAGGCAGAGGCAGGCGGATTTCTGAGTTCGAGGCCAGCCTAGTCTACAGAGTGAGTTCCAGGACAGCCAGGGCTGCACGGAGAAAGCCTGTCTCAAAAAACCAAAGGGGGGAAAAAAAGTCTTCCATGTTCTTTTCCCCCAAAGTAGAAAAGTCCTAAACAGAGTTTTAGTAAAGAACCTAATTATACATATATTTACAGTTCCTTGTAAAATATCTATAAAGCAAAGGCATGGAAAAGATATCCCATTTTATTTATTGTTTATTATTATTTTTTACAAACAATAGATTTGCTGCAACATGCTCTGGCTCATATTATTGAATTAAAAAATTTAACACATTTCAAAAATATCAAAAATACACTATAATGAGTCTTAGGACTACAATACAACAATGATTGCACAAAAACCATAAGATATGAGCCCACTGTTTGGATGACATCCACTGGCAACAGTGAGAAAACCCGGTAGATAGCATTTGGGAGAGGTGCGCGAGAGTTAGACACAAGGAGCTAATGCTGACTGGCTGGTCACCGCGGACGGGAGAGAGCAGATGTGATGCAGCTGGTTCTCTCAGTCTGGGGAGTGCTTGCCCAACCATGGGGCAGTTACTACCTGGAGAGAAAGATTATCCTGCCTTGGGGAGTCTAAAAGGCTCCACCCAAAGGGAAGTAAAAAGTGACACAAGACAATTGTACGGTGATGCTGCAGACATCACCGGATGGCTTGGAGACAGATTCTTTAGTAATTGGTACATTTATCAGTAACAGCCAAGTGCTCCCCCCTTATGGAGGTCTCTTCATTAATAATTATTGAATAGATAGAGAAGGTGAGCCTGTGGTTCCCAAGTACCTGCTTTTGCTGAAGGTCACACAGAAGGAAGAGCACAGTTTGATGTTCAGAAGCTCAGCCCAATCTAATTGCCTGGAAAACAGCACTCGTTAAACGCACGGTAATAGCACCCAGAGACTACGAGCTGTGCAGGCAGCTCTTCTGTCCACCAGGGAAAGGGATTCACTGATTATTGCACGTGTAAACTCCACAGTAGTATCGTCAAGCCTCGCTTGTGTCGGGAGTAGTCAACGACTCCATGGTGGCACCTCACTTTATCTCCTACCAACACTGTCATTTCCAGTTATCTGTCACTCGGTCAAACCTTGACTGGGGCCACAGACACTCTTTGCCTGTGAGATTTCTGAGCTGCACCCACAGCTGAGTGTTCTTCCTTCAGAAACCCTGTTTATTTGCTTTTGAGGCTGGGACTCATGTTTACCAGAATGGATTAGAACTCTCTCTGTAGTCAAAGCTAACCTTGACTCCTGAGCCTCCTGCTTTAACCTCCCATGTGCAGATTTGCAGGTGTATGCCACTGTGCCACACATGGCCTCAGAGATTTGTTTAAATTAATCGGAGATGTGGGCAGAGATCAAGATTCACATGGAGGGAGGGTAGGTTCTCTGTGTCAGAAGTAACCTGTACTCTGACTACGTGGAGAATATACCCTCTGGGTAAAGGGAAGGGGTCAATACTCACCTAACAGCCTATTCAGATAAAAAACATCAGCAAATCACTGCACGGCTACAAGAGGTGTAAGTTACGTCTGAGGAAATGGACTATGGCCTTTCAACCCTCTGTTCTTTAATACAGAGTATATAATAGGACATGAAAGAAAGACAATTACAAAACCAGAACCATCCGTTTTGGTTTGGCCTACACTGAGGTTTCTCAACACAACCTAAGGAACCCTGAGAACTCCACACAAAGGACACTGGGAGCCCAGAGCTCCGCCAACCAGAAGGTAAGTATGCTTGTGTTTGCCAAGGCCCCTTCAGAACTGAGCTTTGAGGTGACTTTAGTGAATGGGGTGGTAAACAAACAGGATAAGAAAACAGTTCACATATAAAAAGACAACTATTTCTCAACGTAACTGGTTCCTCACCACCACCGTTGGTTCCATAGCTCAAAGGCTCTGCTGAGGACGAGGCTGCCCTGCATCATCCGCGCCTTGTGCTTTTCCTTCATTCTCACTTTCTTTCTCTCTTTTTTCAATTTCCCCATAGAAAAATAAGGTGGAAAAATCAGGTGGCAACATGGTCTCTCGTCTCTCTAGCAAACCTACACTGTGTCAGCTACTGTGTCCCCGCCTTAAACTCAACCCGAGCTCTGACTCTCCGGTACCTGACAGCAGTCTGACAAAAGGAAGCTGAGTGTTCACGACAACCTGGGGGCCACGTTCAGATTCTTAAGGGTTGAATATTAGGCAGCTACTGGAGTGATATAGCATTCCCCCACCCCATCCCACCCTACCCCACCCCAGTGTAACCACTGACCTGCGCATGAGCACAGGGACTCTGGAGACAGGATTATCTATCTGGTTTTTAGTATTGCTTTAAACAGAAACTCCCTCCTCAAACACAAAGGAAAAATATACACTTTCAATCTTATATTTAGCCATTTGTTTCTATAAAGCAAATTAAAGGCTGCTCCAATCTATTTTTTAGTTGTGCAATATTCTAAAACTTCAAAGCACATTTTTCCACTGAGTAAAACCAAGCAATGCCAAAATTTGTATCAATAAATAGGAATTAGTTTCCTAAGTAATCTAATGGAAAAAGCAACAGAAATATACAAGAAGTGGTCATTTGCTAGGGTTAAAAGGAATGTGAAAAAAATGACAGGTTTTCTGTAAGTTTAGCAATCTCTCAGTTGAATAGTCTTTCTTCCCCTGTGTTAAGCCCAGTACTTTGAACCATGTCAGGGGAATCAGCAGTACTTCAGAAGGGCACAGTGTCAAACAAAACAGGGTGAGCATTCACTACCAACATCCTAGAAAACATCCTGAGAGAGGGAGGGAGGGAGAGAAGGGAGGAGGGATGGAGGGAGGGAGAGAGAGAGGAGCAAGTCTAACTTGTGAGATCTGTCTGCCCACACATATGTTCCTAGTTGGTCTTCTGTTGCACTCCCTTGCTATAGGTCAAGGTGTCAGCCTACCTGTCAAGAGGCTGGCTGCCAATTCTCCCACATTTAGGAAAAGAGGCAGTCCACAAGTCCCTGCCTTGTGATCCTAGCAGGGTCAGCATATCCAGGGCCGAGTTTCTTTTTGACTTTAGGGAAGAAGCCCTAGTTCTTACTGCTTCCCCGTCATAAATCCTCCCACCCCAAGTTTCTCAGGAGCTTTCACAGTCTGACATACAACAGATCAATCTCCAGGACCCTCCCAAGTACCCTCAAAGAGGCTCCAATGCTCAATCACTTCTACCTAGGGACAAAGGAGCTGGGCTGCCTCTAAGAAGATTGGCTCTGAGTGCAGATTCAAAAATAAAAGGTTCACAGTCAATGAAAAGTGCTCTCGTTAAATGACGTTACATAAATCACCTGCTTGATTGGTTCTGTATCTCCAGCAGACATCGTCTGATAGGCTGTATTCTCCTAGAGAATAAAAAGCCATGTGACTAGTCACATCACACCCCACTAGTCTGAGAGATAAGGTGATTTCTCTTGTCACAGAGATCCATCAGCAGCAATTAGTAAAGGGAATCAGCTTTCAGTTACTTCCTCCACAGAAAAAGTCCCTTTCCTGCCCAGGCAGGCAATTTCTCAAATGATCCTAGGAGAGAAAGGGTTAATGGCAGGTGGCAGGACTGACAGAACAATGTCTGCTGTCTCCCAGCAGCTCTGGGGATCCAACGAAGGTTCAATATGAAGTTAACACTGAGGGTGGGACTAGCTCACCAAGAGCCAGACCCCGCTAGTGCTCAACTTTTTGGCTCCAAATTCTACTCCACATATCTATGGTTTGAAACACTGAGGCAAACATCTCCTGAAGGTCCCCTCCCCAATCCCACATAGCCCCAATCAAGCTGTGTCCGCTTGAGGTATAATCACAGTGCCGTATCAAACTCCTCGAGGGGCTCTGTCCGGTCCTCTTCCCTGGGCTCGGGCTCAGGCCTGCTCTCCTGGTGCTGCTTCATTTGCTCCTTCACTTCGTCTTCCAGGTCACGAGGGACAACAAATTGATCCTCTGGTTCCAGCTGAGTGGGGGCAGCAAAATAGCCAGTTTTCCTTTTGGGTGCTTCTGTGGCCACCTCAATGAGGTTCAGGCTGTCTTCTAGGGGCACAATGGAGCCATTGGAGAGTTTCTTTCCATACAGACAAGAAGTGGAGGGAGACTTCTGTAACTCCATCTTGTCTTTGTTCACTGGCAGAAGTATACCACTATTCACACTGTTCTGTCTTCGGATCCCAAAACCCAACCCCCTAGCATGTCCCTCTGAACAGGGGTTGGAAGAATTCTTTGGGAGAGTAGGGGAGTGCTCAGGCTCTCTGCCTCGGCAGCAATGGATGTCCACCTCTACTTCCACCCTGCTGCCATTGGTTATGACTCCTTCAACAGGCTGGTCATCGTCACTGTCCAGTCCATTGTCAGACTGATTGCTGGAAAAAGTAGCACAAGAAGGCTGGCGCTGGAAAATGCCCGAAGAGGGCGCTGGGTGCAGACTACAGCGCCTCTCTGGCCGTGGGAGCAAGCTCGCCTCCAGGCCCACAGTGTTATGCTCATCAGAAGCTGTGGAGCCCACCTCACTGCTCACCTCTGAGGTGGACATCTCGCTGCTGAACTCGGAGGCAATCCCACTACTAGAGGAAGGAGTGGTTGGCTTGGGGGCATCCTTGATGCTTGCAGTTGAAGCAAATCCCACAGGGCCTGGAAGGGTGAGCCCATTCATTTCACAGGTACAGCCTTCTTCACCAATGTTCAAATAAACCACCATTGCCCCCACGTTGTCCTGACAGCCATAGCTCTGTGCTAATGTGCACAGCTTCTTAGCAGCAGCTAACGGGTCTTGTACATGACGCACTGCATTGACAGCTTCCAGATATGACAAGTGCTCCCACAGTGCTCTGTTTCCCAGAATCAGCAACTCATCTTGAATGGTAAGTGGGGTGGAAGCTATGTGGGGCTTAGGGAGGATCCACGGGTAGAGGTATGTACATCCCAGCATCCGAGTACAGCAGGTAACTCCATTCACCTTGTTGTCCTAGAGGTGAGAAAAACACAAACTCTGAGAAAAAAGCAATAGTGATATGCAACTGAGGCCTTTTCTAAATCACAATGTTTAGGGAGAGAACCGGGCCTGGGATGAGCTTTTGTAACCTCCACGCCCACTCCCAACGAACACACCTCCTCCACCAAGGCCACACCTCCTAATCCTTCTCAAATAGTGCCACTCCCTGAGGACTGAGCATTCAATATATGAACCCATGAGCCATTCTTATAGTAAAATCAAGCTTACATGTAATATTATTTGTCCTAGGAGCAGTATAATTGAACTAAAAAAATAAATAAATGTATAGAAGTTTAAAACAAAATGTCATATCATTATACCAAAGATTAAAGTTAAATCCAATTAAAATTAAGCAACTAACAGGCAGAACCACCTCAAAAGATGCTTGTTCTAACATAGACAGACCTCAGCATAATCTCACATAGAGAGATGTATCTGAGAAACAATAAACAGAAACTGTCACTAGTCCGCCATTACAAGTATTTTTTTTTTGAGACCTCCCAACTCAGAAGGGAGAATGATCACTCACTAATGGCACAATGGAACGAAACAGATTTCAAGTGGGTCAGAGAATCTTAGATGCTGGAGCATTAAACACATCCCAAGGTTCCTGAGCCTAGAAAGGGGAGTCTTGTTGAAACTGACGAGAAAGAACGGATCCGACAGACACTGAGTGAGTCTAAACCAAGAGGAAAAGGAGTCTTCCTGGTTGCAGACAACAATGGGCACACACTGTACACTTTCATATGATACCTCTTCACAAAAAACAAATAAAATGTCCAACAGCGCCAAGATACTGATTTAACAGCTGCCCTTATTCTCTGAGTAAAGGGAAGACTATGTATGGCTTTATAAGAATTTGGCACAAATGCTAAGCTTTATTTTCTTCATATAAAATAAAAATAAAAGCACTTCCTTCATACAGGTTAAAATATGAAGGCATAGTACTTGACAAATAACATGTCTATGATTAAAACAAACACAAAATACTTCACAATTGTCTAAAAGCTTAGAAAAATCTAAACATTATTGCCTATAAAACATATTATTCTGTAAAAATAGACTTATCTTCCACTTGTCCTGACTGAGTGGTGCATTCTTAGTCCACAGTCCTTGCAGTAGCAGCCACAGAGAGACACTAGCTGACTGTGTGCTTCCTTGGTTAGAATCTAAGTGGACAGTTCTCGAGCGCAACTCTGATAAAACAGCCAAGAAATGGGCCTTTGGTAAAGGGAAATGATGCGTCTCCCCCTCTTCTTTTGTTAAGTGTGTGCGCCTGGGGGTGTGTATGTATGTACAAATCTATGGCTATGGTATGAGCATATGGATATATAGGTGCCTGTTGAAGCCAGAAGAGGGAATGGAGCTAGAATGAACAAGTCTTTGTGGGTGCTGGGATTCAAATTCTAGTCCTCATGATAGACCAAGTGCTCTTAACCACTGAGCTAGCTCTCAAGATTTTTCATCCTTTCTTTAAAAAAGAAAAGGTTCTAGAATAACTGGTCATAGACAAAACAAAACAAAATGAAACAAAAATCTATCCCAAGCCAGGCCTATGACTCCTGCCTTTAATCCCGGCAGTCAAGAGGCAGAGGCAGGCAGATTTTTAGGAGTGCAAGGCCAGCCTAGTCTACACAGAGAGTTCCAGGACAGCCAGGACTACACAGACAGACCCTATCTCAAAAGTAAAGCAAAACAAAGCAAGCAAAACACAGGACTCAGAGCTGGGGAGCACTAAGATCAGGACTCAGCTTGGGAGCACTAAGATCAGGACTCAGAGCTGGGGAGCATTAAGAGAACTGCCATGCAAGCCTGATTACTCAAGCCTGGGTCCCCAGAACCCATGTGGAAGGAGAACAGATTCCCAAAGTTGTCCTCTTACACACCAGAACCATTCCCAGGCAGGCACGCATGCCCACAACATCAAACAACTTATCAGGCCGTGTGTGTGTGTGTGTGTGTGTGTGTGTGTGTGTGTGTGTGTGTGTGGTGTGTGTGTAGAACAGTAACTGATTGAAGAAGAGGTCATGAATTTGAGGGAGAGAGAAAACAGAGTTAGGGACAAAGAGGAATGGAAATAATGTATAATACTCATGTATAAAATTCTCAAAAAAAATTGAAAATTAACTTTAGAGACTGAGAAAAATTTAATTACAAGAGCAAAACAAAGAAAGACTCAAGAGTTTGTGCTTTCTGGAAACTAATTCAAAATAGACCACAGATCCAAATGTTTTGTAGCTTCTACAGCTATACAACTTCTACAAGATGAAGTAGACAAAAACATGAGAAATCTTGGGTTTGTCAGTGTAGTTTCAGATTTAACACTATGAAACAAAAAGCAGGCAGAATTCTAGTCATTAAAACTACTCAGAAGAGTCAGGTAGTGGTGGTACATGCCAGGAATCCCAGCACTCAGGAGGCAGAGGCAGGCAGAGTTTAAAGCCTACTCTGGCCTACAGAGTTCCAGGACAGTCAGAACTACAAAGTGAGACCCTGTCTTAAAACAAAACAAAACAGAACACTAGCCAATAAACAAAGCACACCTCAGGTCTGCAAGTACGACCTCAACAGGTAGAGGCACTTGCTGTGTGGCCAAGAGACCTGAGCTGGATCCCTAGAAGCCATGTAAAGGAGAAAGGGGAAAACTGACTCCAGAAAGTAGTCCTCTACCCTCCAAACACAGGGTGTGGCTGTGCATCCACCCTCCTAATTCACAACATGCACACACGTAATAATAAATAAGAAACATGGAGATTCTCTTCTCTCTAGAGCAGTGGTTCTCACCCTTCCTAGCACTGCAACCCTTAAACATCGTTCTTCATGTGTAGTGACCCAACCATAAAGTTATTCTTGTTGTATTTCATAACTATAATTTTGCTGCCATTATGAATCACAGTGTACATGTTTGTGTTTTCCGATGGTCTTGGGTGACCCCTCTGAAAGGATCGTTCAGCCCCTGAAGGGGTCACAACCAACAAATTGCAAACCGCTCTGCTAAAGGCACTGCTTGGAGAATAGAAAGATGAACTACAGACGGAGAAGTATTTGTTGAGCACATATCTAATAAAAGACTTCTTTCTAAAATACACGAAGAAATCTCTTAATACTCAACCATAAACAAAATACCAATCCAATTTAAAATGGGCACAAGACCTGATTTTTTTTTTTTGCAGTAAACAATGTTCACATATAACTACTAATTGCAGAGGCAAAAGGTTATGCTGATTTCTAAAAGAGAAGAGAAACTATAGACAGCTGCTTAACACTGTTATAAAGACATCACAAGTGCAGTACATTGTGCACTGTGCATAAGAACAAGGTGGAGACTGCTTCGCAGCAGGTTTGCTGAGAATTACAAAGCCAGGGGAGCTGATGACCGGCTAAGGCAACCACAACCTTCACATCGGCCAGCCATTAACTATACCTTTTCATTTTTGCTTTTTGCTAGTCACTAACTGCTCAGTAAATTTTGCTTTACTTTATCCTGAGACATGGTCTCACTATGTAGTCCTGGCTGTCCACAACTCCCTATATAGACCAGGATGGCCCTGACCTTGGAGATCCACCTGTCTTTCCCTTCCACGGGCTGGGATTCACAGCATCACCACATCAGCCTATACCTTTCTCTCAATACTGACACTGAAGCCATATGTACTAAGCCTGTATCAGGGGATGGACACAATTTACAAGTCACGAGAAGAAGAAACCACACCCTCTCTGCTTCTATTCAAACAGCTTTCAGTAGATCTGGGAAGGGGGCGTGACTGGCAGAGAGTAAGAGGTACCTCTGTTATGATGGCTTTCTGGTCCTTCACCCTCTGGGCTTCCTCTGGGTCATGCTCCAAGCTGAAGATTTTAGAAAGAGGGACTGGCTTCCCACCTCGGCACAGGACAGCTTGGCATGTGCCAACATTGGCTACAGTTAAGCTAAAACTGCTTGTTGGGTCAGCAGTGTCAGGTCGAATATAGCACAGGAGGGCAGAGGAACCTAGCTTCTGGCCAGCCATTCCTAATTTCCTGTGTAGAAAGAAAAGAAAATGAAGACATGGCAACTAGTTTTATGGTGAACTACTCACCCTCATCCAACTATGACAGATACTTGTGGTAGTGATGATGGTGACGGTGGTGACGGTGGTGGTGATGGTGGTGATGGTGGTGACGGTGGTGGTGGTGGTGACGGTGGTGGTAAGGAGGAGGAGTCTAGCCTACCACTTTCAGCTACAAAGACTTTAAAGGGGATTACATGGCACAATAGAGGCATCTTTCTCTACCATTTCTGTGTTTGTCCAGAGATGTCCTCACTCTGGAACTTTCAGACTTCAGTGCATCACATGCACATAGAGGGCCTGGTCACAGATCACAACTAGAGCAGAATGTGGGGCCTGGCTCTAACCACAGAGCTTCTGATTTGGGGCAAGAAGCTGGCCCTGCATGTCTAACAATTTTCTCGTAAGTATTCTGAGAATGCTGGGAAACACTTTGAGAAACACCTGGGTTGTAAGTTCCTTGAGAGAGAGAGGCCATGTGTTCAGCATCCTGGAGAAAATGCAAACGAACATACTGCACATACCACTAGAAGGATCCAGTTTCAAATTTCCTTTTCATACTTCTTGACTGTAAAATCCCAGCAAGTTCTCTCTTTAAGAAATCAATTTGATAAAATTTCTACCTATTTGGCTTGTTTTGAAAGATAAGGATGAGAACTGTGTAGTTCTTGGTCCTTGGCAGATACAAACTTCAGAGATCCCTCTTCCGAACTGTTAGTCTGCCAAGTCTCTAGCTCAATTCAACTGAAAACATGGACTCTTTTCCCAACATCCTGCTGTTGAACATGTGAGATTAAAACCAGATTCAGCTACAAGTTGTTCCAGTCTTGACTGTTTATAATCTCAGCACTCTGCCTCCTTTAGGCTGCCTACCTGAGGTGCAAGGCACTCTCTGCTACTAAGGTTTTCAGGAGTTGGGATGCAAGGGTTTTGCTTGTAAATGGCTTACATGTTAATAAGGAAGAGGAGTTGGATAAATCCCAATAATAATTATCCTAACATAAATCCGACAAGTGCTTGTTGGCCTTCTGTAGGTATCAGCTAACTGGATAATCTTAGAAAAGCATACGGGCTTCTTCCCCTCAGTGTTCACAGTCAGGCACATAACCTTTAGCATTATTGTGCTAGCCCTCCCAGATGCCACTAGAGTGGGCAAATGACTCCACCGTTCTTTAAAGAGGAACGACTACCACACTCTGCTGATGCCAGGAGAATGTGGTACAGGAAGGAGTATTATCTCTCTGATCCTCAATCTGTAAGCAATGACCTTCAACTTCTGAGATTTACTTTCTAGAAGCAAAGTGGAGCTAGGGATTATTTGACCCACCTGCTTACCTGTGAGATACCAAGAAGGTATTGGTCATGAAAACTGTGTCACTTGTTGAGTGCTGTACTTCTTCCAAAAGCACATCCGCCATTGTGCACTGCAGCAGGCGAGGGAGTTCTTCATTCCGGTCCCCATCAAACATGCCGTACACAGCCCCCACGCCCTCCGCCAAGTTATCCACAGCCAGAGCGGACACGCAGAGTCTGGAGCGAGGATGAGAGACAGAAGCACAAGACAAGATTACTAGCAAAGATTATTCTTCAGGAAGTTTCTTTTAAAAAGTATTAATTGAGGTGCTGGAGAGATGGCTCAGTGGTTAAGAGCACTGACTACTCTTCCAGAGGTCCTGAGGTCAACTCCCAGCAACCACATGGTGGCTCACAACCATCTGTAATGGGATCTGATGTCTTCTTCTGGTGTGTCTGAAGAGAGCAACAATGTACTCGTATACATAAAATAGATAAACCTTTAAAAAAACAAGTATTAATTGAGACAGACAGGCACCATAGTAAGTCTGTGTCTGTAAGAAGGAGGGTCCTAGATAAGATAGTCAGGCAGCAGCTAACAGAGGCAGCATCCTAAGGCAAGGGGGTTCAGGCATGCTACATGTCCATTTTATTCTCTCTCTTTATCATGGCTTTAGGAGGATCTTATCTCACGTTGACGCTCTGAGACTTATGATGGTGAGACAGACAGGACAACACAGTCTATCGGTGAGCAGCAGAGCAGGCCTAGGAGGTCATAGAGGCCTTTCTCTCCTGTCTCCAGGGCCAACAGACTCACTTATTCCTCTGCCCTGCCATCTCAGCCAGTCCATGGCTCCAGAAGGTTGATGTAACTGTAGAATCTGTGGTTGGCAAAGGTTTCTGGTCAATTTTCAGTGTTGTGATATGGCTGTGGGAGGTGAAGAAGGGAAGATTAAATCATATTCTCTTCTCTATTTTATCAGAACTATCATCATAATAATGCACTTTTAGAAAGTCACCTTTTGACAGATAAAGATACCTTTCCAAAAAGAACAAATCAAAGTGGGATGATAACCCTTTGATGTAGGAGAACCGAAGGTAGTCAGAGAGACACAAGCTAAACAGAGGCTCGACTAAGACATCACAAAGACCGCTAAGTTTTTACTGTGTCTACTTTTTTAAGCAATATTAAAAATCTTGAAACAGTACATATGTATCGTCACTTAAATGTTAAAATGTGGCTTCTGCCACCAGACATATATCTATGCCTGCCATGTAAAATGATTTGGTGTGTAGCTCAGTAGAAATGAACCAAAGACGAGAAGCTAGGTGTGTTCTGGCCTAATCTACTCTGTTCCTTTAATTGACTGAGATTTCCACAATCTAAAGATGACCCACTGACGGCTGAAACATATAAATTCAGTTTCAAATTTTTTTCTTACCTAAACATGTCCAAAGTCTTATGTTCCAGAACCAGATTTGTATTTCCTGTCAGATCAAGGTCTTGTAAAGTAGCAGGCAGAGCCTCTGGAATTAGTATTTCTGTCAAGTCATTGCAACTCAGGTCTACAAACTGAGAAGAAACAGAGAAATCAAAAAAGAATACATTATATTATAACCTCTAGTCCCAAATATTCAATCTTCCCCTATAGCCTCAATTGGGAACTTATTTCTTTCCAAGAATGAATTAAGAACACTAAGATTTTAAAGTGAGCATATGAGAAGAAAACAAGGCCCACTCTTTATCTCTGAAGAAAAGGGGAGATTCAGCCATATTCATGGGCAGTACATATTAGCTTTGCAAAGCTATAAAAATGTCTGCAAAGCAGCTGCCAAGTTGCATGTTGTTTAAGTAGCAGTTTTGTCAATATTCTTCAAACATCTCCAGGCCACACCTCCACACCTGTGTTAAAGCTGGTTGATTCTCGTTATAGCAGTAGAGAATGCTCACCTCTGGGGTGTATAGGGAAGAAGGTACAGAAAGGAACCTAACAGAGGAATGGGGTTTTGACTTGGCCATTTGAGGGAGGGCCTAAGAAAACACAGGACTGTGCCCTATATGGGGCTATCAGAAAACAGCACAGCCACACACAGCTCTGTCCCTCAATGAATCTTCCTGGTAGGGAGGAAACCTGAGCTCAGGAGAAAGTCTTGAGAGGGAAGCCGTCTCATTCACACTCCTCGCTTCTTTCTGTCAAGAAAGGCACCTCACTCTCACCCTTGCTGTTCGGCAGTGAGGATGGCAGGCTATCTCATCCAAGTACCTGAATCTGAGGCAGCTGCAGGATCTCCGGGAAAATGCTGATGTTGTTAGCATGTGCGACAAGGGTGTGCAGCCGTTTGCAGTTTGCTATGGTTGTGGGAATAGCTTTCAGCTTGTTCCCACTTACATTCAGTTCTTCCAGCTGCTCCAGTTTATTTAGTTTGCTGAAACAAGAAACATCAAGCACAATGCTGCATCAGAAAAGGGCAGCTGCCAATCTGCACTGTCAGCCACAGAGGAGAGACAGCAGGCTTACTGCAGAGAGCCTTGTGAGAAGGGAATAATCAGATATCAGCCATGCTCGGTTCACCGTTGCAACCAAAGCTGCTGTCAACATGACAGCTACTCAGCACTCAGGGCTTCAAGGCTGGCACTGCCCTTGTTTTCCTTATAGAGGTGGGCATAAGCATCTTCTCTGACTTACAGGAAGTCCCTGAAAAAGTACTGGCCCATTGTAGAAGGCAATGTGCCTTCCTTGCTGCAGCACTAACAAGGCTGTAAAATCCTACGTAAGCCAATGGCAATGGGCCTTGACTGTGTCAGCTATAAACTGAAGAAGCTGAACAATGTCTCGTTGCCGTTTTACACGTCTACAGGTACCAACTGGTAGCACCTCACCACTAATCACCAAGTTCTTGTACACACAGCACCCTGCTAGGGACAAGGCAACTACTTGCACCACTCTGATTACAAAACTTTATACATGTTAACCCAAATATCTTAAGCCTAATGTCTCCATTAACAAACTTCTCTAATTTCTTTGGAAGCAATAAATGTGTAAAATTTGGAAAATAAATCACCAATAGTACTAGCAATCTGAAAGAATTACTATTACAATTTCACTAAACTTCCCACCAGATTTTTCAAAATGATTTTAAGACTTACTTTATTTGTTTGTTTGTTTGTTTGTTTGTTTTGAACAAGTATTTGTGTTTGCCTGCATGGCTCACAGAGCCAAGAAGAGGATAGATGCTTACAGTTCTGTGCTGCCATGCACGTGCTAGAAACTGAACCCAGGTCCTCTGCTTTTAACTGCTAAGCCATCTTCAGTTCCTCAAATTACTACTTTGTATGAATTTTCCACCTGACCTTTCTAATACATAACAATTTCAACTGCTAGGAAATTCATACTTTGCAAGTACACCTCCTCACAAGATGCACACACACCTATATTACACAGAAAACTCATACATTTAATAAGTAAGCTTAGAAAATTATTCTTTTTTTAATTATGTGATAATACATGGACACTTAAAGGAACTGAAAATAAAAGCAAACAGAAAAGTTATTTGTGTGTATGTGTGTGTACAACTTTATGTGCATGTTCAGGTGTGCACAAATAGAAGCCAGGGGCCAACACTGGGTATCTTCTTGTTTTGGGTTTGTTTATTTGTTTGTTTGTTGTTTTGAGACAGGGGCTCCACTAAACCTGAAGCTCACTGACTTGTCTGGACTGGCTGGCCTGCTAGCCTCAGAGATCCTGTTTCTACTTCCCCAGTGCTGGGATCACCACTATATACTACTACAGCTGGGTGTTTATGTGGGTTCATAATCTCAACTTAAGTATGCACAGCAAGCATTTTACCAACTGGACCATCTTACCAACAACTTTCCCAAAATCTTTACAAATAATTGCATAGTGAGTACTCTTTGATGAAATGTTGGATTCATGTTAAAGACATTTACAGAGACTTGGGTATGATGACAAATGCATAATAGAGGGTAACACAGAATCATGAGTGTCCATTTGGACTCCGTGGTGACATGTGTCTTTTTAAAAAGCATTCCCAGGGCCAACCTTCATTGTTTTTCTTTTTTCTTTCTTTTCTTTTCTTCTCCCAACTCCACCCAAAGACAAGGTTTCTCTGTGTAGCCCACCCAGGCTTTCCTAGAACTCACTCTGTAGACCAGGCTGGCTTTGAACTCAAGAGATCCACCTGCCCCTGCCTCCCAAGTGCTGGGATCAAAGGTGTACGCCACCACTGCCCAGCTTTTTAAATTTTGCTTTTTTAATGTGCATTGATGTTTTACCTGCATGTATGTCTGTGTGAGTGTAACAGGTCCCCTGGAAGTAGAGTTACAGAGAGTTGTGAGCTGCCATGTGGGTACTGGGAATTGAGCCCGAGTCCTCTAGACAAGCAGCCAGTACTCTTAACTACTGAGCCCTATTCTCTTTTACACTCCTCCCAGCCTAGGTTCAATACCCATATCCTAAAGCAGCTGCTTAGTGATTCGAAAGTCAGGCTGATGAGTCAGTGGATAAAGGAAGGCACTTGTTGGCAGGCCTGACTACCTGAATTTGATCCCTGAGACCCAGCTGGTAGAAAGGACAAGCCAGTTCCTGCTAGATGGTTAATAAGCCTAGAATAAGACACTGTAGAATGCCCTGCCCTAAATGGGACTTGCATATCATATGCCTATCACCAAGACTGGGGAATCTTAGCAGAAGAGAGGGCAGAGATAGGAGCCAGAGGCAGTGGGAACATCAAGGAGACAGTGTTTTCTAGACAAAACATACAATCTCATACAACAACATGCTATGCATAAGACCTGCACAGGCTCAAGCTATATAAAACCCCAGTAACCAAAGGGCAAGGTGGGCAGGAAATTCTACCACTAACTGAGGAGCTACTGGCATTTGGTAGCCACTGGGAGAGTCAATTTGCTTTAAAAATGTGACCCACGTTAGGACAAAAACACACACCAGGGCAGGCCTCCCTCCCTAAGACTACTTGGGCATTACAAACTAGAGTTGATGAGGATTAAAAAAGAAAAGAAATCATAAAATTGGGTAAGAAAAGATTAGAGAGTGGAGAGAGTAGCTATGAAGGAGTTGGGACATGTATGAGTATGTTCAAGATACACTGTATTAAAGAATATAAATGCCATTAAGGCCAGCATAGTACCCTATGCCTTTACTCTCAGCACTTTGGAAATAAAAGCAGGCAAATCTGTGGTCTACATATTGAGTTCCAGGATATCCAGGGCTACATATTTATATATACATATTATTTTCTGAAGACAGTAGGGAGAGAATGATAACAAAGTATAGTGACACATATTTATAAAGATGCCATAACAAAACTTGTTACTCTGTGTGCTAACCTAAAAAATCTTAAGAAAAAAATTGTTTTTCAATTTACTTATTGATTTATTTATTAAATTTACGTATTTAATGTTCATTGGTTTTTTTGCCTGCACAGGTGTCTGTGTAAAAGTGTCAAAACCTTGAGCTAGAGTTATAGACAGTGGTGAGCTGTCATGTGGATGTTGGGAATTGAATCCAGGTCCTCTGGGAGAGGAGCCAGTGCTCTTAACTGCTGAGCCATCTCTCTGGCTCCAGAAATGTTATATTTTTTTAATGACGGAATTTTGGGAGTGGGTATGAGTATGGGTATTGTGTATTCCAGGTTGATTTCGAACTTGATATGTAGTTGAAAATGGTCTTTATTTCTGACCCTCCTGCTTCCATCTCTCAAATGCTGGGATTACAGGTGTGTGCTTCCATACCTGTCTTATGCAGTGTTAGGGAAGGAGCATTGGGCTTGTGCATACTAGGCAAAAACTCTAGCAACTCAGTTACATTACCAGACCTAATTTTTTTTTACATCAAATGTATTTTGAAATATATTTATTCTTCCATGGACACTGTTTAATTTTTGACTTGAGGAACTCTCTCCCATGTCTTCTTGCAGTTACAGATTGTTAACTCTTATTTCTCTCTCCTCCAGGCCTAACTCCTAACTGGCAACCTGGTACCTTTTTTTTTTTTTTTTAATTTATGTTTATGTGTCTGTGTGGGTATATGCCACACCTGTGCAGGTGCCCTCAGAGGCCAGAAGAGAGAATTAGACCCCTTGGAGCTGAAGTTACAGCCATGCATGTGAGTGCTGGGAACTGAACTTGGGTTTTCTGGAAAAAGAGCAAGCACTCTTAACCACTAAGTCATCTTTTCAGCTCCCAAACTGGGATCTCTAATGTCTTGTATTTGTTATGTTGCATGGAAACTGCCTAGACCAGATGTTCTTAATCTGGGATTTACAATCCCTTTGGCAAACCTCTTATATCCAAAAATATTTACATTAGGATTCATAACAGAAGCCGGGCAGTGGTGGTGCACACCTTTAATTCAAGCACTTGGGAGGCAGAGATAGGCGGATTTCTGAGTTAAAGGCCAGCCTGGTCTACAGAGTGAGTTCCAGGACAGCCAGGGCTATACAGAGAAACCCAGTCTCAAAAACAAACAAACAAACAAACAAACAAAGGATTCATAACAGTAGCAAAATTATGAAGTAGCAATAAAAACAATTTTATGGCTGGGGGTCACCATAATGTGAGGAACTGTATTAAAGGGTGGCAGCATTAGAAAAGTGAGAACCACTCCTAGATGCTTGTCTATTCCCCAGTCTGACTGTAAGTTCAAGGACAGAGGCACATAGCACAGTATGTGACACATATCTCAAATTTTATACAAGTACATATAAAGAATAAACTATTAAACAACATATAATACAGTGATGACAAGAAAAAACTTAAGGGATTTAAATTTTATTTCATAACACTGCACTTTTCTGGGTAGAATATTCTCAGATTATTATTAAATAATTAAAACAAAAATCAAACACATTTTAACTGCAATTTCTTTGGCTATTCCCACTTAACCAGGGACAAATTAAGCAAGGTTTTCCCTGCTGAGCTAGTAAAGTCACAGCACCAGCAAGTCAGCTATGTCATAGATAGCTAAGATGTAATGCAGAGTTTGGGTTTTACTCTCAAACAACCACGCTTTGCATTCACTCACCTTGCAGGAAAGGTCTGTAGCAGGTTGTTTGCAAGGTGCAGAACTCGCAAGTGTGGGTGCCCAACCAAAACAGGAATACACTGATCTGTCAGAAGGTTGTTGGTCAGGTACAGCAGCTGCAGCACACTCAGACTTTCCTCTCCAGCACACGCAGAAGGCAAAGACTCCAGACTATTTGCAGATGCGTTCAAGTACCTGAGACTAACAGAACATCATTCCCTTTGAGTCTTTGACCTTCTTAAGTAGAAACTGTCATGCCCCTGCAACAGGGAATGAGGCTACCAAGCTCCCAAAGTCAAGAATAATTTCCTCCAGGAAATTTTCTCTGTATCTATGTAACTCAAAACCAGATGACAAGAGGGAACATAGGCATGGCTATTTTTCTAGCATTCTATAATGGCTGCATGCAAAACCACCTGTTCCCACTGCCAAAGCCACCATCGAATACCACATGATACACACCTGAACTGTAAAGATAACCTTCAAAACACCTTGTCTCTTTGTAACAAAGCATTATGCATTTAACTACTAAGCCCACCACACTGATGGTGTATCTACAGAGTACTTATACTTTTGTACATATATTATTATAGCTACTACAATGAAAACCTCAGATTATTATTCAATTATTTTTCTAGTGTACATTTCTAAAAACAGAATTTATAGGATCAAGGGAATACATGGTTTTTAATGGCTTTTAAAAATATATTGCCTATTTAAGGTCCAGAAAAGCTATGTCAAATAGCAATTGTGTTGTTTCTTGGCACTTTGGCTAAGATTAAGTCCAAACTGCACTTATACAAGAAGAATGCAATCCATTTTTTTATCTATAGTACCTTAAGTCAATTTTATCTTTGTTAATCTAACAAATAAACCATGGCATAATTTTAATAATGGGCCAAATATAATGTTTGTAAACACAGGATATCCTCAATGAAAGGAAGCATCATTAAACCTGTGTCTCGTGTGTATGTGTGTGTGTGTAGACAAGAGGACAATCTTGAGTACGATCTTCAAAAATGCCACCCATGGGATGGTGACTTGGACTAGCAGGTAAACCTCTTTCTACCAACATGAGCATAACTCACAAGGCAGGAGAACTGATTCCACAAAATGGTCTTCTGATCTTCACACGTGCACTAAAGTGGATGCACAAGCACACTTGCACACATATACACACAGAATAAATGTAACTTTGAAAAATGCTGCCTACCTCCTCTGAGGTGGGAATCAGTCCTTGGCCTGGGGTCTACCAGGTAGACTAAACTGGCTGGCCGGCAAGTCCCAGGGATCGTATGTCTCTACGATATTTGTGCCAGAACAATAAGCACACAGTAACATGCCTACAATTTTCCGTGAGTCCTGGGTAACTGAACTCGGATCCTTAAGCCTGTGAGGACAGCACTTCACCAACTGAGCTCTCCCCCATTCAACACGTGTTGTTAACTGTACACGCTTCATATCAGCATCCCTAATGAGCTTTTAAGTCTGTGAGGATCATGTGTGTCAGTTCTGACAGCACTGCAGGAAGTAGATGGTTTCTTAGTTATCTTCAGTCACTTAAGACTACATTCTAGGCAATGTTAAGCAAGATTACACACTTGTTAATTAACAATTTCAACACATCACAAAAACTTGCCCAACAGAAAATTTCTCTCAAACAGTGTCATTTCTTTTTTTTATTTTGAGGAATATCCAGGTAAGAATATTACGATAAGAGATGCATAAGCTGGAAAACAGGAAACAAGAAACCTGTGGACTCCAGCTGTGGCTATGTCTCACAGCTGTGAGCCTGGGTCACATCCCTGCTCCTTACCTGCTTCTTCTCCCTTCTTCTATTGTAAAGACTGCCAGCTGTCCTGGGCTAGGATTGCTGAACTGGAGAGCAATACTTACTATGAGCAATACTCTGAACTTAATCCCGATCACCACACACAAAAACAAACAACAAACAAACAAACAAAAAACCACCAAAACCCTATTTTTTCTTTAAAGATGACATTTAGGTAAACCTGATTATAAATATTAAAACAGGAAGACATACTATCTACTTACTTATTTACAACATGATGGCAAACAATACCCTCTAGAAGGATATTATGTTTAAATTCATGTTTTTCAAAGCATGTGTTTCAAACTAGTGTTCTGGAAGTCAGGAAAATATAACTCAAAGACTATTTGATCAAGCTAGAATAAAACTGACTTTAGTCGTATGTCCTTTTCCCTCAGTGCAAAGCTGAAATTCATCAAAGGCTCCACCTGAAGCTATTTCTCTCTGAATACAGTGAAACTCTGAGTGGCCCCAGCTTGCTGAAATCATTCATCACATAAACAATTAAGCATTGACTAGTTACTTCAACTTTCAAGCTTATCATGAAACACCAAGTGTCTGCACAGAGCTGGAGGACTAAGTAAACTATAAACACAGAGATCGCTCGAGGCAGGGCAGTGCAGTTGGGGAGGCAATGGCTCTCCTCCTCTGCAGCACTCACTTTAAGGCCTTGGAGAAGAGCGTGTCTGGCAACCTGGAGAGAGTGTTATGCTGGATGTCCAGTACCTCAAGGGGAATGTGCTCCACCAGGGCCGGAAGGACATGGATGTGGTTGTGTCCTACCATCAGTTTCCGAAGACTCAGACTACTCAGAATTCTAAGAAGAAACAAAAGACACCAAAGCTCGTGTCAATCCTTTGTAAGTCTGTTATAGGACAATTAATTAAAATCAATCAACAAACCTATTTTTAGAATATGCAACCACTGGCAAGTGACTGAGCCAAGAAGGCTGTAACATACATCACCTAGCACCCACCCAAGAGTCACGGTGAGATCTTTAGTACAAGAGGCACAGAGTCTAATGGGGGTTAAATGACCCTCTCACAGGGGTCACCTAAGACCATCAAAAACCACAGATACTTACATTATGATTTATAACAGCAGCAAAAGTATAGCTATGAAGTGTTGGGATAACCTTGCGCACTGTGTAAAGCTTATCTTTGTATTATTCAAATATTGATTTCTGTGCCAGCAGAGAGCTGAGTATAGTCTGGACTTTGGTATTGTTTTATGACACATCGCCTGTCTCAGTGTTCTGTAAACAATCTTCACCATCACCTGATTGGTTAATAAGGAGCTGAACAGCCTATAGCTGAGGCAGGAGAGGAAAGGCAGGACATCCGGGAAGAGACAGAAACTGTGGGAGAGAATCAGGTGTGTTGAGGAGAGGGGAAGAAGATTCACTAGCCAGACACAGAGGAAGGAACAGCCTCCCAGACTGAAGAGAGGTAACAGGTCACATGGCAGAACACAGATTATAACAAATGGGTTAATTAACTTATACGAGCTAAGTGGAAACAAGCCTACACTCTAAGACCTACGCATTCATAAGCAAGCATATGGCGATCTGCGTCATTTTTGGAAGCTGGTGGGTCAGGACAGTCTGGTGATAATGACATAACAATGAAAATAATGTCATGGCTGCGAGTCACCACAACACGAGGAACTGTATTAAAGGGTTGAAGTGTTAGGAAGGTTGAGAACCACTGGTAAAGGAGTTTCTAGAATAAATCTATTTTAACAAGTCTAGGCAGAAATGAAGACTGGTGAGCATTTATCAATATTAATAACTCATTTTGTTAATTAATATAATTCCATAGTGAAAATTTTATTTTACAATAAAAATTATTAAGAGTTTAGAATACGCAATGACTAGGCTATTATTACCAATAAAATCCAAAAAGTGTTAGTGAAATGCCAAAGACATAATGATCTGCCAAAGATCTCACTGAAGCAGTAACACTGTCTGGCTGTGAAGATCAGGGGTTTGGTACAGACTACTGGTCTCCAAAGCCTCTACTTTAATTTTAAAAACTCCAAAAGCACACGTTTTACATTTAAGTTCTTCAGAATATATAGCAAAATAGCCTCACCTGCTCCTCAAGCACCGTCATCTCCTTCCTCAAGTTAGGTAAATCTCACCATCTGGTAATGATGGACTCAAATGCCATCTTACCACAAAGCACTCCCTAATTATTTAAAGTTCTCCTGAAATTCTAAAACAATTTATAAATGTTATGACTAAGACTAAGCTTCCAGGGTAAGACAGCAATGGTCAAATGATCGCTCCCCTGGTGACAGTTTCCCTAAGTTTCCTCATTCAAATCTAAGGTGAGGCTGACAGCACCTACAGAAAGGGGATTAAAGGATTAGTTAGATCATACGACTGAAGCTCTCAGGACATTTCCAGCTCATTGTAAGTCACCCTATAGAAGTTATATTCACACCACTAACCGTGCCAGAAACTTGACAGCACACATTAGCAGTTATCCCCATGTACGGCAGAGTCTTCCAACGGTTTCTGTAGGCTAAGGGATGCACGAGTCATCACTATTTCCCTTACAGCACCTCCTACTCAGCAGGCCCCTCCTCAGTCACCAACAATGAAAGGCAACCCAAATCTAGAGAAATAAACACATATATCATACATGTATGTAATCACATACCTCATGGGAATCTCTGTAAGAAGATTGTAGCTTATATCTAGTATTTCCAGCTTTTTTGCTTCACAGGCCCAGTCAGGAACACACTCTAGCAAGTTTCTGCAAAGAATAAGAATCATTACTTAAGATAAAAAGTTACTATGGCTTGGATATTAAATGTTTCCCCCATAGACATGTTATTGCAGTTTGTTCTAGTAGCCTGTGGTGCTATTATAAATTGGTGGGTGGAACTGAAAAGATGGGTCAGTGGTATAGAGTACTGGCTGCTCTTCCAGTGGACCAGGGTTCAATTCCTAGCAACTACATATCAGCTTACGACCATCATAAGTGCAGTCCCAGGGCACCAGGCATACATGTGGTATTACAGACAAAACACACAGGCAAAACATCCACACACAGAAAAAAATTTAAAAATTAATTAAAAACAAACTAACTGGTGGGATTAAGCCAGAGTGGAAGTTCATACTGTAATCCTACCACTTGGGAGGCTGAGGCAAGCATGAGGATCATTAAGTTCAAGGCCAGCCTGAGTTAAATATGGAAAATGTCTTAAAAAACAAACAGAAGCAAGATTAAAAAGGGTAAGGAAAAGGCAAGGAAGGGAAGGAAGAAGGAAGGAAGAACTCAAAGGAGATATGGCCTCTTCTCAGTTGTTATGAGGAAAGCCACTATGAGCTGCCACTATAATACCATCTACTTCCCCAGGGGCCCAAAGTGACATGGTAAGTGGCCGCAGATCAGTAAGTGCAAGCTAAAAATAGACTTTTCCTTCTTTTAAGTTGGTTATTTCAGGTATTTTGTCATAGTTATTAAAATCTAAATAACAAACAAATAGGATTCATTTCACTGGTCTCTAATGTGTAAGAACCTTGGGGCAAGGACACTGTTTCCAAGGGAGAATCTGCAATAGGGCCAGAAATACAGTTGTCAACCAGAAAATGCTGTTAAAGTAGAAAGGTAGGGCCAAGCACTCAAATGTGCACAGCAATGTGTACCAACTGTGTCACAGCACACGTGCAGAGAAGACTTCCAACGGAAGCAACAGGACGGAGTGAGACAGGATGAGGAGAGATGTGGAGGAAGTGGCATCAAAGATGATCAGGAATCCCATGGGTAACGACAGAGAGAAAAGAAGCAAATTCTGAGAAAGACAGAAGGAGTAGCCGTGAGAAAGTAGAGGAAAAAGGTGATCAGTAGCAGGGCAAGGTTTCAAGGCACTGGAAATACAAACTTGAAATAGTTAATACTGCTCCTCAGATGTAACCTACCCTTTCTAGATCTCAAGGTGTCTGTCAATCATGTGGTAGAATGAAGTGAGAGCTATGTAGGAGAAACAGACATTGTTGTGACAACTTAGTGAAAAAGAACACTTGGCCTGACATAGATCAAGGCAACTAACTGATAACAAAAAAAACATGAGATCTGGGCTAGAGAGATGGCTCAGCCGTTAAGAGCACTGACTGCTCTTCCACAGGTACTGAGTTCAATTCCCAGAAACCACATGGTGGTTCACAACCATCTGTAATGTGTCTGATGCCCTTTTCTGGTGTGTCTGAAGACAATGGCAGTGTACTCATATACATAAAAGTAAATAAAATCTTAAAAAAAAAAAAACCATGACATCTGGGTTAGATTGTGTGACCTTACATGAAGATACTTCAGCAAAGATGCCAACTTGAGTCAGAGCACAGAGACACAACAAGGAAGAGCGTGCAGTCTGATGAAATGCCAAGCAGTTTGGTAATGCTGCTTGAAGAGATGGGAAACAGGGGAAGTCAGGCTGGAACCAGGTCTAAACCATGTCTGGAAAGTTCTTACTTGATCCTACAGGTTTATAAACAGTACACAGACGATGTCAGCTATGTGCTTTAAGTACATTACTGGGAGATGGAGCCCAGTAAAGATGATTCTGCTAAAAAGAAAGAAAAAGAAGAAAGGAAAGAAGAAAGAATAATCAGAATGAGGAATGATATAGGCCTAAGTGAGCAGTCATTCAGCTGAAGGAGAGGGAGGAAAACTGGTTGATACCAACACTTAGGAGTGACTCAAATCACTGGACTCAATGAGCCTGCATCTATAACAGGGCAGTGTGCCAAGTCAGAACTGGGGGATGACTGCCTGCAGGAGAACACACAGAACCAAAGAGACAGAAGCAACGACCAACACAGCATTACAAAGAACATGGCCAGTTTGAAAGCTGCCTTTAAAACAAGAGAGAGCAAATGTCAGCACAGAGAAGTGACCTAGAGAGGACTTAGAGTGGGCTGCTGACGGGAGAAGGAAACGAGAAGTGAGGAAACAGCTCTCAGGAGACATTTAGATAAAAGGTGAAGACAGTAGAATTAAGCAACACTTTGTTTATTCAGACAGAAAAGATTTAAGTCCCCTTACCCTCCCCCTCCTTTCTTTAGCCACAAAATAGTATCTCTCTCCACCCTCCAAAACACCCCCTCCCAATCAAAACAAACTCCACCCTTATGGACAGACTCACCTGGAAAGTTCCAAAGAAGTGAGCAGGCTGGGTACTGGATAGACATTCACTGCTGTCAGTCCTGTGAGAAAACAGACAACATGTTAACAATGGTCTCTGAGAAAGAAAGCAAGAACTACTGGAGAGGGCTGGAGAGATGGCCCAGTGGTTAAGAGCATCTACTGTTCTTCCAGAGAACCCAAGTTCAGGTTCCAGCATTACAGTGGGAAGTTCACAACAGCCTGTTAATTCCAGTTTCCAGGGGACCTGATGCTGCTGGCCTCCATGGGCACCTGCACATTCCCACACGTATATACACAGTTTTTTAAAGGAACAGCTGGTAAACAAAGCAAAAGTAGTTTTGAAGAGATAACTAAAGATAAAAACTACTGACAGCTCACTGACTACTGTTTAACCCTAGCCTGTCTTTAAAAACATACACAACTCCTAACGTTGGGGTCTTGTGCATTTATACCACAGCTACCAATGTTAACAGTATTGCTTAGTTTATGATGTGAAAAATTAATGCTGGATTCTTTGAAAAGCATTTATTTTTAATTACATATATGGTATGGTATGAATATAAATGCAGGGGTCCCCAGAGAGCAGAAGAACTGGATGTCCCTGGAGGTGGAGTTAATAGGTAACTGAGCGCCTCATATGGGTGCTAGGACTTAACTCAGGTCCTCTTTGAGAGCACTGAGAACTCTCCAGCCATCTCTCCAGGCCAATATCTAAATTTTTGGTAAAAATAATCTCACTTTTAATTGAAGTATAATGCAGATACAGAAACAATCTTAAGTGTATAGGTCAGTGAAATGGAGCGCACTAGTAGAACCCACGCTCAGATCGTCAACAAGGCACTATCAATTCCTGAGCATTTCTTCATCTCCTCTTCTAGCTACCACACACTCAAACATACCATTTTCTACCCTGGTTCCAAACACTAGACAACACTTGCCATTTATAAAACCAAACTTTCCTCCATTCCCCACTCTAACAGGAGGGTTTTGGGTACCCCAGGTGGCCTTGAACTCATACTCTTGCTTTACTTCCCCAAACACTGGGATAAAAGGGTACATGATGGCTGGAGATGCCGTGCGGATGGCTGAGTGCTTACTCAGCATGTAGGAAGCCCTGGGCTCTCACCTCAGCACTGCATGAACCAAGCATGGTGATGCACATTTGTAATCCCAGGCAGACATATACTTTGCTATCTTTTATTTCATTTTGAGTCAAGGTCTCAAGTAGCCCAGGCTACTCACTATATACCTGAGGATGGCCTTCAACTCCTTATTTTCTTTTTTTTTTTCTTTTCTTTTTTTTTTTCTGGGTTTTTTGAGACAGAGTTTCTCTGTATAGCCCTGGCTGTCCTGAAACTCACTCTGTAGACCAGGATGGCCTCGAACTCAGAAATCCGCCTGCCTCTGCCTCCCAAGTGCTGGGATTAAAGGCGTGCACCACCACCGCCTGGCTAGAAGGCTTTTTTCTAATTATTATACTTATCTGTGCATGCACGTATGTCTGTATGCAGGTGTCATATGGTGGCCAAAGGACAACCTGTGGAAACTGGTTCTTTCTTTCTACCCTGGAGGTCCCAGAGACAGAACTCAGGTTGTCAGGCTTGGCTATGTTAAGCTCTTTTACCTACAGAGTCACCTTGTAGTCTGCTCAACAACTAGATCTTGATTCAGGAAATTAATCTGAGCCATGAGCGAACCTCTATAACACGATGAAAGACAATAAAATGGAAATCTCTAACATCTTTTATCCTAATAACATATTCCAACACAGAAAAACAAAGAAAAAAAAAGCAGTTTTCCACCATCATCCATTAGCTCTAAACACACTGATGTCTGCCTTACATGCTTTGCCTTAGCACCAAGAGATAAACATTACCCTGAGCGTGTCATCTGTGGTACCGTTTTAACATAGAACATGCTGTTTCTGAATTTAAGCTTTGGTATGACTTACACAGTACACTACCATCATGCAGTTTTGCTTTCTTAGTCAAAAACTGTTTCCAAGACTTATCTGCACCAATACACAAAGCTTTAGACCATTCATTTCCACTACTGTACAAACTCTACTGTGTAAACAGACCATTGCTGATCTCACCCAGTGTCCTGTTAAGTCCTATGCTTTTACCACAATACAACACAACACAAACAACACTGTGACAATCACTCTGCGTGTAAGTAGCCTTGTGATAAATGGCAGCAGGGAATCACTGTTCACACAGCTCTGCCACTTCTCTGACATGGTCACCTTCTTCTGAGGTGGTTTCATAGTCAAATTCTCACTGACTATGGCTGAGGACTCCAGGAGATGGCGAGTCTAGTCTCTGGTTACCCTTAGCACTTTCCCCTTCAGACTGATGATTATAAAGTATTATTTAAATCTTCATTTCTGGCAGTTAGTGAAACTGAACATTTTTCCTTTCCTTCTCTTCCTTAAGCACAGAAAACTGCCAAGCACGGTAAGTACATCTACAGTCCCAGTACTTGAGAGGTTAAGTCTGAAGCCAACTTGAGTGGTACAGTGAAACTTCCTTAAAACACCAAAACCAAAATAAAATCCATATCAAGCCTAACTGGTAAAGAACTCTCCATAAAAATGGCTTCAACATCATGAGATTGTCTCAACTAGACAAACTGTGGTCTCTATACACACAAGGCCTTTTACACTGAAAAACGTTCCCACAGACCATCCCTAGTTGCTGATGAAGCTAGGCTCTGCTCTAAGTCATTCCACATTGTATGAAGAGTGGTTCTTCAAGCTGTGAACAGCAGCTTTGACTCCATTTTGAGGGAAAAGAATGACTACAGTCCCTGGGTCACCACTCATCCAGCACGGACTGATAAATTACTTATTCCTGGGGACCAAAAGGGAGCTATCCTGTAAGTTTATTGGGATTAATTGAGACCCTAGGGGCATATAAACATATTAAAATCACATCAAGAAAACCTGGCCCAACAACTTATTGGACATGCCAGGCCAAGGAAAGGGTATGACTCCCTTACCTGGACTCCATAAAGTGACAGACATTAAACACTGTGATGGTACAGGCTTCAGACCAACCTACCATCTGATCCTGGTGGGTGGGTGTGTATTTGTGTGTACGACTAAGGCCTCCTCTATTACTCCTTGAACTTCAGCTCAGGCCAACCCCATTTTTTATGTAGTCTGTGACTACCTGTTTGGTCTACCTGTTTGCCTTTCTGGACTGGACCTACCTGACATGCTGTTTCCTGCTCTTAATCTGTTCCAATTCTCTGACTATGGTTCTGTTCAGCCTTTCAACTTACAGATGAACTCTGTGGCTTTGCTCTCAAACCTAACTACAGCAGCTCTCTCCTGATACTCGTCTGGTTCATTACCTTATCAATACAGACTCTCTGAAATCTCTTCAACTCTGCTGCAGCCTCTTTAACTTAAATTCGTTCTATAAATCACTATATGTATATAGACATATATACACCCTACTGTATGACATGAGAGTTGTATTAGTAATTAAGACTAGAATAAAAGGACTTGCATTCACTTCAGCCAGTCTACCAAGGTAGGCAGGTTATACAAAATTTCTGTCATTGTAGATTGACTGTTACTCCATCCACTGATACACTGAGGAAAGCTGCACACTGTTTCTGGCATTTGTGCTCATTACACTACTGGAGTAGGGTCTATTCACACTAGAACTAAGGACGCATGTGCTTCTCCACTAGGGTTGGGAAACTTTTCCTTTGAAAGGCTAAAAGAAATCCTTCAGGTTTGTGGACCATAACAGTCTTACTCCTATAATTTTTGTTTTGTTTTGTTTTTCAAGACAGGTTTTCTCTGTGTCGCCCTGGCTGTCCTGGAACTCACTCTGTAAACCACAATGACCTCGAACTCAGAAATCCGCCTGCCTCTGCCTCCCAAGTGCTGGGATTAAAGGTGCGCGCCACCACTGCCCGGCTTGTTCCTATAATTTTAACACCATAACATGAAAACAGTGATACGTAAACTAAATGTAAACCTATGCGTGTGCACTAAGAAAACTTGGTCTAAGAATATAAAAGCTTAAATTTCATGCAATTTTCAAGTCAAAAACATCATTATTATAATTTTTAACCCAACTTTTAAAAAATATAAAAACCATTTGTACTGGCTGTTTTTGTGTTTCAACTTGACACAAGCTAGAGTCATCAGACAGAAAAGAGCCTCAGTTGAGGAAATGCTTCCATGAGACACAGCTGTAAGGCACTTTCTCAATCTCAAGGAGGGTGGGGGCACTGTGAGTGGTGCCATCCCATGGCTGGTGGTCCTGGGTTCTAAAAAAAATGCAAGGTGAACAAGCCAGGGAAAGCAATCCAGTAAGCAGCACCCTCCAAGACCTCTGAATCAGCTCCTGCCTCCAGGTTCCTACCCCGTTTGAGTTCTTGTCCTGACTTCCTTCAGTGATGAAGTACATGGTGGAAATGTAAGTTGAATAAACCCTTTCTTCCCCAACTTGCTTTTTCGGTCATGGTGTTTGTTGCAGTAACAGAAACTCTAAGAAATCATTCTTTACAGACTATGCAAAAAGTAGAGGTAGGACAGACTGAGCCCTGGGCTGTAAGGATACCAATACCTACTTCATAACAGATGTTCTGGTCTGAACATGCTCAACCACCTACCTGACCCCAGAAATCCTGTAATGCCTCTTCCTGTACACAATGAGTCTCGAGGTACCCAGCCATGTCTTTTTATGTATATATCCATTGCTTCAGGGCTAACGGCAAAGTTTAAAAGGAAGCTCAAAGGGCCACAACTCTATTCTGCAGAGTGGCTGAGAAGAACCACAGGTGCCACTCTTCTTAGAAGGCACAGACTACAGCTGAAGAGCTAAAACAGGAGGTTGAATAGAGAACTCACTGTTCCAGTTGGCGTAGAGGGTTCGAAGGGAGAAGCCACTGAGTGTCAGCTCCCTCAGCTGGTTCCGCTCACAGTGCAGCTGCTCCAAACTACATAAGGAGCTAAGGTCCAAATCAGTCAACTCATTGTCCCGCAAGTCCATGTGAGTGATGTGTCGATTCCCCTCCAGATTTTCAGTCATCACTGTTTTCAAGTGGTTCATCCTTAATATTCAGAAATAGGAAAATAATTGAAAAGAATTTCTATTATGGGTTTAGAAACACAGAAGAGAGGTATGAAAAGTAAAGCAAGTAGTGAAATTCTCAAGTTCTTTACTACATATAGAAAACAACTGGCTGATTTATAGAAAAAGAAACCAAGATCCAGCTAAGTTAGAACCAGTAAATACATACACAAACTAGACAGAAAAAAAAGGGCAATATTCATGAAGAGATAAATGCTTATATCCAAGTTCTGGTAAGGGCAGGTGGGGAAGGGGAGGATAAGGAGACAGGCATGCTCTGGAGTGAGTGAGAAGCTAAGACAAGAACAGCTTCCCTGTCCTGTGGTTACACCTCCTTTTCTCTAGTGCTAAGACTCACATGCACTAAGGAGAAAAAATAATCTGAATGCACAGGAATGGTTGAAACACAAACTTTATACAATGTTTCTGGCTCTTGTCTCTTCACCTACATGATTTAGCACAAACCAGCCTGTTCTCCTTCTCCTGTATGCTACCAAACCCCAGTGTGTCTTTACAGGGCCCGCTGTCAGCCTCCTGAAATGTCAGAACATGTACTAGATCATTTTCACCACCTTCCTTTAGAGGAAGATGATCACTATGAAGTAAAACTCAGAAGGTTTCTAGTAGTGAAGCCTTGAACAGTTCAACTGCAACACAATGTCATCAAGAAAAAAAAGGCTCAACAGAAAAACAGTCAGGTTCATAGAAAACTAGAAACCACTAATCTACATGTAAGATGATGTTCAGCAAATGCTCATGAAAACAATGAACCACAATGCTGTACCTTCTACTGCCAGGAAAGGAAAAGAAGAGACTTCGGAATCAAGTAGGGAGAAAGGTTGAAGGAAATGGAAACTCTCATAAAATGTTGCTGAAAGATTAAGACAGCCAATCTTGGGCAATTTAAGTCTGTCACTGACAAACCCATCAGATCCTTTATCTCTCTGCTTTTGGATAAATAATGAAGTTTTACTGCAGATCTGGAAGAACATCTATTTTTCTACTGTTCTACGTTCCTAACGTTCTAAAGAAACACTTCAGAGGAGCAGACATCAAGTTCACCCCAGCAAAGCTGACAAAGCTCCCGCAGAGGGCCTCACCTCAGGTCCACATGCTTAACCTGGCTCATCCGGGTCAGCACCCCGAGGTTCAGTATTTCCACACAGTTTCCTGCCATGACCACTTTATCTAACATGGTGAGTTTCTCCAAAACTTCAGGAATTTGACTAAAACTGTTAAAGGAAATTCCCAGAGACGTAAGCTGCTGCAGGTTCCTCAGTTCGTCTGGTAGAGCTGTGAGAAAGTTGCCATCGAGGCAGAGGGTCTGAAGACTGGAAAACAAACAAGCCTGCATCATGCAACAGCTCAGACAGACAGAGCCAGCAATAAGAGCTGTCATTCATTACTAAGCCATGACAGTAATTAACAACAATTCAAACATTACAAAACTCCCCCATATCTTGGCCCCTGGAGAGTACACAGAAGCTAGACACAATTTCTAAGGAGGCCTTCAGACACACATGAAGATCCAGGGTCTCTGCTGCTATGAGAAGAACGGGGCACTGCTTGGTAGCATGGTCACATCTGGCATCAAGAGCCATTAGTTAACAGAATCTTGACAAGAACGAGACTTTTCTCACTGTGAGAGCTCAAAGTGCTACCTGCATTCTAAGACTAGAAGAGGTTTCCTGCAAAATAAGAATCTAGAAAAAGCCAACACTTACTTTAGCAGATTACCAATCTGACTTGGCAAGTCATGAAATCCATTACAAGAAAGGTTGAGTTCAGTCAGGGTAGAAATTTCACACAGCAACACAGGAAACAGTCCGAGCTTATTATGGGACAAGTTCAGGCCTTTCAGTTGAGAAAATCTAAAGAACAAAGGCACAATACAGACTACAATTCCATAAACCCACGGTGATGGTATGAATGAATAACTACGACACTCACTACATATCTTTACAGGGACCATCAATGGACTGTGATGATTTTTTTTTTTTTTTTACTGTTTCATTATTGCTATTGGAGACACAGTCCTTCTGTGTAGCCCAGACTGGCCTAGAACTCACAATATAGCATACGCTGGTCTCAAACTCAAAATATTGCCTCCATTGGTAAAGTGGTAGCCTCCATTGGTATTATGGATGTGTGCTACCACATCCAGCTAAATCATCTATATAAAATATGCACCATATAATTTTCATTTCTATGCTAACAAATGTTGTGTGGACACAGGATAGCAAAGTGGTTAAAACATAGAGCATGCTGTCAACGGGTCAAGAGAGTTCTGTAATGAGGCAGACAATGCACACGGGAGCTCCTGCTGCCACAGCACTCTTCTACCAAGCCACACTTTAAACTCATTTTACTAAACGTCTACATGGAATATACAAAATTTAATCTACTCAGATACCACACTGGCTAACAAATACAGAGTACATTAAAAGCAACTCTTTTTATCTGAAATTATGTTGGCTTGAATGTCACTTGAAATAAATGGACCAGGTGAGCCTGAAAACGTGTGCCAGTCAAGTATGTGATCCACATGAACCCTGTGTTGTTGCCATTTGTGCAGCATCAAAGTTTCTGTATTATCTTACCTCCAGATAGTGTGGCCCTAGGATGGGTGTATGGAACATCATGTTTTATATCATACGAATAAGACGATACACTAAAGGCAATGCTCTCCTGCTTTGAGAATGGAACCCATGGTACTTAACACTAAGAATCCTCTTTCAAACCTCAACTTCTGACTTCCAGGTGACCTGAGTCTGATTACTTATTATTCTTTGCCCAGATACCTTCATTTCAGAATCTCTGGCAAGCACTCTAACTGGATCAATTCTGCTTTCAGGGCAACTGGAAATGCTAAAGACTGACTTCCTTAGTATTACAGTTTATCTTAATTTACTATTCAAATATAAGTCAAATACCTGTATCGTTACTAAATATATACTTGTATCTGTAAAAGATTAGACTGTAAATACTGGTGTTTTTCTGAATATTATACCAGGATTATAAGAATTACGTTATTCACATGAGTAATTAAAACATGTCATTTTAATATATTATTTTTTTATTCACCATGTAATGTATGACACTTTCCTTTGATTCTCAATTTCTCCCTTCCTCAGCAGAAACCCACAAACACATCTTGTCATTATTCATGGGTATCCAGTTTTTTGTAGCTTCTTGAGACAGGGTCTCACTTAATATAGATAGCCCAGGCTGGTCTCTCATTCAGTTAACATAGCCCAGGCTGGTCTCTCATGCTGTTTTAGGTGAAAATATGAGGTGGGATGTGGGGAGAATAGGAAGGTAAAATGTGTTCTAACAAAGAAGATAAACACACAGATCACAGTCTTGTAGGGTGAAATGGCTCAATTATCAGAAGAGAAAGGTTTCACAGATGACAAAGGACTTGAGAACTGGTGGGAGTAAATACACAGAAGAGATAAAGCCTGCTCCAGCCTGAAGCCATTTCAATTTGAAACTTTTGATTAAAAAGCTGTCCACATATGGAATCTCTCAATCTGCCACAGCTGCAGATGATGCTTCATCATAATCACAAAACATGCTTTAGCATTAATGTAAAGATTATCCCAAGCCTGGCATAGTGGTGCATGTCTTTGATGCCAGCATCCTGAAGGCTGAGGCAGGCAGATCTCTTTGAGTTCAAGGTCAGCTTGGTCTACATAAGTGAATTCCAGGCCAGTTTGAGACCCTAACTCATAACAAAAGAAAAACAAATCACCAAAAGATAGTATCAAAATCAATGGCAATTCATTGTAGTCTTTGAAACATAACATTCCACCACCCTTCTCTTTTATAGGGAGAATAATAAGAAAAAATATTTGTGTGAATAAAAATTTTGCTTCTTCAAAATGGAGTGGGAATTTAGAAAACATGGTAGGAAGTGCAAAATGGTTTGTCATCAGAGGCTCGTGCGCTGGAGCACTGCCCCAGTGCGGCAGGACTGAGAGTGGGGGACCTATCAGAGGGTAGAGCCAGGGTCAGAGACGGAGTACTTGTCTAGTATACACAGAGTTCTGGGCTCAATCAATACCCAACCTCACTAAAATAAACAAACAAATATGGAAAAAAGGAAAAGGAAGTAATTAACTCACTGAACATTCTGTCCTGGGAAAGGATTACACAGTGAGTTAGTTCCCAAGAGAATGGGTTGCTCTAAAACAGTAAGCACAGACCACCGACTATCCTGGTTTCCTGTCTTGCTATCCCAGCTCTCCTCTCATGTGGGCTCCCACCATCCACCAGGATGTGCTGCAACAAAGAGACCATCTCTTATATTCAAACCTCTTTTCTTTATACATTATCCAGCCTCTGGTTATTTTGTTACAGAAATGAGGAATGATTTTATCCAGTAAACGTAACCACTTAAAGTATGACCCATTAAGCTACTGATGATAATTCATTTTCAACATACTAGTCTGGAAACCTCTTCTCTACATACTTGTAGAGTGTGTCAAGGCCCCCTGGTCTTTCTAATTGCATGAAGTTGTGTCGCAGGTTGAGGTAGGTGATATCTTGACTGTAGAAGAGATGCTCAGGAACCTCTTCAAGGCTGTAACATGAGAGGTCCACAGTGCTGATCCGCTGGGACACCACCTGAGGAAGAGCGAAGAGAAAGGCCTTCTGAGCTACTGTCTGCTTTCACAGCGCAGGCCAGAGTTGCATTTACTCAAAAGGTGCTGACTACAAACTAGGAAAGGGGGAAAACGAGAGAGTCTATTATTCATTTATAGAAACCAGTTGACTGTTACCGTAAGCTGCTTAAAACACAAAGGTATAGGCCTATAATTCTAGCACCGGGAAAGTAGAAGCAGGATGATCAGTAAATCAAACCCAGCCTTGCTTGCATAAAGAAATTAAGGCCAGACTATCAAAAAACAAGAAATCTAAAACAAAAACCCTATGGTACAACAAGCATAGTGGGTCCATGCTTATAATCCTGTCACTTGGGAGACTGAGGAAGAGGATCACGAGAAGTTTGGCTATCCTAGGGTACAGAATAAATTTTAGGCTAGCTAATACAATATAAGTGAGCCCCTGTCTTTAATAAAAAGGAAAGAAGGTAGGAAAAGAAACAAAAGCTGTTCATGTGTCTATAAGGAATTAAAATTTCACATTTCAAATCAAAAGCAATGTTAAGATAATTCAAAATTGCTAAGTTTTAATAAGAGACAGTGTGGGACAAAATGCCCTTTGTAGCCCTTTGTAGCTAATTATTCACAAAAAGTCTTTTCTTCTACTGAAAGCATACACCACATTGCTGAATATGCCAAAGATGCCCAAGAAACAGTAACTTCTCCTTAAAGAGGCAGAAGAATGGAAGTTACTCACAGCTGAAACTAGTTTTTACAAAGAATGGATTTTATAGCTTATACAGCAGCAAAAGACCAATAAACTGAATGAAGTCTTCAAAATCCATAACGTGTTTAAAATCATGAGGAAAGCCACTTGTGTCCTGAGACATGAAGAATCCAAAGAGCACAAGTTTTGGAGATGCAGTACACTTCAGTGTCTTATCTTCAATGGCTAAGCAGAGCTATGCTGAAATGACAATTATCCACAACATACCAGAGGAGGGATTTGTGACAGAATCACAGGTCATGTCCCATCAGTAAGTTCACCTTTTAAGCGGCTCACCAAGGCTGTTCTAACCATGTAAGGGCAAGAAGCCTCGGGCTATATGCTAGGGAGTAGGTGTGTCAATCAGTGACTCCTGTGGCAGATGGGGAGCAATGGAAATCTCATGTCTCAGTTCTTTAAAGGTCTAATTTCATTATGCCATAACTCTAAGACCCACCGCACAAACATGGTACAGACAGAAATGGACCTGAAAACATCTGACACCATTTCCCACTATGATAATACAAAAAGGTAAAGGCCCAGTGAGATTCCATTATTATATTCGTTGTGCACTAAGAAAGACCAAGTGTGCCAGGCACTAAGAATGGTCACTTGCTGCTACGTCCTCATCTCCTATCAAAGCTGCCAACCTTAGACGCCTGCCGTTGCCATCTCTGGAACTCAGCCAAAGTCTCAAAGCAGACGTGATAGGTCTGCGCCTGGGCTCCAGCTGAGCTGAAAGCAAGGGAGTGTTGCCGGCGCTTCACTTCTTCTATCTGAAGAAGAGGAGGAAAAAAATCAGAGCTACTAATCAGAAATGATGGTCAAAAAGCAGTAATAAAACATCCTTTTTAAAATGGCAAAGAATCTGACATTTCTCCAAATAATATATACAAATAACCAACAAGAACACGAAACAATGATCAACATCAACAGCCATTATGGAGAGATAAATCAAATGGAGATACAACAAAGGCTGGCTGATGGGGTACACGCCTGTAAGTACCCAGGAAGCAGATGCAGAGAGAATTCCAGGTACATCTAGGCTACCTAAACACCCTTGTCTCAAAAAGGACTTTTCCCTAAACTGCAACAACTCAGCTTACACTGATTTGCTAAAGATACACTCTTCCTACTGCCACGGAGCCACTTCTATCTTTGGCATCTTACTTTGGATGACATTGCTTCTGAATCTTGGCAGACCAGCTACAAATTTACAAGTTATACTTGCAAATCAATACATTCTAGTGCTTACTAAAGACAGAGCCTAGTGGCAGAAACATAAAATACTTTGAGCAAAAATGAAGCACACTGTAAAGCGTCATTAAAACTAAAATTTTTGTTACCATTTCATTGTGGTACTCACAACATATCATTGTTCATTGTAAAAAAAAAAATCAGTACAACTAGAGAAAGTGGAGACAAAGAATTTCACTGACATCAAAGATAACATTCTAGAATAATCTTTTAAATATATTACCATGGGGAACTGGAGAGATGGCTAAGTAATTAAGAGCACTTGCTCCTCTTGCAGAGGACCAGAGTTCTGCCCCTAACATGTTGGATGGTACACAGCCATCTGTAACTCCAGTCCTGTGGGATCTGATGCCCTCTCTAGCCTGGAAGAACATCAGGTACACATGTGGTACATATAGACAAAACTCATACACATAAAATAAAAAGGCAAAATAATTTTTAAAAATTTAAGTGAATTTCATTTTAGATATACTAAATTATACCTCTGTACAATTTAAGGAAGAAAAAAAAAGACTTTGCCAAGTGGTATGGCATACATCTTTAATCCCAGCACTGAAAGGCAGATCTCTAGGAGCTCCAGGTTAGCCAGGGATATACAGTGAGACACTGTCTCAAACAAACAAACAAACAAACAAATAGAAAGACTAATGGAAGAAGCTTTGTAGCAGTAAGTCCCACTACAAAATGATAAAAGAAACAACTCACCATTAATAGTTAATAATTTCCAAAGTTGTACATATGTAAAACTACAAGATCAATTCACATAATACCAAATTAACATAATTACATAGAAATGCTGGATTTAATATCTACTAGTGAGTAATTCACAAAACTTCCTCAGTATTTGACTATGTATGATTCTCTAAAGTTTGTACAAAGTATTCCAATGTAAAACATGTTTTTTAGATTTTAGCTTTCATTTTTATTAATGTGTATGTGTCTGTGGCTATGTGTCTCTGCACATGTTCTGGGCCTATGAAGGCCAGAAGAGAATGTAGGACTCTCTGGGACTAGAGTTAAGATGGGTGTGAGCTGCCACGTGGGTGCCTCTTGGAATTGAACCTGGGTCCTCTGTCAGAGCAGCCAATGCTGAGCCATGTCTCCAGCCCATCATTTTTAAATTTCAGTAATACTATTTCTATTTCCACGGTTTGCACTGACTCCTCCCCAGGATTCTGCTGTCAGAACTGTTGTTATTGTTGTCTTGATTCTGTCTCACATCAGGCTAGACATACTTACTCTCAAAGTTTTCAGTATATCCTCTGATTTCTACCTCAGGCTGAAATGAGTCTATTTTTTGGTTATTGAGTTTATAAATACCCTGGCAGCAAGCACTTTTGTCCTGAGTCATCTCTCCAGTCCACATTATCTGTCTTTTTAATACACATATTATGTCTATACTGCTGCCTATCTAGACCAAGTACATATTTCAAAGGTCATTTTATCATAATCCTCTTCAGTTCATACTGGTTATGCCAAACAAGCTTCAAAATATTATATCTAGTGTCCTATAAATACTAACCTACTAGGATCACCTGTCACTCTGTTTAACTAGCAAATGAACTTTTCATAACAGATACAGACATGTCCCTGGCTGTTCCCTGGCTGTTGAGTTGGGGCTTCTGACCACACGACTCTTAGGATCTTGGCAGCTACTTCTAGTTCCCAAAGGCAGCTTCTGTGTAGCACCCTGGTAACACCACCTTGGTGGTATTAGCTACAGCACCGAGTTCCTAGGTATGGAGCACACAGTTCTGCAGCAGCACGTGGGGAATGGAGAGCTCTGGAACCTCTCAAGAGTCTCTGATACAATCTTTCATAATGTTCCTACTGGTATCTATAAAAATCAGGCAGGATGTTTCCTTTCTTTTTCTTTTCCTTTCTCCTTTCCTTTATTTCCTCAAATGCTCAGGACAAAACCCAGTGACTCAAACATGCTAGGCAAGCACTGTACTACTGAGCTACAGCCTAGTACACAGCCAGCCAGCCAGCCAGCCAGCCAGCCAGTGTGTGTGTGTGTGTGTGTGTGTGTGTGTGTGTGTGTGTGTGTGTTTATCTATCATACACATGTATACATAGAGGCCAGAGAATCACCTGGGAGCCATTCCTCCGGAGCAGTACACTCTGTCTGTTGAAACAGGTTCTCTGATTCACCTGAAGCTTGATAGTTAGGCTAGGTTGGCAGGGTGACAAGCCCCCCACCCCCACTCCCCGGGAACTACCTATCATTGCTTCCTCAGAACTCAGAGTACAAGCATGCTCCACCACACTCGGATTTCTTGTTGTTATCGTTGGTTCATTTGGTTTTTAAACAGGGGTTCTGAAGATTCAGATCCTGCTTCACCAACTGAGCAATTTCCCCAGCCCACCCTTGACGTTTCTTAGTAAGCAAGGTAATATTTAAAATGTGTAAGTCTTACCTTTCCCCCAACCAGAGGCAAAATGTGCATCTTTCCAGTTTGACAATCCTTCACTGAGGAAACAATAAGGCAGGTACCACAGAGAACAACTAGGCGCTCAGCCCATTTGTGCAGCTGGGTTTTTCCTTTGCGTACATTATAGATGCCAGACAGTAGGATTCGATCCAGATGATCCATCTGGCATGGTTTTTCTGAAAAGAAAACAGTGTTTCAGAATGTACCATTAAAGTAACATAATACTGAAAGAGAAAAGGAAAATGCGTGTGCCAACATTCAGTAGCCCTATTTATAGATATGAGGAACGAAGCAATATGGGTTTTACAAAATAAGATCTTGGTCCTAAAATAACACCCACCACTGCACTTATATAGTGGAATAAGGCTTTACCTCGGATGTCACTGTTAACCCTTCTCCATAGCAACCCTTCTTGAAAGGGTCTAGAACATGGACTTTGGGTTCAGATACACTAGAGCCTGAATGCAAGCTATACCACTCCCTTCAATTACCTGGTCCACTGAGCTTACTTTCCTCACAGAGTTTAAATTAAATCCTATCATCCCATGTTGTCTTGAATTTTATTAACCCATCTTCCAGGGTGTTCTTGTGAAAAAGTAAAATAACATGAACTACTGAACATAACAGGGCTACAAAAGATGTATGAAACAAGTGACAGTCATTATTAATATCAGTCTATTTTAGAATGAGGCGTGTGAGATGTAAGAGTTCTCTAGGTCTCTCTATAATCTTTCACCTCTCGGGCTCTTGCAAGAAGAGCCTATGAGTAGTACTTCAATCAATCAAGCGCTCCCACTGTAGAAGCAGAGTGGACACAGCGTCTCTCTGTCCAAGTACCCTCCTTTCCATCATGTTCATATGACTAAGATACAATGGGCAAAGCATAACACTGAGCCCAAGATGTAAAGCTCTTTGTAAAGGCACAGAGACAAGTACAAAACACAGAAATGAGTGGGACTCAGCTGTTAAAAGTGCCTAAACTGAACCCCCAAAACGCACACTGGAAGGAGAGAACCAACTCCTAGCTGGAGTTGTCCTGACTCCCCATTTGCACTATGGAAAACATGTGCTTGTAAACACACATAATCAGTCAATCAAAATCAAAATAAGCAACCAAGGGAAGCATCAAGAATAACAAATAGCACAAACAACAGACAGCTCTGCAGAGATCACCACACAATTGACCGACCGTGTGCCCTCAGGCTCCACTCTGCTCACTTACCCAAGCCTTTCTGCATTCATAAGATGAAGAAATGGGTCAGATACTTCAGATTCACAACTGCATTTCTCAAAAAGCCTGTTAACAGCAGACTTACTAATTAGCTTACAAACTGTAAGCTAATTCCTCTGCCTGCATTCTAGTATTCTCTCCTTAGGAAGTCTGGTTCGATCTGTAGTTCCTAAGTTTTCTCACCAACCAGACACTCCCGACTAAGTGTTCACCAACACTTAAAATGAAGAGATACATACTAAACTGACAATGGAGACTATTGATCAAAAAGTTAATGAGCTTGAGAAGTAAGAATAAAAAATTAAGTACAGAAAATGACATATTTTATTTTACTTGTGTAATTAAACAAGATTTTCTGAAAAGGTAAACTGTGAACACAAAAATTACAAATATACAATATGCACATAAAATAAGAGTAAAAAGAATACAACTATAAAGTAATGTATTGTGTAGTGAGATGTTTTCTCTAGAGTACATCTACATTTTTAAGATTTTTATGATTTGTTAAATTGTGTGTGTGTGTGTGTGTGCATGGGCATGAATAAACATGGCTGCAGAAGCTAAAGGCATCAGCTCTCCCTGCAGCTGGAGCTGGAGCCAGCTGTGAGCCACCCCATGTGGGTACCGGGGCTCAGGTCCTCTCCCAGAGCAGTAGCCACTCTTAACTACAGAGCCAGCTCTCCAGTCCCAGCACTACTACATGGTAACAAATGAGTTTCAGATATACAAGTTAACCTGAGGCAGTATGGTTTTTGCAATTTTTGAGAAAAAAATAAATTTTTAAAATTTATTTTATGTATGTGAGTACACTGTCGCTGTCTTCAGACACACCACAAGAGGGCATCAAATCACATTACAGATGGTTGTGAGCCACTATGTGGATGCTAGCAATTGAAATCAGGACCTCTGGAAGAGCAGCAGCCCATGCTCTTAACAGCTGAGCCATCTCTCTAGCCCCACCCCCACCCCAAATAACAATGTTACTGAAATAAATGTAGAAAACTGAGTAGTCTCAAGTTCTACTGAACAAAGTGCTTACTGGTATCACATATTTGTGCAATTTGGGAACAAAATTTACAATATATGCCTATAATAACTCAAAAGTTCTACTCATGTGACTGTCCTCCTCTTACACTCAAGAAGTCAGCCTCTTCCCTTTCTCCACAGTCATTTCCTGCTCTCTTCAGATTTGTCATTTCTAATGCATATATCCTATATAGTACAGGTAAAACAGTACTATATAGTATATGTGACAACAGGACATAATGGCTCCAATGTAACCTCTAACTCTGCCCAGGTGGGCATTCTTGGTAGCAAGAGATCAATACTATTATTCAAAATGTGAGAATGACAGTTATACTTGTAACATCTGACCTCAAGTACTGGTCTGGCTATTGTCACCCAGCCTTCAAAAGAGGAAAAGAACACTGAGGAACAGAACAAGGTAGAGAAGTGGCACTCATGAATTCCACTTCCTACACTGAAGAAAACACAGTCTGGGCAATCACCACATGCAATCCACAACTCTGCTACTCAGGACCTAAATATACAAACTATTGCCTCACACCCTCACACTTCCAAACAATAAATAAACACAAATTTTATGTGTTTGAACTTTTGGGTGTTCAGGAGTCTTGTTAGTGTATTTTTTTGAAACAGAATCACAGGTACCACAGATTGCTCTTAAAATGTAGCCAAGAATGTCCTCCAACTCCGGATCCTCCTGCTTCTACTACCCAAGCCCAGAAAGCATAGCTATGTGCTACCTTGCCCCGTTTGTTTTTGAACTTTAAATGAAAACTTACTGTGTGATCTGAGAGAGTTAATCACCAACTTGCCTGGATTTAGAGTCACCATAGAAACATATCTCTGAATGTGTCTATGAAGAGATTCTCAGAAAGGTTTAGTGGAAGAGGTAAGTCTTACACTAAATGTGGGTAACCCCAGCCCATGGACTAGGTTCAGAAAGAACCAAGCAGTCCTCTCTGCTTCCTGTGGATGAATGTAACCAGCCAATCCTGCTGCCAAGACCTCCCCTCAAACTGTGAGCCAAAATAAATTTCTTCTTTAAGTCAGATGTTCAAAGTGGCAGGGTCACTGTCGTCCTGGCATCATTTTAACAGTTACCCCAACAAGGACAGTAACTAACACAGAATTCTTGTTCATGGATTTTCAGTTGCATTTATATTCTTCACACAAACATATTTTAAACAATGTAGGCAGATACCACGGTGAGGAAAGAAGCATCCTGAGCTGCTCGCCTACAACCACAAACTTCTCAACAAATCACATCCTTGGGATTCCATTTCTTCTCAAACAAATAAAAGGGTAAAGAATGTATTTCACATCTTCATGATTGATCATGCTAGCTACTCAGTGAAAAATGTATTCCTGTGTCTGGCAGCCCATCCCTAAAGCACTGGGGGGAGAACCCACAGCTACACACACACACACACACACACACACACACACACACGCAGGCACTTTACCGCTGAGCTTCATCCTCAAGTCTTTCCCATAGCCTTTGTACTGGCTATCCTTTGTATCGAGGAAACACAAAGAAGCTAACTGGCTTGAACTTAGGCCCCTCGTGACCTTTTCAATAACAATATTCTATGTAATACATAGTGTACAACAACTTTACCAACCAACAACTTTATACATGAAATATTTAAAACTGATTACTTAGCATTTTGCTCACAGATAAAACATTTTCTTTCCTTCTGTTAACTCTGAATGACTCTGGATTCAGGAACTGAGAAAAGAGGGAAACATTCTTTCACTGATAATCTCGAGGTATGTCCCACATTCTCTGGCTCTTGCCTTCCCCTTCTGAAATGTATGCTGTGGTTAATGACTCAGGTTGTTTGTTTGTTTAAGATTTTAAATTCTTTTTTTTAAATCATGTGTGTGTGCAAGTGAGTATAGGTGCCCAGAGGCGAGAGGAAGGAGTTACAGGTGGTTTAGATTTGTCTGATATGGGTATTGGGAGCCTAACTTGTGTCCTTTAGAAGAGAAGTAAGCATTATCAACAGATGAGCCATCTCTCCAGCTTCAATAAACACAAGACGCTAAAAATGATGCTAATTTGTCAAAAAGATACTGAGGTCTGCATGTGTGTACATGGTGGATATGGGGTCACCCTGGATAAACTAGCTGCCATATCTTAGACACAGTTAAGTGGTCCATGGTAAGTCTACGTAACAAGAAACTAAAGTGTCCTACCAATGGTCAGTAAGGAACCAAAGTCTCTAACCAACAGCCTTTAATTAAGCCATAATAAAAGTGGATCCTCAAGGCTGGGAGGTATCTCTGAGGGTAAAGCTGCCTGAGTCCAAGCCTGGTAAAGCTGACCTGAATTCCTAGGACCTACATGATGGAAGGAGAGAACTGACTCCCACAAGTTTCCCTTTGATCTTCCCAAGCATAACATGGGTATGTGTTTATGTGCATGAACATACACAAGCACACACAGTCAAACACACACAAATGAAATACAAAGAAATTTTCAGTGATTAGGCTGGAGAGATGACACAGGTCTAAGAACAGTTGCTTCTCAGACAACTCAACCAGGAGATCCTACTCTTTCTAATAGACTCCAAGTGTACTAGGCATGCAGATGGTAGGTGCATATGGATACATGGAAAATAAAAATAAGCGGAAAAAAAAAAAGGAGATGTGGAATCTTCAAGTCCCAGATAACTGTCACAAGTGCTTAAAACTTGAACATCCAGCTAAAACTATTCCTAAATTTCCAACCCATAGAAAGTACAGTATATACATTTGATGTTACTGTGTTTTAAGGCAAGAGATAACTCACCTACCTATCTATCTCCACCTACCTTCTTGCCTACCTATCTTCTTGTAACTTTTTGGTTTGGTCATCAAATGCCTATATATTGCCTTTTAAAAAAAAACTTTCAAAATTCCCTTTACTGAACATAATTTCTCATTGAAATTACATTAGCTTATCTAAACTAACAGAGCCCTGTTTACGATTCCCTGGCTAGCACTGCCAATAAGCACCAAACACAAACTTACTCTTGTAGTTTACACTGGAACTGTTCTCTAAAAGGCATATTAAGATTCTTCATATGATGATTTATCAACTGGTGATAGAAAATTGGTGGCATCAGAGCCAACAGCTGTGCTATAGCCTTATATGTAAAAGAAATCCCAAGGTATTTTAAGGCTCAACTTTATTTTGGAATCAAAAAACTGACTACATAAAGAACCTGGTTCAATCACAGTCAGGTAAGGAACATGCTGTCAATTCACCTCGGGGATTTTAATATTTGTTTTATTAATTTCATTATGTATATTTGGGTATGTGCATTTGAGAACTGGACCCCCAGAGGCCTGAAGACGGAGTTACCGGTGGCTGATTTTGACTCAACCACTGTATATGTGTGCTGCGAACCAAAGTCAGGTCCTCTGTAAAAATACCACATGCTCTTAACCTCTGAGACATTTCTGCAGCCCTCAACTTAGGCTTTTAAAAGTAAGTTTTATAGCAACAGATGAATTCAAACTGGTCCTACTTTTTCTCCAATTTGACTTTAAATTATCAACTATTCTCCCTCCGTAAACAACCAAAGAATTTTTACCTGCACATCTCTCTCCTGGCATACGCAAGCATGCAAACACATGTGCGCTCGTGCACGCGCACACACACACACAAACACACTTATGTCTCTCAAGAATACGAACCTTGTATTAATTTCTATTCTACATACTCTTTGTACCTTCCGTTTTCAATTACCTGAAAGCAATATGCACCACTTCAGTTTGTAAAAAATAATATCACCCATCCAACATCTTTTCTGGTTTCTAAGGATACCACAGACATGTGCACATGCAACACACACACACAATTTTTTTTTTTTTTCCTGAGGCAAGGGTTCTGTGTAGTCCTGGCTGCCCTGGAACTGATTCTGTAAAGCAGGCTGACTTCAAACTCAGAGATCTGTCAGTCTCTGCTCCCCAAGTGCTGGGATTAGACACATATGCCATCCACCACCTCAAGGCCAACAAAAATAAATCTTAAAAAATGTAAATAAAGCTAACCCGGCAAAGATATAAAAATAATTGTAGTAAGTTTGGAAAAAAAAAAGAATGAATAAATATTTTAAAAGAAGATATTTTTACTGGTATTTTGCCAATTTTTAAAAATCTTCCTTTACTCCCTTTTTCTTGTACTTATTTGTGTTTAATTACAATTAACTGACTTAAAAATCACTTTTTATATCAAATACTTTTAGCAAACAGAAAGTGAAAATACAAATAATCAATTTAAAAGTAGTTAACATATTCACGAAGCTACTGATAAATTCTTACCCCCATAAAATCGAATCATACAGCTGAGGTCAGGGTTCGTAGCCTCCTCCTGTATGCGCACGGGATCTTCAAACCCCAGCCTGGATAAGTAATCGTAAACAATCTGGAGAGGCCGTTCAGTGGGCTCCAGTCTCCTGTTTACACAATTCAAAACATAATACATGGTAAGTAATAAAAATGTGTTTATTTTCCTCAGCTCTTGATTCCTTCTTTATTTTTTTATTCCCAGATCAAACAAGACTGTGGTGTGTGTGTGTGTGTGTGTGTGTGTGTACAAGTGTGCATGCATGTGTGTGCTCACAAGTGAGTGCTGTCACATGAGTGTGAAGGTACACAGAGGGCAGTGGAGATGTCAAGTCTCCTCCTCCCCACTGATCCCACGTACTCCGTGAGACGGTCTCTCACTGACTCGTCCTGGGCTAGACTGGCTGGTCAGCAAGCTCTTTGGAGTCTCCTGCTCCCACCTTCCAAGGCTGGGGCTACAGGCACAGGCAGACGGGCTCAGCCTCTCCTGTGGATTGGGACTTCTAACCCCATATTTGAACCTCAAGCTTGTAGAGTAGGCACTCTTACCCACTGGGCAACTACACAGCCCTCGATCTGTCTGTTTTCATATCATACAAGTAATCTACACA